>NW_028261386.1:81824333-82149958 GCF_051295495.1 Thamnophis sirtalis | reverse complement strand
TGAAAGAAGATAATGATTTTACTGCAAGGTAGGCATGCATTTTCTTGTGTTTATATATTATCTGCAAATAGGATGAACAATGAGATGTCAGGTTTGCTAATGGCATCAAATTATTTACAGCACTTACTATAAGACCATATCCCTAAACTAAGAGCATAAGCATTAAAAAGAGAAATGATATAGAACTGAAATAAATAAGTGCTGATAAATATCTCAAGGTAGAAGTAATTGACTCCTGAAAGGCATGTTTGGCTTTTGAGTGACAGCTACACATTCATCTGAAAAGAAAAGTCAGCAGAAGTCTCCAAATTGTCTTCAAAAGTAGATTGATATAAAGATCATTAGTGATTTATAAGGTGACCAGACGTCCCGATTTCAGCGGGACGGTCACGCTTTATAACAATTTGTCCCATGTCCTGGGTCGTTTTAAAAAAGTCCCAATTTTCTGGCTTCATGTTGAAAGCCCAGTGGATTTGCTTAAGAAATCCTAACCGGGGCAAGACAAAAGACACCCTGTCTAACCTCTCTCTCTGTCTCAGTACTTTCATTGAAGATATTAAAACCTTAAAGCAAGAAAATGGACCCCCCCACGCCCCTTTTACCTCATTTTATAAGAAAAAATGACCAAGTACCATAGAGCTCCAGGAAATGCTTGGCTAGAGGGGCCACCAGTGTTACTTCCTGGATTTTCCGGAGGGGAGGGACACGGAGGTTGGAGGTCGGCTCGTGTGGAAGAAAAAATGGTGGCAAAAGTTTCTTTGAAAAAGATTTCCCTGACCAATTTCACCATTTTAATTTGATCAGTTCTTTGTATTAACATCTACATCATTCTGGATTGACTTGGAGTGCTCACTTGTCCTGCTGGTAAGTGAGCTGGGTTTTTTTCTTTTCTTTTTTTAATGTATTTTAAAATAATATTTTATTTATTGTGCATAGGATTTTTTAAAATAGCTTTATTCTGTGTGGATTCTTTTTTTAAATTGTCTTAGACTATTTAAAAAAAGATTCTATCCAAAATACAAAATACCAGCTACACTTATTCACTTAAGAACTGTGGCAGGAAAGGTGGAATAGTGACCAAAGTTACAATGGCATTGAAAAAAGTGACTAATGACCATTTTTCACACTTAGCGACCATTTTCACACTTAGCGACCGTTGCAGCATCCTCATGGTCACGCGATCAAAATTTTGATGTTTGGCAACAGATTCGTATTTCTGATTATTTCAATGTCCTGGGGTTATTTTAATTGCCTTTTGACAAAGGCAATTTGGGAAATCAGATTCACTTATGTTGCTAACTTATCAGCTGCAGTTATTCACTTAAGAACTGTGGCAAGAAAGGTGGTATAGTGACCAAAGTTACAATGGCATTGAAAAAAGTGACTGATGACCATTTTTCACACTTAGCAACCATTTTCACACTTAGCGACTGTTACAACATCCTCATGGTCACGTGATCAAAATGTTGATGTGTGGCAAGAGTTACAATTTATATTTGTAAATTGTAGTTATGTTGAAATAAAAAAAATTACAATACTATTTTTGCGTTATATTTTTGTTGCTCCGTATAAATTTTTTAATCTGTAATTGATATTATGTTTATATTTCTGACCATTACCATTGAAGTCAATGCTCAATCCAAAAGTTGGAAAAAGTGAAAAAAAGTGAGTCTATACCTACTAATGTCTATTTATAAGAATTGCCTTGTAAAAAGACCTTTACATGAATCTTGGTTGATTGTCAGTGATTTAAAATACTTTTTAAAGGACTATGAGGAAAAACTTGCAAGAACCTGTTACAAAAAACATGAATGGGAGGTAGATAATTTATAGGTTTTGATCATATAATTTTATTGTAGAATGTAAATTAGGGGGTGTCTCAGAGACTTGCTTGAAAATCTGAGTCTCCGGAGTTCATGATGTTCATGGAGAATTATGTTCCTTTTTTTCCATTTACTAATTCCCCAATTCCCATCCTTCAATCTCCCAGTAAATCTTGTGCTTATGGCAGAAGATAAGGGAAGAATTTTCTCCTTCTTGGTAGCAATTTGCTTCTTGCTACTCTTCAAAAATATATTGTTTTGATAGAAGTTATGACCACGCTTAATAAAAAGCTGGTTGCCCAGGAGATGGAGATGAAACCAGAAGTTTCTATTATAGAATAATCTCCCCTTAGATGTTATGTTAGCCCCAACTATGGTTGCTTTCTGGAAGGTGGTAAACTGAGTTTCTTTTAGAGGGCTTTTGAGAATCTCTTATTGTATGTAGTCATGGAAGCACTGTGGTTAATATTATTACAAGTGTTTAATGCTGTTAGTTAATGGATATTATTCTGGATATTGTGTAATGTATATTACTGAATTTAAGGGTTCCTTTCTTTTCCATTCTGACATATTACATGATCTTATCACTTGAAACTTTGGTATTATTAACTCAGGCATTCTTGTTTTGAATCAGTAGGATATTTATATGCAGAAAATCCAAAAGGGATGAAAAATGAGTGGATTTTTGGTTGCATTTCCAATTATTTTGTCAAATTGTTGGAACAGATATAATATGCAGACTGTAAACTTTATTAAATTAGTTTTAATTCCATGGTTGGTTTAGGAGGTTGGTCTTTTTCTTTTGTTTCCCAGCAGATACTGAGTTTGCTTTAACAATAAATAGTCTGGTGTGTTTATCGGGGATTTTCCACACTTTTTTAAAATCAGGATTTCAAACGTTCACAGCTTGCTATCATATTGTTAGTATTTTCCATTGGGCTGTTTGGGTCAAATAATTTTTAAACAGGAAAAAAATGATTAAGGCTATAAAACAAACTCGTGGTTGTGTAGCTTTGATCATTTTCCATGCAGGACAGACTGAGAGATCATGTTCCATTTTTAATGGCATTCTAGGATGGGTTTGAGGAGCGATTAAATGACAAGGCACAATACAGAGCTGTAATTTGAAAACTCTTGAGTTATTTATTTATTGGGTTGGTTGGTTCCCATGAATTATTTTGAACATAATGATCTTCAGAAGTGGGTTTTATAGAGCTGATTTCATCTCTGTGGCTACAATCCCAGTTAAGGTTAGTTAGAAAATCTTAGGGTGAGCTGCGTGAACAAAGTTTTGATTCTCCATGATACTCATTACTTTGTATCATAAAATTTAAACATGCTGTTTTTGGCAAGATAGTTAAATTCCCATGCCAGTAGAGTTTCTATTGGACTTCTTTTTAATAAGCACTTTCAAATGGTAAGACAAAATAGCTGCATTTGGTGATACAATTGCTTGTAGCACTTGTTCTTGCCTTTAATAACTTCTTCTTGTGCCATATCCATCATCAGATGTTGGCGATCATAACTAAATAACTTAATAACTAAAGAGGACATTCAGAGTTTATATGATCATTTTGGTGCTTAGTGCATAGATATACAGTACCCCATCTGCAACTTTCCAAAACTTTCAACATTTGGCATTTCAGTGCATTGAGGTACAGTTATAGCTATATACCCATGACGGTGAACCTATGGCAGCTCTTCTGGTTTCTGGCACATGCATACGCACCGGCCAGCTGGTCTTCACACACACTGGAGTGCCAGAAACCCAAAGACCAGCTGGACAGTGTGCATGCATGCGCTGGCCACCTGGCCATCTGGTACTCTGGTGCATGCGAAGACCAGCTGGTGCATGCGAAAAACCTGAAGACCAGGTGGACAGCATGGCATTAGCCAGTTGGTCTTTGGGTTTCCAGCTACTGGTGTGCCCACGCATGCACACACATTTCCCAGTTTGGGCACTCGATGCCAAAAAAGGTTGGCCATCCCTGCTATACACTATTCAAAAATAAATGACTGGATGTGAAATAAATATGTTAACAATGTTTTAGAAGGAGAAGTAGCAGCGTCCTCATTTACACAGGCCTCTTTCCCAGAAACTGAACAATATTTAATTTTGCATTGTAAATTTTGATAGTAATCTGAGGAAAGGTCTAGTAGTGTTAGGTTGACCTTATTTTATTGGCAAGTTCTGTACCATGATTTGCAAACAGACAGAATTCAAGTAAAATAGTTCAGCACCTTTGTTTCCAAACCCTATTAGAAAAATTAGGTTAGCCATGCCAAAATCCAATTTACATTTTGATGGATTTCTTATTGTCATACTTGAGTGATCATTATCTGCAGTCTAGTTTCAATATAGTACAATACAGTTTCTGTTTCTTTGTTTTACGTAAAGAATAGAGCAATCTGTGTTTTCTGATACGTCATTATTTTATAGTAAACGATCTTTGCTTTCACACAGTTCTCTATTTTTTCCTCTGGAAGCAGTTGTTAAACTCTTAAATGAATAGAATGAAAAACATAAAAGGCCCCAAAAATAAAAAGCAGAACCTGACAATATTCAATTAAAAAAACGCTTGTCAGTAAAATTGGATATTTGGTCCAAATGATTAATTTCAGTTTCTTGTAGGCATGATTACAAACTGCCTTCAAATTGGGACTAATGTGAGGAAAGAGAATTATGAATTCCTTTATAAAGTACCATTTAAAAAGTCTTATTATGCTTATCAATAGTTGAAGCTCTCTATTTTGGTTTTTAGAGCAAGCGTATTTCATGCTCGTACAACCAAATTTGTATTGTATTTCAAATTTGGAAAGATCTACCATTGTATTAGCTTATTTTTCCACTCACTGACTCAGATTCTGGGTATGTTTGTATATGTAGCAATAGTTTCTCCTTTATGAAGTTTCTTAAATCTTTGCTACAAGGCAACTTGTGAATAAAAACAAAAGGTCACTGGGGATTTTCAGGAAACCCTGGGGATATTGTTACAGTGACTTAATGCAATAACATATTTTAAGAGGACAGATCTTAAGAATGAGGTCATAAGATAATGTAATTGGAATGAAAAGTAAAGATGCAGAGAGTGTACACTGTAGCATTTAGATGTCATGGCCCTTAATTGTTAAAACCCTCCAGTATGTAGATATATAATTACATTTACCTAAGGTCACCTTTTTTCTTAAATGGAAGTAAAATTATAGTTTAATGAGGAAAACAGACAAAACAGTTATTTTACAGGAATAATTGATTTATGACAGTTATCTAGCAATAATTGAATAAAAATCCTTATGTCCAGGTTATTGAGCTAAAAGTTGCACTATTGTACCTTGCTTCCATGTATGAAAAGTCTTGATGTTTTAACAGGTGGCAACATATGGCTGTTAAAATCTAGGTTTGGAAAGACAGCAGCAAACCATTTTCATACTGTTGGCAGGAAAACTGGATAGACATATTCATGGAGTTTGCTGTTAGAAACTGTTGGTAGAGTAGAATGCAAGTAGAAATATTGAAGTTGGGTACTCAGACTGAAAAAGCAGGAAGCAGAGACCATAAAAGAACATGTAAAAGTTTTGGAAATCTACTTGTCAAGACTCATGCTAATGCCGTGGTGGCGCAGTGATTGGAATGCAATATTGCAGGCAAATTGCCCACTGCCAAGAATTCAGTCCTGACCGGCTCAAGATTGACTCAGTCTTCAACCCTTCCGAGGTGGGTAAAATGAGGACCCATATTGTTGAGAGCAATATGCTGACTCTGTAAATGGCTTAGGGAGTGCTGTAAAGTACTATGGAGTGGTATATAAGTCTAAGTGCTATTGTTACCTTGGCAGATACTCTCAATCAGAAAAGCAGGATTTTCACTGAGTGTTCTTTAACCAAATGTATTGAAAGAATACAGAAATCTTGGCAAATGGATACGTTTACTTTAGAACTCAATTATTTTTAGGTGAATTAGAAAAGGATTTCTTGATCTTCCTAGCCACTTTTTTATATGCTAGGAAAGTAGCTATCCATTTTCTTGGTAAAAGAAAAACTGTGCAGATCTTCTGGGCCCCATAATATTTTGCAAACTACCAATTTCTTTCCCAGAATATGAGAAAACCATTCCAAAAGTCCTGCTTTATTGAATATTCTAAATATGTTTAAGAGTGCAGGGTAGTTTTGCTGCAGGAACTTCGTTGCTCTCTATGGTTTGTGACTGGTGTTATCTGGTCTTCAAAACTAAACATGTCAAAATTGATGAAAAATTAGATAGTAATACCAAAACTGCAGATTAGACTTGATGAAAAAGGCAATGGCATATCACTTCCATACTTCTACCAAGAAAATGAATGAGTTCATGAAATCCCCAGTAGGTGAACTTAATTTTAAGGAAATTTTACTTTTAATCAAAGAGGAATGAAAATGGTTATAAAAACAGTAAAGTGAGATAGAGTTCTTTTTCTTGATTCATTTATAGTTCTTATTCATCTCTCCCCAAATGCAGTCTCTATGTTCATATACTTTGCATCTGTTTGTGCAAACAAATTCCCGAGAATATATTATAGTATACCATATTATACATTATGTGTAACTAGAGAGCTAAATAGACAGTTGAATATTCTGTTCTTTACAAGTTGACAATAATTACATTTATGTTGCATTTTTGAAACATTAAAAACATTTATTTTGCTAGCTCTGAAATAATTACGTTTTCCCCAAAAATCTGCTTAAGTTTTATGAAACCCAGGTATGTTAATAATACTGGGGTGGGGGGGAGAATTACTATAGGAAGATGTCATTGATTTTATTGGGTATTTAATGGAGATGATTAAGCTGTCACTAGGGGTGAAATCCGAATACATTTGCAACTTGAAAAACATACAGGATATAGTCTTAGCAGCACAGTATGTTCAGTCTTTGAGAGCATTTCTTTCGTATTGGTGAACAGATAAAGTATTGTTATCTCCCATAATAGAAGGCCTGTTCGGGATGGACTCACTGAAGGGATTACAGTAATATAGAGTGAAATTGATCTGGCAGAGTCTCATTTTACACAGTTAAAGGTAGTTTCATTTTCTGGGGGGAAAAAGAGCAGGCAACGTTAAGGCACCCTTTTCATTTATTTCATAGGATTACCTTGATTGTATCACTGACCAATCCAAGCTGTCTTTGGGTACAGAGGAGCGATCGGCTTTGTTTGGAAACATAAAAGATATTTATCATTTCAATAGGTAAGTAAATATTAAAGTGAAAGCATGTGTAGAAATGATACATTAAAGCCTTTCCTGCTTTTTTTTTTCCTTTTCAAGAAGATTAAAGGAAGAAAGTTGAACAAAATGAATAAAGAAAATTGGGGAGGGCAGTACTTGAAACAGATTAACAATATTATAATCTTCAGAGTGAGGGTAAAAAAGGGTAATAAAAGACATTTCCAGAGCTGTATCATGTCTTCCTGTGACATTCCTTCATATTGTTAGTGATTTAAAATGTTCTTACTGTATTTTCCTGAAAATACGACATGTGCTTATAATACAGCCATGCCACATTTTTCTGGTGGGCAAAAATATAACCCCCCGCCCGCATATAAGCCCCCTGAACAACCCCCCCACCTCCGGCCAGGCAGAGCACCGCTCACCAACCTAGCAGTACCCCGAAGGTGCCAAGCTGCGGGAATCTGGCGGGAAGGCAAAGGTGATCACGTTGTTTGGCGCCTTTGGGATACTGCTAGGTTGATGAGTAGCACTGTGCCCAGCTGAAGAGGGGGGTTGCTGGGCAGCTGCTCTCTTGCGAACGGGCTTCCAAAGAGCCGGCCACAGCCTCATGGGCGAATAGCTCATCACGCTCATGAGCAACCACCCAGCAAACCCCTTTGCAGGAACCATTCACTGACCTAGGAGTACCGCCAAGCCGCGTGAGTGCCTGTTCGCCGCTGCTCGGCTCCCGTGGCTTGGCGTCTTCCAAATGCCAGTGAATGGCACTCTGCATGACTGGAGAGGGGGGGTTGTGCGAGTGGCTGTTCCGCTCTTGCTCACCCACCTCCTAGCCTCACGATGCATGGCCCAGCTCTCATTATGGAGCCAGGCACCACCGCCGCCGCCATCCCAGCCTGGCATGCACCCAGAGCAGCCACTGTTGAAAGACTCGGGTTGGAAGCCGCAGAAAAAGCCAGGCTGGGATGGTGCCGGCACCGGCGCCCTGGCTCCGTAATGAGAGCTGGACCATGCATCATGAGGCTGGGAGGCGGGTGAGTGAGAGCGGAACAGACTCTCGCACATCCCCCCTCTGCAACCGTGCAGAGCACCATTCACTGGCATTTGGAAGGCACCAAGCCGCGGGAGCCGAGCAGCGGCGAACAGGCGCTCACATGGCTTGGCAATACCCCTAGGTCAGTGAATGGTGCTGTACCCAGCTGCAAAGGAGGTTTGCCGGGTGGCTGCTCATGAGCGTGGTTGCTTCGTGGCTGTGGTGTTGCACTGCTGCGACAGTGCAACACAGCCATTCGCCCATGAGGCTGTGCCCGGCTCTTTGGGAGCCCGCTCGCAAGAGAGCAGCCACCCGGCAACCCCAAAACAATAAACCCCCATA
This sequence comes from Thamnophis sirtalis, assembly GCF_051295495.1. Lineage (NCBI taxonomy): Eukaryota > Metazoa > Chordata > Lepidosauria > Squamata > Natricidae > Thamnophis > Thamnophis sirtalis. Next base: position 82,141,562 of record NW_028261386.1, on the reverse strand, counting down.
ATAAAGCCCCAGCCATATTTTCTAGGTAAAAAGAAAATAAAACCCTGTTGTATTTTGGGGGAAACACGGTAGTTTAATTTTGAGACTGACCTGTGCATGGCCAGAAATTGGAATAAACAGAGCCACATGCCAGTGAATGTTTAGGAACATATCTTCTGCTTTTCTGATGGTCGTCTTGCCACAAAATCATCAAAGGCAATGCTTCTAGAAAATTTGTGCATACTACTGGGAAGGACTTGGGTATTTTGCAGTTTTAGTTTCTTTTATGCCTGTCATTTAATTATGCTACAAAATGGGTCTGTTTCAGAGAGGTTATCTCCACTTATTAAAACATGTTTTGTTTTCATTGAAGCTGCAAAGATCCTTCTAAACTCAAATTTGAAGTTTGGGGATTTGCTTGTCCAGAGAAGCACAAATGGCAGCTGGAGAGTTTATATCTATTTTAGTAAATCACCCACAAGAAAACGTATAATGGGCATCAAGGATATTTGTCCTTGTCACATCTGGACTGGATTGTGGAACATAATTTGCATTTGCATACCTTTGATAATGACTTTGATATTTCAGCTGATTTGGTTTTGAAGGAACTAAAGCAGGGCTGTCAAACTCCTGGCCCATGGGCCGGATGTGTCACGCACTGGCCATGCCCATGTCCAGTTTAGCGAAGGTGGGGGGAGAAGTCCCAAAATATCACATAAAGCCACCATGATGACATGAGTTTGACACCCCTGAACTAAAGTAAAGGTAAACTACTTCTTGGAGTGATTAAAGACAATTTTAGGCTTTTGGTTGTATATATTGGTATACAATCATTTTCAGACTATTCCAGATTGAAAATGGGAGCAGGACCTATAAATGGCTGTAACAAAGCAAACATTTAATTTAAGTTGAATTAAAATTTCAATGAATTATGAAATTATGAATTTCATTTATATGGATCCTTTCCATATATTTAAATGATTCCTTCTCCTATCATATTAAAATCACGCATGTTGAAATTCTTGAAAACTTTGGGAAGGAACAAAAGTTGTGCTAGATGATCAGATCCTACCTCATCAGCTCTATAATTCATATAATATGAACTCACTCAGATTTTTTTTTTATGATTTTATTTAGCATTTATAGGCCGTCCTTTTCCCTGAGGGGACTCAGGGCGGCTTACAATAGTAAGGGAAGGGGAGTGAAAGACAAAATACAGAAAAAAAATGTGAGATAACTAAAAAGTACTAAAACACAACATTCACTCAGCATTCGGGAGGGGCAAGAAAATTTATCCCCAGGCCTGACGGGCTAGCCAGATCTTGAGGGCTGTGCGGAAGGCCTGGACTGTGGTCAGGGTACGAATCTCCACGGGGAGATTGTTCCATAGCGTCGGAGCAGCAACTGAGAAGGCTCTCCTCCGGGTGGTCGCCAGTCGGCACTGACTGGCGGATGGAATACGGAGGAGGCCCGCTCTATGCGATCTGATGGGACGCAGGGAGGTTATTGGCAGGAGGCGGTCTCTCAGATAGTCAGATCCACTACCATGGAGCGCTTTATGGGTGGTAAGTAAGACCTTGAATTGCACCCGGAGATCTACAGGCAGCCAGCGCAGCTCGCGGAGGATAGGTGTTATGTGGGCGAACCGAGATGCGCCCACAATCACTCGCGCGGCCGCGTTCTGTACTAGCTGAAGTCTCCGGGTGCTCTTCAAGGGCAGCCCCATGTAGAGCACATTGCAGTATTCCAGCTTAGAGATCACAAGGGCTCAAGTGACTGTCGTGAGAGCCTCCCAATTCAGGTAGGGCCGCAACTGGCGCACCAGGTGAACCTGGGCAAATGCCCCCCTGGTCACAGCTGATAGATGTGCCCTTATTCTTACTTTTGTAGATATAAAAACTGGATGTTAAATCCTTCTAGCTAGCTAAAAGCCAGAGTCATCTGAACTTCTAAAGGACAGCAGTGGGCGGGCAGGCAGAAATTATTCCTAATTATTGCCACAGAAATTTATGCCCCCTAGGTCTCATCAAATTATATAGCTTCAGGGAATTGACCTGTTGCCTGGTCATTCTGCAAGAACAAGAGAGATGGACAGAAATGGTGGGAGATAGGGAGTCCCACCCATTTTTGCTGTTAAGTTTAAAATAAAGAACATACTTTAATTGGTTGCTAAATTCACTTTTTATCTATTGCCAGAATATTAATATTGTCTACAACTTTATCATATTTTAATCTGTATGTCACATTAGGGAAACCATTTTCAACAATATCTCAACTTATTTTATATAAAGAATTAAACTTCACCTCTTAAAGCAAATTAGGCAGCTGTAATAGCTGCATTGTGTCTGCTTTTCATCAACCTTCCATTTGTAAAGGCTTATTAAACTTAGCTCCAAAATATTTAATTTAAAATGTAAGTATTTGTTTACCACTTGAATTATTTCATGAACCACGTGTCATAATAATAATAAATCTTAGCTCAAACCTTTTGGCCAGGTATGTTTTTCAATAGAAATCTGTGGGATCTATGGGACCCATTTTAGATACTGCCTCATTTCCTATTTCCACTTTTGGGAGGAATAGCTTTTTAAAAATCAAAACTGGAACATTAGCTATTTTCCATTTTATTTGTGTAGCTAATATTCTGCTTGGAAAATGGAAGAGGTTTTTTTTTTTTTTTTCATTTATTCTGCCACAGTGAATTTGGCTGACTTGGGTCATGAATCTAGATGTATCGTAAGAACTAATATTAGCAATGCTTCTTCACAGTTAGTTACATCACAGTTACATCATAATGTGCAACTGTGTCATAATTGGGTGAATGTAAAGACCTTAGAGAACTGGTCACCAAGCATGGGAGTTAAACTGAGCATGTCATAATTAAAGGTAGAAGTAAAATTAACTATAGCAATGAGAACTCTTGTGAATCTATCAATCCTGCCATATCATGAAAACAGTTGTGTAGAAATACACAAGACAAATATATTGTCCATTTCCTACCTGTTATTCATACACATCTTGTAATCAGTGTGCCATAACAATCAAGTATCAGCTTCTCAGAATCACATATATCTTCATAAATTAGAAAATAATTTGGAGGATTACAGTAGATTAAAAAGTTTTTTTACATTGTTTCTTTATTTCCAGTTGCCAGCTCAGATTACTTTGGTACCCTCATATAAACATACATATCAGTACATATTTTGCACAAATGCAAAACTGCAAACCAGATGCTGGAGACAAAGGTTAACTGATACATAGCATGAGTAACTGAGCTTGGAAAAAACAAGCCTGTACATGCTAAATGAATAGTGAGCCACATTATCTTTGAGCTTCCAACATACATCAGATCAAATTGTAATTGGTAATTTATTCACAGATAAAGTGATGATACGGAAACTATCCAGGAGGCTGTAGCATCCTAACTATCTTCAGAATCTCAAAACTACAAGTTTATGATTTCAATTTAATTTTCCACTTTCCTAAGTTAAAACAAACATACTGTATTTTCAAAGGAAAGAACAATTTGAACATACAGTATTGCACCATAGACAGCAAAAAGTGTTATGGTGCTTGTGAGCTGAAATGTGTTCAGTGTAGCCAAATCCAACATACCAAATGTTGTTTAAAAAGGAACCCAGTTAGTAAGTTGGTATAAATGTCTTTTATCTGATTTGAAGGGCTTCTGTACATCCCTGAATACAGAATAACATTATGTGGATGAATGAAAAGTGGATTCATATATTGAGTGAACCTATAATGTGTTTGGTTTGGTTTCCCTTAGCGTGATACAAAAACTCTTTTAATTATGCTATTGACAAAGGGACACTTCAGAGTTGGTTTTCACTAACCATGCATATATGATGTATCCAATAAACATGTTTTTGAGGGGCCTGCCTGCCTAAGAATTCTGATTTCTTTGGATGCATTACTCGGAATGCTGACATGTAGCCTATTGTAATGTATTTAACAAATTGTGTTAAAAAAAACCAAGGCTTAATACATGTGAATCCACTTGAAAACCATTCAGAGCTAGTAGGCAAAAAGTCACACATGCAGCCTATTTATTACAAAACAGTTTTGCATATGCTGCAGGAAGCTGTGTATCATTTCGCTTTCTGTTTCCTAGTATTAAGCAGCGAAAAATCCTTAAGTGCTAAAGAGATGCAGAAAAATGTATATTGGCATTGTGGGAGAAGGCAGTATTGCAATGATGCACATGTATTGTATATGTACAATACATGTGCATGTATCCAGGGAAAAGGGCGGCCTATAAATAAACTTTCAAATTCAAATTCAAATTCAAATGTACATGTTTTTACAATCATTGTAAAACAGAGCCAGTAGTTGCTTTTTAAAATCCTTATAAAGATAGAAGCTGAAGTAGGGAAACAGTAATGCAAGCAAGACAAACAGACATTTATTCGCATCATTAATGGAATTATAAAAAAGAAAAACTGACAAGAAACCTCTAATTATATTTTAGCATTATAGTAGGAAACACAATGAATTATGCTAGAATCTTAAATGCAGTGCCAATTTTAACTGTAGGCAGTATATATATTGGCATATGATGATAATAATTGCAGTATTGTTCTTTTTTTAACTAGTGAACTTCTGCAAGATTTGGAAAACTGTGAAAATGATCCTGTAGCTATAGCAGAATGCTTTGTTTCTAAGGTAAGTGATTATATTATCTTTTGATGTTAGATAAATACTGAAGATCTTCAGTATTTTGCATTCTCAGAATATATAAATGGAAGATCATTCCATCAGTTCCCAAATGCCTATAACAAATAAGTCATAGGATGCAAATCTTTTTTTTTTTTACAAATTACTGTATGGACTTAGCTTATATTACCTTTCCACTAAATTTTCCTGAATTGGGGAAGCAATATGAAAATATTCCAAGCTTAAGTCATTATTTAATTTTACTTTGGCCTTAGTCTTATATGAATTGGCTCTTACAAATCTATTAGAATGGATGAGAGTTTAGGTAAAACACATCTATTTTTTTGAATTATTTGATTTGAAAATATGTGCATATTTGATAAAAATAACTGATTCATCTCTTTTTGCTAAAACTATAGCAAATACATATGTATATATATATATGTTTGTGTGTGTGTGTGTGTGTGTGTGTGTGTGTGTGTGTGTGTATATATATATATATATATATATATATATATATATATATATATATATATTTCTTTCTTTCTTTCTTTCTTTCTTTCTTTCTTTCTTTCTTTCTTTCTTTCTTTTAGATATTTGAACATCTTAAATATTTTTCTCAATAGTTATCTTTTTCCTTTTGTAGACTGATATAATATGTAACATCATCTGTCAGCCGTACCCTGCAAAGTTACTGACTAATTATGTTTGGCAACTCCATTATTTATTCTTAAAAAGTTATTTGGATTAATGTTACTGCATACAGACATTATATAAAAGATTAAAAATGGAACGGGGAGGATATCAAACAGCTTAAAATCAGTACTAGTTCCTATTCACCCCAACTTTGCTGTTTCTTTTCTTTTCCTTACCTACTAGATCTCTTCCTAGTATTTTGCAAATATAAAAATAAATATTACTAGATGTTGAAGAATTGCAAGGATGAATTTTTTAGTTCAATGTGGATTTCTGCTATAAGTGTCAAATACTCTCTCTCTCTCTGTCTCTCTCCCTCCCTCCCTCCGTCCCCCCCCTCTCTCTCTCCAATTGGTTTTTCCTTTCTTCTTTCTCTTCTAGTCTGGTAAGGCTGACGGAGGCATTTAAGTCAATGACCCTGTGCATTACAGAAGCAGCAGTCTAGATTTTGTGATGGCACATCTTTGACTCTTGCTTAAAATTGGTTCTCAGTCTTTGATATGTTTATGTTTAGAAATAAGAGGACAGCTTTGTCCTTTCAGGTGGTCACCAGAGGGGAAATGTTGAAAATAGGCAAGTGTAGGCAATTTGGCTAGTCATCCCCTCCTCTTTCTTCCCTTGTCAAAGGGAGTTTTTAAGCTTCACACAGTAGTTTCTACTGGCCAGACATATTTATATCTAAAAAGAAATGTATGTTGATTTGTAGTTAGTAGCTCTCTTGTTTTAAGTACTGCATTTTGCTAAGGCTTGCATGAGTTGAGGGCTGCAGATTTATGGCTGTCTGTTGGCCACTGTCCATATTACTCAGTTCACCCTGAACATCAAAGAAGCCCTTTTAGGTACTGTAATCAGGAATATATGAAAGTAAAACTAGAAGTGCAGGTTTTAATGAAACCATAAATATATTTTAATTCAAAGGTAGACAACTTTGTTCAGCAATCTGAACTCTGTATTCTTTTGCCCTGACTTATAGCCTCCTTCCTTTTATAATTTGGAAGGTAAGGGTTGTAAATACAGTAAAAGCACTACATTGCAATGGTTATGGTAGTCAAAGTACAGCTTATTAAGTTAAGTTTGTGCAACAAAATATATTTCTAGGTTGCATCAGTACAGCTACACGGTGAATATCTGATTTTAAAGGGGGCAGCACACAAATATTTTACTTTGTTTGAGTCACACAAAGATGATTTTCTCTCTCATTTTGTGAGTTTTGTGAATTCCAATTGACTTGATAACTGAATCTTAACACTGGTATGGATGCCAGAAGATGGCCATACTAATTTGTTTTCCAACACTTTACTGCTACCTCCTATTAGCACTGCCTGCTTGCAGTAAATGCTTTATTCTGATACACCCACCCTTGGCAGTGGTGCAAATCCCAGCGCTATTGGGTATTATGTTATATTCGATATTTGATGATTACATGGAAAAGGAATACTGACAGCATAGTGAACAAAAGTCTCACACAGCCAGTGCCAGAGATCATCAAATGTTGGGCAGCAAGGCCAAAGGTTCTTGTTTATGGATACTTCTAGACAGAGTCACTTTCCATTTTTTAATTTTTAACAGTGGCTAATACAGAAATGCCAAGTATTAGTAATGGAATGGCTGCAACAAATGAAAACAAGTGCAGACTAAACATTTTACAAAAGAACTGATAGCTTAAAATCCTTTAAAAAACCCAGCATTTTAAAATCAGGGGAACAGATTCATCTTCCCTCCTTTTGTATGATCCTCAAATCTCCTTCTGGTGCAGTTCCAAAGATGACCTCACCCCATTTCTAAGAGGTCCATAAGTGCACCATTGTGTCTATCCTCCCTGTCCTACTGTCCCCATTTATTTGTACCCATTTCATTCATATTCATGCTTATTCTTATACCTATTATCTTGTAAATGATTGACAAATCAAATAAATAAATAAAAAATAGATGTAATTTGCTGATATGGTTTGCAAGAAATACGTTATAGGAGTAGAAATGTGTTTGTGTAATATTGAATGTCAGCTATTATTGATGCATTTTTATTGATGTATATCAGACTAGTTGAGATCATTTCTTAATTTTTTAAAACGTCCTTCCAGTTTGGTAAAGTATGAGAATTTTTTTTTTAAAATTCACAATTAACAAAAGGGTGTAACAATTTTTAAAATAAATGCTTTTTAAAAAAAAGAGCATTCACAGCCAGTGTTTGTGAATGTTCAGCATGGTTATATAGTGAACTTGATATTTTCTGCCTTTTGCTCATAAATGCTTACTTATGTACAGATTGGGCGTGACTTCAGTAATGAACATTTCATTTGGATGACACTGAAGAAATCCCTAACTTAATATATGCAATAACTGGAGTGATTCTACCTGCTATAATAACAGAGTGTAATGTCTCTGCTTTAAATTATGGTTAACATGATTACTACTTCATTGCAGGCGGTAGATTTCTACAGTAGTTGTTAGTTCAAAGCATTATATGTAGGCTGTGATGTAAGCTTATTATGTCTCATGCTAATGAGGGCAGATACATGAATTTGAAGTTTAAATCCAAAGATAAAATATCAGCAGTGGCTATATGGATTTTTTTTTTAAATTATTAGGTGGGATGGTCACAGATTAAGACAGCTTTTTGAGCTGAATAGTGTTTTTTATCACCGTATTTTTCAGAGTATAAGGCACACCTTTTTCCCTCAAAAAAGAGGCTGAAAATCTCGCCCCCTTCACCAAAATCGCTGTGCATAGCTTCTGGGAAGCTTTTAGAGAGCTCCTGGGGCTGGGGAGGGCAGAAATGAGAAAAAAACATCCCACTTTTTGTTCAATTTTACCCCCCCCCCAGCACTCTATAAGCTTCTAAAGGCTATCTATGCCCTTTTTTAAAAGAAAAATGGGCCCGTTTTTGCAAAAAACGGGCTGTTTTTTGCTTGTTTTTGCCCCCCCCCCACCTGGAGCGCTCTGCAAGCTCCCTAAAGGCTATTCATGACTTTTTTTGGGGGGGGGGGAAACGGGGTAGTTTTCAGGAGGTTTGCAGAGTGCAAAAACTTTTTTAAAAATTTTCCTCTTCAAAACCTTGCTGCGTCTTATACTCCGGTGCGTCTTATACTCCGAAAAATATGGTAACTCTGAAACACTATGCAAAAAAAGATAGACATGCTATACACACTCAGATATTGTTGCATATTGAAAACAATGTTCCATGAATGTTTATCCTTCTGCTTAGCTGCTGTTCCCCAATCAGCTTTGAGCAGTTTACACAATTTAAAGTAATTTAGTCCATTAAAACACATCTACAGCCACATATCTACGTAAACAAGGGTAAGGCCAACAGCACTTGGTAGCACCTTTTCCAGGTGCAACCATGAATGCAATTTCTGTCTAAGTTGTCATCATAAACATTGTAATCTCTCTGTTAATGCACATTGGCTACGGATGGTTGTACTAAAAGAAGACGTCTAGATGCGCTAGTGTTAATTAACCTGAGGATTTTTGAGGAATTGGTTTAAGAGAATCTGTACAGGAATAATGCTTTTGATCATATATATTTTACATAAAATTGTTACGTAAAATTTTAAGTTAATGTAATTTAATTGTTACCTAAAAGTTAAATAAAATTGTATGTAGTTTTCTTTTCCCAAGGGTTTTCTTCAAGTTCAAGGATGTAAAACATTCTTTATAAAACATAATGTATTTTAAATGATATGATCCTTATGTAGGTCAGAGGTACTTCACTGTTTTTAAAAAATAATCTAATAGGTTGGTGGGATGTTTATTTGTAGCTGAAAACCATCTTTCATATACCTTTTTAACTATTGGAATAAATAGATGGGTGAAAGCCTTCAGTCACTCATTTTGGAATGGAATAGATTGGCTTTGAAAACATACTTAATCTCTGGGATTGGCCAATATCATTTTATTATGTCAATGTACTGCCTTCTGTGCTCATTACTGATTGATTTCTGGCTGCTTCAAATTAAATCTAGTTAGTCATGTTATCTTATTTTTCTGTGGACCTTCTGTCAAATAGATGTTTCCAGGTTCTAAATAAATCTTTCAATTTGTTTATGTACAGAGTGAAGATTTCCACATATATACACAGTATTGTACCAATTATCCAAGGTAGGAGCAACTTTGTGTGTGTCTGTCTGTCTGTCTGTCTGTCTGTCAGTCTGTCTCTATATCATTCTGTTTCCCATTGTATATTTTCAAAAGATAATATTTGTTAAGGCTGTAGAGCACTTTGAAACTGAAGGCAAACAGGTGCATGGGTCTGGGTATATAGCATAGGCCTATGCTTTCATGTGTTTCCTTCTATAGTTGCTGCAGAATCCTTAGAAAAAATGTCCTTGGTTTAAGGAGGGTCAGAGAGGTGAAACATTTATGGACCCATGGATATACCTTTTTACATTGGAATTCAAAGTCCTGAAAAAGCCAAATGAATATTACCTTTTTACGTTGCCTAAAATTTGAAATGATCACTTAATCAGGATTAATCTTGGAAAATTTATGGAAAATTTATGGAAAGTATGGTGGGGGGGAATTGTAGAGAAAAGCCAAGGTGGCGCAGTGGTTAAATGCAGCACTGCAGGCTACTTCAGCTGACTGCAGTTCTGCAGTTCGGCTGTTCAAATCTCACTGGCTCAGGGTTAACTCAGCCTTCCATCCTTCCGAGGTGGATAAAATGAGGACCTGGATTGTTGTTGGGGGCAATATGCTAACTCTGTAAACCGTTTAGAGAGGGCTGAAAGCCCTATGAAGCGGTATATGTCTAACTGCTGTTGCTATTGCTAAAATGGATGCTCCTTTTCACAATGATGTCTGAACATACAAATATGCTAAGCCATTATTATTTGTACAAGAAGTTAAGCAAGATTGATATACTTATTACATATAGTAATAATGAAATATTTGTGGGGTTATTTCCTAAGTTTTGACCCAATTGTTCATAAGCTGTTGCTTGGCATTCACCTGCATTTTATGCTCTTTAGTTAATAGTTAATTGTTTTAATTTGTTTTTAATGGATTTTGTTATTATGTTTGTTTATATATGTTTTAATTTTTTGCTATGTTCACTCTGTAAGCCACCCAGAGTCATGTATATGAAGTGGTTGGTTATATACATTGAATGAGTGGATAAGTAAGTAAACAAATAACTAAATGATGAATGATGAGAATGCATTGAGGCAGATAGGAGGAATCTTTAAAGTAGCATTTCTGTTAGATATTGTTTGGTTCAACTATGGTGGCTTCTTAGGTTAATATCTTATAATTGTATGGGAGTTTCCATCTTTAAAATGTCTTCCTAATTTCCTTGTCCTTCAACAAGTATGAATTAAGCTTCTGTACGGAAGATGATAGACAGCGTTTGTGTGAGGCAAATAAAAAGGAGGGAAAAAGTAAGATTCTTGTATTGATTTGCTTCTACAGACTTTTTTTTTAAAGGTTTCTGCCCTATTTTCCCCAAAAGAGAGAAGCATTGGAATGGGGTGGTGATTTTCCCCTGATGTGATTCAGAAATGATATGGTGGAATCTAATAGTTCTTTTCATTAAAAAAAATCTAATAACATTTTTTCTTTAAAATCCATTCTAAACAGAAAACAATTTTAGGGGAGAAAAGCCCCTGTTCAGATATGTAGACTGTCCCAAATCCATCTAGTTTATAAATTGCTGAACTGTCAGACTGAATAGCAAATAAGCAAACATGTGGTTGAATTGGTGGTTTTCTGCATAATTAACAGGTTAACAATGTTCTGAAAGCTGTGTTTGTATGCTTTACAGGTCAGTGGCTGTACTCACCGAATGCATGAGAAACAAGTCCCTAGCCAAGTTTTTCAGAGAAAGACAAGAAGCTTTACAACATTCTCTTCCTTTGGGATCCTATCTTTTAAAGCCTGTTCAAAGAATACTGAAATATCATTTACTTTTGCATGTAAGTAAAACGCTTTGTCAATGAACTTTTGTCTACACTCTATTCAACCTACAAAGGCTAAGTTATACATTTATACTTTTAAAGAACTGTCTTTGAATTCGCCACTTTTATTTCACACAGAAAAAACAAACAAACTGTGATCTATAACGTGCTGAATTTGTACTGCTCACTTCCACTTTTACCCCCTGTTGCCTGAGTTTTCTGAAAGTCCCAGTGTGGTCTGCGTCATTTACCCACAATGTTTGTAACCCCATCTCATGCTGAGTGACTGGTGTGTTTACAGTGTCCTAAGCCTTGTACAAAGAGTTCCACATAACATCTGACAGCTCCTGAAATAAAAGAGTAAACCAATATTTTGAGTACATTACCAGTATTTTAGTTGCTTACATAGTATTCCATTCTGTTTCTTTGCAGTAGCTTGGGAGATTCTCATTGAAAAAATTATTGTAAATAGTAACATATAGTCTAAAAATGTATTTCTCTGCCTTAAAGCATGTGACTATGCATTCAAAGAACAATGTTTTTGGCATATATGTTGATTACCCTTTCAGTTTACCATTTAAACATTTTTCAAAAATCTGGGGTTATTTTTAATTCTTTTATCATATGCTTCCTATTAAGAAATTAAGTATAACTCAAAGCCCAGAAGTGTACATTTGAAGAGGGTGTATACATTTCCAATATCGGCCATGCCTAATTCTCAATGTAATTATCCCACTAAAGTTTCATAGCCAGGATTTAAATGCAAGAAAACTGCATCCAAATATTAAATGAGTGATTCATTTCGAATGTCCATAAATACGATCCAGGAAGCTGCCAGTATAATGCCACTGAGTGCTGACTGTAGCCTCAAGGCCATATGCATGTCCTCATAATACTGTCTCCAGACTGCTACTTTTAACTCAGAAAGATTGAAATAAAGTAATAAGAACTAAGGCTGTAAAACTGCTTTTAATTAATTAAATTAAAAACAAATGATATTTTGTTTAGGTTCCACCCATTTTCTGCAGCATAGCTCAACCATTCAAGTGCTAATTGGTGCCCTTGACCTGGAAATATGTGTATAGCTACTCTAAGGCATGTCTGTACATTATTAAAGGATTTACAAATTAAAACACAATCTATTATCTGTGAAGAGCAGTTAACTGAAGGCAAAATAAATCATCTCCTTGATGCTTCCCACCAAGGATTGCATAACAAGGATATTTCTCACATAAAATGGTCTATTGATCTGTGTTCAGCTTTACCTAAAGTCACATACTTTACATAAGCTGGCATGCTTGTTGTGTCTTGCTAACTGATCACTGATATCAAAGGAAACATTAATGATGTTTAAGCATTTTTTGAGCCTACCCAACAGATAATTATAACATTTTCCCAGCCAACTAAGCAACTGTAATTAAGTATTTGCAGTAGTTTCATGGCTGTCAGTTCCCTCAGCAGATCCCGGTGTTCATGTTAAACAGGGTCAATGATAAAAGATTAAATTTACATGTGACAAAATAGCAATCACTTGTTACTTGATTCCCTGTGTATTCAAGATTCTGTTTTGACTTTGGTGGAAAATAGGCATTAGGACCAGAAAGTTAGAAGAAATGATTAATTCTCAAGTCCCAACATATTCTGGCTTTTACTGTTTGAACACACTGAACATAGACACGCCCAATATGAAATTTAATTTCACATTTCCTATATAGTCTAGCTTGGCCAAAACCGCTTTGATACAATTGTTATGATTTCAAAGGGGTATAAAACAACCATTTCTATCTTACATATGCTAAAATATTATCAGTTTCTTCCTGACCTATTAAGAACATCTTCATTTCAGCAACTCCACTTTTCTATTTATATCTCCAGTATAAAACCATACAGTCCCAACTTAAAGAATATCAAACCAGGAGAAGCATGGAGAGGAAGAGAGGCTTGAGAAGATTATACACTTCAACTGATTTCTAGTCAGGAAGTGGAGATAAAAAATCTTTTTTGTATAGTCTGCACTGTTGAATTCTTCGGGATACTATGAGGATACTTTTTGAGATATCTGATTTTGTAAATCCACAAAAATGGGCTGTAGCCAGAGTATTAATTGTACTTCTTAGACAGATCTTGTTTTCAGATGTTTAAGTGTTATAAACAACACACTCTTCAATTGATTCTTAACAGGAGATAGAAAACCATCTTGACAAGGACACTGAAGGTTATGATGTTGTGTTAGATGCCATTGATACAATGCAGAGGGTGGCATGGCATATCAATGATATGAAGAGGAAGCATGAACATGCCATTAGATTACAGGTGAGTTGAAATGCATCCTTCATCAACTGTGTTCTGTCTTTTGTTTGGATTTTGTTCATATGCTTTGGACAAATGTTTGACCCATTGAAAAGATTATTGTTTTCAAATGCCCACTTGCTGAACCATTTCCAAAGCAATATTTAACATGTATTTGATTTATTCATACAAGCTTCTTCAAAGGCAGAATGAGAGTTGTATAGAAATGTTTGCTTCAACAATAGACTAGAAAATATATCCTCAAACAGAGCCCAAAGTTTAATTATTTCTATTTTGTACTTTGGGGATCTTGATAATAACAGGTGGTCCTCAGTTAATGACAATAATTGGGACCAGAATTTTTGTCACTAAGCAATAATACAGTCATTAAGGACAATATGTGATTGTGCCACTTAGAGTTGGCAGTTCCAGCAAGGATTGTGCAGGTTGTTAAAAGAGGACTTCACATAAGTGCAACTTTTGATTTCTTGCCAACTTCCCCATAGATCATGTGACTGTGGGAAAGCTGTGCCAGCCACAATTTTGCAAACTGGTCTTAACTACCACTGAACTATTGTTAAACAAGGATTAAATCAGAACAAACTATAATGGTTTAGATTAGAAAATAATTATCTTAAGATATTCTAGCACACTCTGTTTTTAATGTGCTACATCCTGCCCTCTCTTTCAGGAAATACAAAGCTTACTTACGAACTGGAAAGGCCCAGACCTTGCGAGTTATGGAGAGCTGGTGCTAGAAGGAACTTTCCGCATCCAGAGGGCCAAAAATGAACGCACATTGTTTCTCTTTGATAAACTGCTGCTTATTACAAAGAAGAGAGATGAGACATTTACTTATAAAGCTCATATCTTGGTATGGCAAGTTGCAATTTTGGGGGAAGATTAAGGGAGTAATGAGTGTGTATCCTACAAGGGAGCGGAAGTGGGATATTTCACTAATCCTTATTGTTTCTTTAATAGAACTTCTGGGTTTTCTTTTTTTCCTCTCTTCTGTTAGTTTTCAGCAGAGATGGAAAAATAAAAGTTCCCTATAGTGTAAACATAGAAAAAATTTAAATGCAACAATAAATAAAAACAATTGTCCTTTTTTTAAAAAAAAAAATCATTCTGGCATATGTATAAGGATAGAGTCTGATGAAGAATGGGATATATTGTTTAGTCAGCCTTCAGCTTTTAAAAATCATTTGCTGCTTCCTTTCCCGCTTTCCTGTTTCTGACTTCATCCTTTTAATTCTTTGCTTTTCCTTTATTGCTTTTTTTTCTGAACCTTTCTCAGGATAACTCTGAACAAGTAGCTGTTATCAAAACCCTCCACAGTTGCTCTGTTTATCAGTTTTCTTTGCTTTTAATGGTTTGTTTCTTACCTTTGCCTGGCCTCTTTTTTCCCCATTCGGCCAACTTGGTACATTTCTAAACATTCCACAATATAATTAACTTTTTTTTAAAAGAGTCTATCTGATTTTTCCTCCTTCATCTCTTGGAACTGATGGTTTTTGTTTTTGTTATAGTGCGGCAATCTTATGCTGGTAGAAGTCATACCGAAAGAACCTCTTAGCTTCAGCGTCTTCCATTATAAAAATCCCAAGATGCAGCATACCGTTCAGGTATTTTAAAATCACCGTAGACTGAATATATTAATAGATAATTAAATATTCATTAAATATAATATTAAATCTGAATTTCTCATAATTACATATCCCATGAAGCAGCACTATAATTAAATTCATAGATTTAATTCTTATCTTTATAGCTGCATGTAGTTCCTATTCCTTATTATCTAAAGTTTTTTCTCTTTTCCCTTCTTTTGGAGAGGAATATGTGATTCTACTTTAAAGTATAAAACTTAGGTTT
This sequence comes from Thamnophis sirtalis, assembly GCF_051295495.1. NCBI lineage: Eukaryota > Metazoa > Chordata > Lepidosauria > Squamata > Natricidae > Thamnophis > Thamnophis sirtalis. The sequence goes on along the minus strand of NW_028261386.1, from coordinate 82,126,161 downwards.
TATAGTAAAAGGCAAGGTAAAAATAAAGTTTCCCTGCAATAATATGGAAAGATGGTTTGTCATTGCCTTCTTTCTGCATGTATTTTAAATTTCCCTGTCTAGTTTGCAATTCTGAGATTGTTTGGCAATCTCTCATCCAATGTACTAATTAGAGCCCATCCTGTACAACTTTCTTACCTCAGCACTGATTAGTTTCAGGCTACCACTTAGTTGAATCCATTTTTATCAAAGATAGAAAAATATGGATTTATTTTCAAGCGAGCGTTGTGCCTAAAATTGTCTGTGATAGGTGGTGATCTCTGTGTAACTGTGTGGCATGTACACTGTGCTTTAGTTTTGACAAACAAGAAAATTGTAATCGTTTTTTGGAAAAAGAGCCAGCTTTTCAATTTGAAGTCAGATCTTCTCCACATTCCGATAACCTTTACTGATTTTTTTTCCTTCTGGTATTTCAAGAGCTCTAATTTTTTTCTAACTGTCTTGCCCTTTTGAAATAGGCAAAATCACAACAAGATAAGCGCCTTTGGATTCTTCATTTGAAAAGATTAATTCTAGAAAACCATCCTGCTAAAATTCCAGCTAAGGTAAAACCTTTTTATCATTTTTTTTAAAAAAGAAAGCATTTTACTTTTTTCTTGAAGGAACATCTGTGCAGCCGTGTCATTACATATAGTACTTTCATAGCATCAGTTTAATATTCCTTTGGATCAGGCCACTTCAAACAGTTTTGCCTTTGAAAATATTATTCCATTACTTTATTATGATAATCGATCTTCTGCCTAATTTTTGATGAGCAAAATATTAAATTATTAAAATATTTACAGAGACCAGGACAGGGAGAGCATGATTTCTGGAACTCTTTTCAACCTCTTTACCACTTGTTATCATAGCAGGCATCTGAAATACTGAAGGAGGGATAGTGGATCTGCATTATATTGATGTGTATTTGAATGCACTGGGAAGAACAGGGTGGGCTACCTGTATTTTGCTCTGTGTCATGTGACTGGGCAGGAGGATAACTTAGAAAGAAGCACTTGGCTACTTTTTTGAACAGTTGCCTAAGTCTATCTCAGTAGTAGGTTCCGGATCCCATTGCAACTGATATGCTGCAATGGGGCCGAGCGTCCACCACGTGCACATGAAACAGCACGCGCATGCATACCCACCGTCCGCGACGCTCCATCTGTTTGGCGGAGTGTTGCGCAGGTGCCTTACTCTCCGTGCACTTGTAAAAATGCCCCGGTTGGCTCAAATATAGGTAAGGAGAATGGGTGGGCGAGTGGGCCCTCCGGAACACCGTACAGGAACGGTACCTGGTGCTCCCAGCAGGCACCGGTATGCCCATACCGGGGCGTACCGGTTGTATCCCACCACTGGTCTATCTCCCCCTCCACACAATGCATTGGGGAATATGTTCTGCATTTTTGTTGTTGTTGTTGACAGTCTAATCAAGGCCATTTTCAAACTCGCTGGCTTCACCTGCCAGCCCAGATTTGATCCCATTCTCTCATCATTTTGTACTAACATATATGGTCTCTTCACTGTTTCAATTGGGAGTGTTTCCCTATCATATTCAGAGATGTCTATATTTCTCTACTGTTCTGCATGCCAGTAGTGATCTTCCAAGGACCATCCTTTCATTATCAATCTATTCTTGCAATTCTGGAAGAAATGCAAATTGTTTTTTACTCATTAAATATACTGCAAAATGAATGCAGTTTGAATAGTAAGGTAAAGGTAAAGGTTCCCCTTGCACATATGTGCTAGTCATTCCCGACTTTAGGGGGTGGTGCTCATCTCTGTTTCAAAGCTGAAAAGCAGGTGCTGTCCAAAGACATCTCCGTGGTCATGTGGCCGGCATGACTAAACGCCGAAGGTTCACAGAATGCTGTTACCTTCCCACCAAAGGTGTTTCCTATTTTTTCTACTTGCATTTTTACATGCTTTCGAACTGCTAGGTTGGCAGAAGCTGGGACAAGTAACGGGAGCTCATTTCATTATGCAGTGCGAGGGATTCGAACTGCCGAACTGCCGACCTTTCTGATCAACAAGCTCAGCGTCTTAGCCACTGAGCCACCGTGTCCCTGAATAGTAATGTGCAGTTATTCTGTACCGAACCAGTAATAATATTTTTTCTACAAAACTATCCAAAGATTTCATGGGACACTTTCTGTCTCCAGAATAGGAAAATCTACTCTTTTTTTAAACCAATTTATATTCTATTCTCCTATCTTTTATTTGGCTTTGACTTCTGCTTACTTCACTGCTGCTATTTCAGCCAAGCAATACTGAAACATCAGAAGCAGCATTTTCATTCATGGGGTCTGTCTCTAGGCCTGTAATACTTAAATAGTCTAGAGTCTTTACTTTGGCAATATGTACATTGAACAATCCTTGGAAGCTTATCCATGTCAAATTATTTATTCTTTTAGTATTTTTATCTTGTTTTCTGTAACGGAAAAATGCTCCCCGGTAACAAACAAGAAAAATAAGTTTTTACTATGCCAAGTGGATGGTGTTCAGGTCTTGGAAGGATATATTCCAGGAAATGAAAGAGTGATTTAAGGTGATTTAAGTATAAATTCGACGTTCATACAGCAAAATCTGAAATGACTGATTTGTACAAAATCTGGGGAGGGAAAGGGATGAGTTTCTATTTCTTATCAGTTACCAATACACACACACACACAGACACAGACACACACACACCCTTTTCTAATGTCTTCATTATTACATTTTAAAATTAATCCTTTTTTAAGGATGGAAGAAAAGAATAAGTTGATAAATTCTTAACTGAACTGGGATCTGATTCCATCTCTTTTCCCTAAAAATCATTTTTTCATTTGTTGAATTGATCCGCATATTAATTATACCAGTGTTTTTCAACCTTTTTTGTGCAAAGGCACACTTTTTTCATGAAAAAAATCACGAGGCACACCACCATTAGAAAATGTTTAAAAAAAATTAACTCTGTGCCTATATTGACTATATATAAAGTAATTTTCCCACGGCACACCTTATACTATGTCACGGCACACTAGTGTGCCGCGGCACAGTGGTTGAAAAACACTGGATTATACAACCTTGGATATAATTACAATATTAGATCTAATTTCAATCTAATTTCCATATTAGAGGCCCTTCTACTTGTTTAAGAAGGGGCATCTGCTTTTTTGATGATGTCTTTCAAACAGATTTGATTCAGCCTTTGACAATGTATCTTAAATATTCCAAATGTTATTCTAACCCTCAACTTCTTTTCAGATGGAATGATAGTATTAGATAGGTACTGGTACAGGCTGCGTATTTGAATTTCATGAGTAGGAGTCAGAATTGAATCAATGCAGAATGTTTATTTGTGCACTTCAAATATATTGACACAGATGCTGTCACCTTTGTTCTCTGACAAATAGTATTTCCTAGGACACAATGAGGAAGCACTAAATAGCAATAGCACTTAAACTTATATACCGCTTCACAGTGCTTTATAGCCTTCCCTAAGCAGTTTACAGAATCAGCATATTGCCCCCATCAACTTGGTCCCCTCATTTTTCTGACCTCAGAAGAATAGAAGGCTGACTCAATCCTGAGCTGCTCAGAATTGAACTCCTGGAGTGAGCAGTGAGTTAGTCCTACAACACTGCTGGCAGGCCAAAGATTCTTAAAGGAACCTGTGTACTGCATTCTAATCACTGCACTACCATGGCTCTGAAACAATAGAGATGAAATTAATAATTATGCCAAAACATTTATATATTAGAAAGATGAATTCATAATGAGCTATAATTGTGTATTTGCTGTACGACTATAAGACTTGGCTAAATGGCAGCAATCATATATGTGGAAAGCAACTATGCTGTGAGAAACTATTCTTTTTAATGCATTTTATTTATTGATATGTCACATTTAAAATTAAATATAAAATAAATATAAAAATAAATTGCTCAGTTTCTTCAGATAATACTAGACTATAACTCATATCATTTCTGACTATCCACTAGTTTGTTGGTTGTAAGATGATTTTGAGTTTTACAGTATTTAGAGGATCACCCATACCTGGTACATGCCATCATTTTCATAAACCAAATGTTAGCATATATTTTTTGAGTGAGATAACATTTTGTAGAGAAAATAATAAAGGGTTTTTATGAAGTTACTGTAGTTATAGGTTGGTCTTTACATTTGAGGTTGTACACTTGCTACACCTAGTGGACAATAGCTGAAGTACTCCTTTAATCTTGCAGATTTATTTGTATACAATTTTGCCATGTGAAAACAATGTAGGGTGCATTTTTCCCATCAACATGTTTTTTTAAAATACACACACACACACATGATAAAACAAAATGCAGGTTTCCTTGTTTGGGTTTGGTGTGTTATCATTGGGTGAGAGAGAAATTCTTCATACTTTTTAATCTGGTGATCCTTGACAGCAATGTCTTTCTAGGTCGTTCTTTATATTATTTTACTATAAAATCAGAAATAAGACTGACTGATCAGAAAATAGTCATGAACGAAGCATTTGGAGTGCGGGGAAGGGGCAGGAAGGGATTGACTCACTTGTCTCTAAAAGTATTGCTCTAAACTACATATTGGTTTGTTGAACACTGTGTTGGGGCATACATATTTGTCAAGATTAATCTCTGGTTTATCAGAGTCAGAAATTTATATGATGATTATATTCTGCTTTTCCTCCTAGACCAAAATGCAATGCAATCTAATTAATCTTAAAGTTATCACATTACTTTAAGTGTCATAACTGAGTAGGGATTTAAATTGGATCTTTATAATCCCTTTCCAATCTTGTGATAATTCAATTTTTGCTAATTGATCATTCAATTCAATATTTCTACCACAATTTCAAATTTTGTTAGTAGCCTTGAAAGCCTGCAAGAGCAGGGGAGGCATGATATAAAGCAAATAAATAATTTGTATCCAATATTTCTTTTTCAGGCCAAGCAAGCAATTCTTGAAATGGATGCAATTTGTAAGTATATCTTGTTTAAATAATTAAGCTGCACTTCTATTTCTAAAGATGGGAAATAAATATTGAGAGATGAAGATATTTAATGAACATAGTTGATGCTAGCTGTCCCTAGGTTTCTGGGGGCTATGTAAAGTCTGTTGAATAACTATGTGAGACACATGTACGTCTCCCTTAAAATGTTGCTATTATGCAAACTCACAAATGATACCTGGCTCACTCTGTTTCCAGACAATGTGACTTTTGTAGGTGTCCTATTTGTAATGTAGGACTGCAGATCAAGTTGTTTAGCTGCCCATGTAACATAATAAAATTTCCACAAGCATCCTTATGATATTTTCTTTTTAAGTTCCTCTTATATACAATAAAAAGTTCTTGGTGGATGGGTGTGCATTTGTGTATATTATCTGTCTGTGTCTGTACATATGGGGAGCTTTTATAGTTCAGAGACATTGTGCTTCCTGAGAAATAAGGTCAGATTATAGCTATGCTTAACCTCTATATTTTATTTTTCCCTGTATATGTGAGTGGGATTAAATTTACTTGAAGTCCCTTTTAAATAATATTTTTTGTATTCTTGTATTGATATGTTCACAATCCACTGTGTTATGTGTGTGTGTGTGTGTGTGTGTGTGTGTGTGTAGGAAGAGTTGTGCTATGATGTGGCTTGTTTGCATCCAGTAGATGTCAGATGATCAAAAATATTATGTGATACTGTTGTTTTTATGTTCATTTTTTATTATACCCTGCCAATCATCTGTTAAGGCTACATGTGAATTCCTTCAGCATGCCTACTTTACCAAGAGCTGTGAAACTTGCCTAAAACGATTGGGTCATCTCTGGAGAAATATTATTATTCTAAGAAAGAAAATTAAAGGGTTTTCTTGAAAGGGACAAATGAATCCTATTCTGATGTGTTGTGATTTCTGCCTTTAGCTGCATGTACCTATATAAATCTCAGCATGAATCCTATTTCCGGATTGTACTCCATTGTGGCAGATCATTCAAAAGTGTAGTTGTGGCTGAATCTTATACATAAAGCATTACTTTCAAAATCAAAAAACTTTTTTTAAAAAATAGATCACCCAGGGTTCCATTACAGCCCAGAAGAAATGAAAGCTTCAAGTAACTCTAAAGAGGGCATCACTCCACAAAGGATGAGAAGGAAATCAGGTAATACATTTTGCTTTAGGTATGTTTATATTTACAATTAGGGACGCAGTGGCTCAGTGGCTAAGGTGCTGAGCTTGTCAATCAGAAAGTTCGGTGGTTCGAATACCTGCGTAACGGAGTGAGCTCCCATTACTTGTCCCAGCTTTTGCCATCCTAGCAGTTCAAAAGCATGTAAAAAATGCAAGTAGAAAAATAGAGACCAGTTTGGTGGAAAGGTAACAGCGTTCTATGTGCCTTCGTTGCTTAGTCATGCTGGCCACATGACCACGGAGACGTCTTTGGACAATGCTGGTTCTTCGGCTTTGAAATAGAGATGAGCACTGCCCCCTACAACTAGCACATATGTTTCAAATTTCATAGAAATAAAATACAGATTTAAGACTGAAAATAAAAGCAATAGAAAAGTTGTAATGTGAGCCACAGTAGGAATGATCTTTAAAGAATTCATATATACATACCAGTGGTGGGTTTCAGCTCTTGTTGCAACCAGTAAGCTGCAATGGGATCTGGGCATGCACCACGCACATGCATGCGCACTCACCACCTGCAACACTCCAGCTGCTCGGTGGAGCGTTGCGCAGGCGCCGTACGCTGTGCATGTGTGCACTGATGGCCCGTTTCCTTCAAATATAGGTAAGGAACGAGGGCGGGTGGGTGGGCGGGCCCTCCAAAGCACCGTTCTAGTATGGTGGCTGCTGTTTCTGTCAGGCACCAGTACACGCATACCGGGGTGTACCGCCTGCAACCCACCACTGATACATACTGGCCATATTATGGTAGAAATATACTTTAACTTCACAATTTAGCAGTAGCTTGCAATTACACTCAGTAGTGGGGTTTGTTACTGAATAGCCACATGAGGTTGCACTGCAAATAACCTCTTTGAGCAGATTTGTCTCTCTCATAAATCCACCCTTCATTTTTTAAATAATCTACATATGTGATATTTTTATGTGCAGATATAAAAAGTATACAACAGATACCTTTGTAACATACTCATCTTTATAAAATACAAAATATGATACATTCATCATTTCTGGTTGAATTCATTAGTCTCCAAAAAATTGTTGCTTTTCCTGGTGGAAGAAATGGACATGAGATAGACTGAAATAAATGGCTCCTTGCCCTGTGCCCTACATAAACGCTGATTATACCGAATAAAACAAGTCACCTTTTCCACATACAATTTCAGAGGCCTCAAACCCACCTCTATTGGTATCCATGCAGTAATTGCTTTGTCTGCCCTCAACTGTCTTGTGCCTTATCTTTTTAAAAGAGTGGTGTCAGGCCCAAACAACCAAGTTCCCACACAAAGGTATCAATTACCGTATTTTTCAGAGTATAAGACGCACCAAGGTTTTGAAGAGACAAATTTTAAAAAAGTAGGTAGATAGATAGAGGGAGAGAAAGAAAGATAAAAACAGTAGGTAGGTAGGGAGAGTGAGAGAGAAAGTGTGTAGGTAGGTAGGTAGGTAGAGGGATAGAGAGAGAGAAATACAGGAGGTAGGTAGGAAGAGAGATAGTAGTTAGGTAGGTAGATAAAGGGATAGAGAAAGAGAGAAATAGAGATAGAGAGATAAATACAGTAGGTAGGTATGGAGAGAGTGAGTGTGTGTGTAGGTAGGTAGGTAGAGGGATAGATAGAGAGAAATAGAAAGAGTTGGAGAAATACAGTAGATAGGTAGGGAAAGAGAGAGTAGGTAGGTACATAGGTAGATAGAGGAGGGGAGAGAGAGAGAAATACAGAAGATAGGTAGGGAGAGAGAGAGAGAGAGTAGGTAGGTATGTAGGTAGGTAGGTAGAGGAGAGAGAAATACAGTACATTAGGTAGGGGGGGGGGAGAAAGAGTCGGTAGGTAGGTAGGTAAATCTTTCCAGGTGTATTTATCCATGTGCTGGAGAAGGAAATCTCTGACAATATGCAGCACCTAAGATTTTGTTTCTGCTGACACAGCACTTGATCAATGTAATTCTCATCAATCAGTTAAAGAGCTTCCCAAAAGGAAAAAAAAAACATTTTTGCACTCTGCAAACCCCAAAATGGCCCGTTTTTCATGAAAACAGGCCCATTTTTCCCCCCCAAAAAAGGCATGAATAGCTTGGGGGGGGCTTGCAGAGTGCCTCTGGGAGGGGGGGCAAAAATTAGCAAAAAAGGCCCATTTTTCAGAAAAACAGCCCCGTTTTTTGTCAAAAAAATTGCATGCATAGCCTTATGGAGGCTTATAGGGTGCTGCTGTGGGCTGTGGGGGGCAAAAATGGCCCGTTTTCTGCTCATTTCTGCCCTCCCCAGCCCCCAGAAACTGTCTGAAAGCATCTATAAGGGTATGGAAGGCCATTTTGGTGAAGGGGGCGAGGTTTCGGGAGGCAAAAAATGCTGTATTTGATGTATAAGATGCACCCAGATTTTCAGCCTCTTTTTTGATGAAAAAAGGGTGTCTTATACTCCGAGAAATATGGTAATTATTTTATTTCTCATGCCTGTTTCAGAGGAATCTTCCCAGACTGGTGGTTTGGGCCAGACTAGATAAGGTTCAATGACAACCAATTGGATTTTGCCTTCTTGTGTGTCTATGTAAAGAGTACACACTAATTTTCTGCTTGACTTCTCCTCCCCACCCCCCCGGCTTGGCCAGTCTCTCCAACAAACCATGAAGTGCCTGTATGGTGTTCCCACTGCAGATATTAAGCAAGGATGTCTGCAGACTTGGTTTTGGCTACCTTAGTCACTTAGCAACTTCCCTCTTCAGGTACAGCTGAGATGGAGCAGCACTTGCAGCTGCTTCTTCTGAGATACTAGAAGGGCTTTGATGATCTAGGACACGGGTGTCAAGCTTGCAGCGTCATGTTGCCGTCACATGATCTATCATGACATTCATTTTCTCCCTTCGCGGAGCAGGGTGGGCTTGGCCTGCATGTGACACATCCACCTGTTTGACACTCCTGTTCTAGGAAGATAGAGTATCTACAGGCCATTTCCTTCCTAAAGGCCAAGGAATAAAACCAAGTTATCATTAACACTGCTTGTCAATCTTGTGCTAATGAATCCCACATTTTGAAAGCATGATAAGTTTCTCTGTAGTGCAGTTGAATACCATTGAAATATATAGTGTTTAATTCTTCCTGAAATAGATTCCTTTATTTTTCAGGTAGAGTTGTATAGGAAATCTGTTGAGGTAGTTTGGTTTCAGCAATCACATCAAGATCTAAGAATTCCATTTCCAGGAACCTTTGTAATTTCAGCTTGGTAGTGATAAAAGCTGAATGTATCTGGGTATAAGAGACATATAAAATTAAATAATATACTTAACATTTTTACAACATTTAAAAAATAAAAATATTAATAATCACATGTTTTCCACACAGAACCTTCTTCCAGAGTTCATAAAATCACAAAATCAAGTGGTAAGTTACATAATATCAAAATACAAGATATACTTTAGTTACAATGCATATTTAAGCATGGCACATTTCACTGAAATTATCCATGTAATTAACTTTTATATAGAATTTATATAGGAAATAACATCAAGTCTTAATAAAGATGTGTATCACAAATAATACAAAATTGTGAAGAATAGCAACTTTTCAAATGGGTAGGAAGACATTTCTAGCCCCTGAGTTTGTAAGCATTAAATGGCAAAAGTGGTGCTATAGATGGCATCCATTCACCAATCCTTACAAATGTGACTGAACTAAAGGCACCCATCTGTGGTAGATTTACACTGAAGGCATCATTTACACTACTTCAGGCTGCCATGTGAGACTGCACTCTGCTGTAATTAAACTTCTGTTGTTGTTTTAACTGGATCATACTGCTATTTTTAAAAATGGGGTTGTTTTAAAGAGTTGCAGGCTGGTTTTGCATTGGTGTTCCCACACTGCCTAGCCTTAAATTACATTATTTCCTCCTCTAAATGAAAACAAGAAAACAGAGAGACGTGCATGCCTTATTAAGAGGAAGTTTTCTCATTGCTTTCTTTCTTTATCTTAACCTTTTTAATTCTATTGGGCATTAAAGTCACTACAGTACTGTGCTACCTATTAGCTGTTTCTGAAGCACTTTTTCCTGCAATGAATAAATTCTATCCAATTAACTAAGCAGCTGAATAGTTTATCTACAGGAAAGAAATGTTTTCTAAAATATCTTTCCCATCCTCTACCGAAACATAAATTTAAGCGTTCTTAAATTTATTTTTATTCTCCCTGGATAAAGTGGTATACTAAAAGTTAGTATAAATGCAAGTCACCATATGATACTTACGTTTGTTTTTCAATCATTTCAGAAATGGACCCAAATTTGCAAAAGGTAAACTATATTGTTTATTGAAGGAACTGGCAGCTTTAAAAAAAAAACAGATGATGAATATTACCCATGACATATCTATCATCTATCTATTTACGGGTAGTCCTCAACTTACAACCACAACTAAGCCCAAAATTTCTGTTGCTAAGTGAGACATTTGTTAAATGAATTTTGTCCCATTTACAATCTTTCTTATCACAGTTGTTAAGTGAATCCCTGCAGTTGTTAAGTTAGTAGCAGGGTTGTTCAGTAAATCTGGCTTCTCCATTGACTTTGTCTGTGGGTAGCAATAGGTGATCATATGACCCTGGGCACTGCAACCATCATAAATTAAGTCAGTTGCCAAGCATTTGAATTTTGATCATGTGACATCGGGGCTCAACGATCATGTCACTTTTTTCAGTGCCACTGTAACTTTGAATAGTCACTAAATGAACTGTTGTAAGTCAAGGACTGTCTCTCTGTCTGTCATCTGTCTATGCTCTTAAATTAAAAATTTCTATCTAGAAGCTTTACCCTTTTTTCCTGTTTTGAAGTACATTGAAACAAACAATATTTTAATGTAAATATTTTAATGACCATGTTGCAAAAAAGAGGAGATCAGGAACAGGAGCAAACAGTTACATGATAAAACATAGGTGATTATTATATGCAAAAACAGCAGAGGGCACACCATAGAGATCAAGAAGAGTTATAATACAAATCTTCCAAGCTAAAAGCTGTGCATATATGAGAAATGATTTTAAAAAAACAGTCTACATATGCATGCTCTGCAAAGCACACCACAATATACAAGACATATTTTTAAAGCAGGATTGGAGGATTTCACCCCAATCTTTGAGCAATATGTTGAGGGCCAGATGTGAAGACCAAAGACCACAGCAGGCAGAATCATTGAATTGTTCTTTTAAAAACCATTTGAAAAATAAAGACAAGATAAATTGTCTTTTAAAAGAGCATGATTTTAATAGCAAAGTAACATGAAGATGAAGAGCATTGTGGGCTGCTCTGGATACTCTGCTAGGCTGTATAAAAGACGAACTGCATAATACAGAATATCGAATACTTAAATCTGTATTTTTTTCCCCTCTCTATCCCTAGCGGATGAGTACTGAAGGAACCCTGCTATCTCAGACTGAGTTATTCCTCAGTCCCAGGAAGAATCATTCACTGAATTGCCAACGACTAGATTCCAATGAAGCAGCCTATAGCAGTGGTCAGGAGGATAATATTCTCACATATGTTACAGAGCAGACTGATGCTGATGATGAAGAAGAGACCGAACAAGTAAGCACCTTATTTCATGAAATGGGGAGAGAACACATTGATCCATTAATATTCAGTATCATATTATGTTTTCCTAAAAACAGTCTTTTGACTCCCAAAATAAGCACTTGGCCTTATTTTCGGGGAGGCCTTATTATTTTTGAAGTGCAGGAGATGGCGAATGGGGGTCACCTCATGGCTGCTGCTGTGTTGCAATATTTTCCGGGAAAGCTTTTTTTTGGGGGGGAGGGCTTGTTTTAGCACATGCTCTCAAAAGCCTGATTGGGGTTATTATCCAAGGAGGCCTTATATTCGGGGAAACGGGTTATGTAGAATGGCTCCATGAATCATACTAAGCTGAATATACAATGGGGTATCCTTGCTTTAGCTTTCAGAAACCCAAATTAATTAACAGAGGAGGTTAACATTTTCACATCTGCATCCTAGCCATTGGGGGAATACAATAGGAATTTCTGAGATCTTTTGACCACTGTTGTATTCTGTCCTCTGCCATGAAGCTTAGCAATGAAGGGAGGAATTCTCTCAAAAGAATTTCCTTCCAACCCCCAATAGTTATACTGAGCTAACAGAAAGAAATTTGGTAATGTGCTGAGAGGGTGAACACATGAAAGAATAAAAAACAAAAGAGAAGACTGAATAAGGGAAAAAGACTGAGAAACATGATATTAAAAAGTGAGATGCAGAAAGTATAGTTGAAGATGTAATTTCCTCTCCTTGTTGATTCCCCTTCATCCTACCAACATTCATTAATTTAACTCTGCATATATTGGTGTGTTACCAATATTTTAACATAATGACAACAGTTTCAAAAAAATCTTGTTTGAATTTACTACATGAGACCATCGTAGATGTCAGTGTAGATAGAAGAATCATACAAAAATAGTCTTCCATGGTATCAGATGAAATATAGCATCTACTTGTTGAAATCAGAATGTTGATAGACTTTACTTTGGCTGAAATTAGACATATAGTTTAATATTCGCCCATTTCCACAGAGCACTCAACATTTTCAGCAAAAACCAAAGGGAGGCCGCAAAAGATTGAATAGTCAAGTTACTGAAAATTTTGAGAAACGAAGGACTTTTAATCTCAACATATGTGAAATTCAGGTAATTGAAAAAGTTGTGAAATCATCATGGCAGCACCTAACTCTGGTTGAGCTAAAACAACCATAGTAAATATGATTGGATTAACTGTTTAATATTTGGATGGGAGTTTACCAGAGAACATCAGAGATGTAGCTTAGAATAACAAGCAGAAATAATATACAAGGAAAGTGAGTGCTAAGCCATGTCTGTAATGCTATTAAGAAATGTATGTGGACATGGATATGAACCCATTCAAATTCCAATAATTTCCTTTAAAAATATCATAGAAAACTGATTTTTTCATGTGTTGAGAGATGCAAATGAAGTAAAAAAAAGGGAGAAAAATCAGAGGCTACAACACAATAATCAATAAAAACAAAAAGTTGTATGGGATCATTTATTACTGTTTGCACATCCTATTATCTATCATCCCCTTCTCTGTGACTTATCCCTAGGAAAGAAAAAAATGTTGATAATCAATAGGTTCTACTTAATGCTTATTAAAACAAGCTTACATCTAAGTATGAGTCAGGATGAAGTAGCATTATAAGATTCGGTTCCAACTCATGTAGACATGTCATCAACTTTCCAAATTTTGGGTTTCAAAAGGCACAAGATGCTTATAGAAAAATATCATTTTATGTGTACAGACAAACATAAAGGTTTGCAAGCAAGCAAGAACTCCCTGGTATCCCGGTTCCTTGCATGTTATTTAGTTATGGTTTTCATAATAGAATGAACAAGAGTATACGTCTTAAACCTTAGAATACAACAGAACTATCAGTGCCTCCTTCCTATGCAATTTAAGGAAGTGTCATTTTTGCTACACAAGAATCAGAAATTTTAGAACTAAGTTCAGGATTAGCATTGATGTGATTAGAATACAGACTAATAATATTCTATATTTGAAAACTTCACAGAACTCCAAAAAACGTACAGATGAAGCTCCTTCCCAGATGAACACAAAGCTTTCATTTTCCTGCAATGAGGATAGTCAGTTATCTGAACAATTTACTCCCCAAAACAACTCATTTGTGGCAAATATTTTGGGGAGAACAGCTGCAGTGAGAAATATCTGGACAGACCATCAGATTCGACAAGCATTGTTCCCAAGTAGACGACCTCTGCAAGACAATATAGATGATGATGATGATGATTACCAAATGTTCATGCCATCAGACTCCACATCCAATTTAACTTCCATTGCATGTGAAGAAAGGACCCCATCAAACCGTCCTTGCAGTTGGCATTTAGGACTAGTCCATAAAAATGATATTTCCAACCTGAACTCCCATAGAATTATGAGGCGGGCCAGCAGCGCTGGTGAAAGTAAAACTGGAGCAAGATATAGAAAGAATTACCATGATCAAAGTGCCTCTTGGAATGAAATTAAAAACTCCAGAAGTGACATGGACAATCTTCAAGAATGTCAGGAATCTTCAGAAGAATTGACTATAGATGACATAGATCATGTCTATGACAACATAAGTTTTGAAGATTTGAAGTTAATGGGGCTGGCTCAGAGGGAAGAGTCCAACCGTACCCCACAAGGGTCAGCTAAAGATTCACTCTATGAGACATATGACGAAGACTATTCTTTCAAAAAAACTCAAGCATCTCAAAACAGGACTTGTATTCCTAGCAGAAATGAAGCCATTCCCAGGAGACAGCCTTCACCTGTAAGGTCTTATGAGTTAAGGATTAGTGAGGAAAATATCTATGATACCATACGCCTTCCAGAAGAGTCAGTGTCAAATTTCAAAAGTGATCCCCTTAAATGTTCCAAAAAGAGAAGTTTTCTGGGTATGGAAACAGATTTTACATGCTGTAACCAGTTCCGACAATTTGTTTCTGAAGAAAGCCTCCAATTCAGTGAAGATGAAAATCCCTATCATTACGTTCCATTAGATCGTGGCTGCTTAAATTTGGCAGAGAGTTCCTCAAATTCTGATTCACACTCTCACAAGTCTGTTGCAGATAAATTATCAGAGGAAGTAGATGAAATCTGGAATGACCTGGAGAATTATATCAAGAAAAATGAAGAAAAGTCACGGGATCACGTCCTTGCGGCTTTTCCTGTCTGCAAAGATGAGGTTGATAATCAAGCATCTAGCAGAACTACTGGTGGACCAAATAAAGATGTAAAATATTCATTGACTATGTTCCCACTACCGGAAAAAGGTGTTTTGTCAAAAACTTTGCCAAACAAGGTAGCCAGGTTAAGTGAAGCCAACATTAAGTTTGAAGAGGCAACATCATATAAAGCAAATTCACTAATAGATCTCAACAGATCTTCTCTCTCAAATGACAGATGTTTTGCTGATAGCCTTTACAAATCTCCCAATAATATATTCTGCACAGTAAATACAATAAATACTAATGGTGAACTGGATTCTGTGGATAAAACAAAGAACCGTGTTTTTATGATGGCAAGACAGTACAGTCAAAAAATCAAGAAAGCGAATCAGTTTTTGAAAGTAAAAAGTGCAGAGCAAGAGCAATTTCTGAATCGGCAACAGAAATCAAAGCACAAGGACTTAGCAGCCATTTTAGAAGAGAAGAAACAAGGTGGACCTGCCATTGGTATACTTATATTTTCCCTCATTTTTTAAACTGATCTGTTGAATACTTGAACACAATGACTTATGGGTATACTTTACCCATCCATTGGTCAATATTTCTTTGAATTGACTGAAAAAGTCCAATTAATATACTTATGCTAGCATTTCTTTCATTATGAGTAAGATCTATTCCTCTGTTAATGCAGCCAACAGTGTGCAGCAGCTGCCAAAAAGCCAATACAGTTCTAGGCTGCATAAACAGAGGGATAGAATCAAGATCACGTGAAGTGTTAATACCACTTTATAATGCCTTGGTAAGGCCACACTTGGAATACTGCATCCAGTTTGGGTCGCCATGATGTAAAAAAGATGTGGAGACTCTAGAATGAGTGCAGAGAAGAGCAACAAAGATGATTAGGGGAATGGAGGCTAAAGCATATATAAAACAGGTGCTGGAACTGGGTATGTCCAGTTTAATGGAAAAAAAGAGTAGGGGGGACATGATAGCAGTGTTCCAATATTTCAGGGGCTGCCACAAAGAAGAGAGAGTCAACTTATTTTCCAAAGCATCTAAAGGCAGGACAAGGAACAACTTGCCTCCAGAAATTGTGAATTCTCCAACAGTGTAGGTTTTTAGAAGAGATTGGACAACCATTTTCTGAAATACTATAGAGCTTCCTGCCTGAGCATGGGGTTGGACTAGAAGATTTCCAAGCTCCCTTCCAACTCTCTTATTCTGATTTGAATTTTATAGCACTGGCTTAACTAATTGGCTTTTAAATTAAGCCACATGTTTAATTTAAATCAGAAAAGCAGTACATTTCTCAATGCATTTAAGAACACGCTTACCATAAATTCTAAACAGTTGCGTAACTTCATTTAATTAATAAAAAGGTTATGAGACAAACATATAAACATAAATGTTGTATTTTGCTGATATTTGCTTGAAGTGAGGAATGTACCAATAATATTTAGTTTTATTGTCTTCTCCAGACATTTTATTGTGGAAGATATATATATATATATTGGCTGGGTAGAATGTTAAGAGGGCTAGTTATAGTGTCATTAAAGAGTAGTGGGTTTTTATTGTGCAAATGAAGAGAGCAACCATGTTTTGAGAACAGATACACAGAAATGCCTTGAAAAATATTGTCTGATTGATTGGACGTATGTGCCTCCCATCTTATATATAATAATTCTGGTTGGCTCACACAAAAAACAGAACAGGAGTAAAAATATATATTTAAAAAACCCATTTAAAAAATCCCAAAAAAACTCATGGTACTCAAAAACAGATTATCCTCCCTTCATTGACATTTAGAGTTGCTGGGCTCCAGCCACTCCCTAAACTAATGCTTGTGGGAAGAGCTAGTTCTTCAAGGCCTTCCAGAGGCCAAGGAGGGTGGAGGCCTGCCAGATCACTAGAGAAGAGGGTGCTCCACTGGGCAGGGATCACTGCAAAAAGGCGCACTTCCTAAATACCATCATATGACTTTACTTTGGTATCAGGAGACAGAAAACTGAGTGGATGTAGTTACAGGAATAAGTATGTAGAAGAAATGATAGAAGAAATTGTGTAGCAGTAGTTGTCAGGCATCAACAACTGGACCCATACATGCACAGTACAAGCTAATTACTTTCTGGCTATAATACATGAATCTCCCCCGTCTGGCAGCTACTCCTGGGAACAATTACCGTGGCATTCACAGGCCGTTTTTTGCTCAATTTTGTCCCTCCGGCCAGCCCACAGGAACACTCTATAAGCCTCCTAAAGCCTATGCATGCCCTTTTTTTGACAAAAACGGCCCATTTTTTCGCAAAAATGGGCCATTTTTGTCTTTGTGCGCCCCCTCCGGAACACTCTACAAGCCTCCTAAAGGCAATTCATGCCCTTTTTTTTTAAAAAAAATGGGCCCGTTTTCACAAAAAACAGGCTGTTTTTGCTAGGTCTGCAAAGTGCAAAAACTTTTTTTTTTTAATTTGCCTCTTCAAAAACTCGGTGCGTTTTATGTCCAAGTGCGTCTTATAAGCCAGTACGTCTTACATCTTATACTCCAAAATATATGGTAGATAAGGCTTCAGGGAATTTAGGGCAGTTGACCTTAGCCCTTTTGCACTTCTGCAGAGTGACTCCAGGCTAGCGCCATGCTTGATCCCTCCTCCCTGAAGTGAGCACACTATGTCATCATGGATGTTACAGTCAGTTTGTGGTTAAAAGCATCCATCTAGAAACTGGGAACCATAAATTCTAGTGCCACATTAGGCATGAAGCCAGCTGAGTAGCCTTGATCAGTAATTCTCAGTCCTAGGAAGTAGGCAATGTCAAATCATTTTTAAAAAGGAAACCTTGCCAAAAAAAATTCATGGATGAGTTCAAGCAGTTGCCAGAAGTCAACATTGACTTGAAGCTAACAAAAATAAAATTAAGGGGTACATATATTATACATATGGATTTCATTTAGGCTTCTGGTTGCATGAACTTCATATACCCTAGTTTGCTCCAGAGACATCCTTCTTCAGAAGATGGAGGAGAAAGCATAGGAAATGGGGGAGAAAGATCTCTGTGTCTAAGATCAGATGTTCATCTATTATTATTTTTTGCAGTAATAGCATGTTAAAATCTGTGACACTTGACTAAAAGTTTATTTTAAAATATCCTTATTTATCAGGAAATGTTAACGCACTGGTGTTGTCATCATTATTTATTAAGGTTAGTTAAAACTTCTCTTTGTTTTTTAGGTGCAAGAATTGCTGAATATTCTCAACTATATGATCAAATTGTATTCCGGGAAACCTCACCCAAAACACAGAAGATTACTTCTCAAGAAACAAACATAAGATATTCTTCACCTGTTTCCACGTCTCACTTAGCTGCAGAATGCTTAAAAGCTGAAAATTGGCTTTTGCATTCAACATATAGTAATGGAGAACTTTCTGATTTTTCTCCTTGGCCAGAAACTCCTCACCTGAAGACAAAAAGCTCCCTTATAGAAATGGGGGGGACGCCAAATGTGAGACCTGTAACCGGCTCAGTGCCTTCCTTTCAGACTCCCCTTCGTCCACACATTCCTGCACAAAGGTGGAGTACTATTATAAATCAACCCAATAAAGAGAACTTGTATCACAGCCACCTTTATAATTCTTTAGGCAGGACAGAGAGCAGTACAAGGCCACCACCATCTAGCAGATCACAGTCCTCTTGCTCCATTGTGCTCAACAAGTCTGAAGAATCAATAAATTATCCACCTGAAATGAAGAAAAAGCATTTGCATTCCAACAAAAAATGTCTGACTGACCACTGTCAAGAATCAGTGTCTGTTGCCATCCCTGGCCATTCAACATGCGATGAGACAAAGCAGGCCTCAGAAAATGTCTCAGATGTTATTCTACAAGATTCTCAGAAAATTCTGAGAGTGAAAAGGAACTTGCCTTCAAATGCACAAATAGCAACCCACAATTATTTTAGTAATTTCAAAGATACTGACAATGGAGAAGGAGATGATGATGACTATGTTGAAATTAAATCCGAAGATGAGGGATCTGACTTAGAGACTTTCTGTAACCAAACAAAGGACTTGGATCCCAAAGTAAATCCACACCCTACTCATTTAGAAACTCCCAGTGGCAAATTGTTGGATCCTTCTAAACTATCAGATCCTTTCTTGACAGCATGCAATGATTCGGACAAATTGAATGATTACTTATGGAGTGTGCCATCTAGTAATCAACCGAATATTGTCCAGTCCCTAAGGGAAAAATTTCAGTGTCTCAGTTCAAGTAGTTTTGCTTAACGTTGCCTTTTCCCCAATTCCATTGTTCAGCCTTAATGTGTTATAGTATGACCACCAGTTCTTGTCTTATTGTGTGTGTAGGTATGTATGTATGTATGTATGTATGTATGTACACATACACACATACATACACCCACAAACAATTATAGGAACAATACCTTGCATTTGTGTCATTCTGTTCTAGCAACTTTAGTGTATATTAGAACTGGCCACATACACAAGAATTTCATAGAGAAACAACGGTGGAACATCTTCAGTGATTAAACTTTATGCATTCATAATTTATTTGCTTTAACACAGAAGAATGAACTGCTTTGACTCAACTGAAATGTACTAATGTGTTATATGTATGTACTAGTTACGTTGCCACACAGTTCTAATTAAGTAAAACTGCAAATGGTACAAACTAAATGGATCTTTGGGATCAAGCAACAACATTTTTCAGGAATTCTAATTTAGGAAATCCCTTTCCCCCCAATGCACTAAATAATTTATTTCTACCCCACTTCCAAGCAATCATGTTTCCAACTCACAAATTTGATACCCACAAATCAACAGCAGCCTAGGACCCACCTGCAGAGTCTTCTTACTGGCTTTGGCATCAATTTGAAGGCATCTGGGCATAAGTTGCAATCTCTGGCAACAAGTCAGAGGGCATGTATGCATGCCCTTATCAGTCTTAACATCAATCATGCAAGTGGGTCTAGAGAAAACTTTAAAATTAGGCCGACCAACTAAATAGCTTCTTCAGGTTGGCATAGGGTTCTCCCCCTTGCTTATGTTGCTGTACATACCCTTTTTGTAAGACAGCTTCAGTTTGAAACACTTGAAAAAAATATGTGAATACATCTATACAATCAAATTTCATATGAAGGAGAGTAATGATCTAAGTACCAACTGAAGTACCTTTTACTGAGCAGGATTTGCTTTCTTACATCATCCCACCAAAAGGGATAACAGCAGTCAGAATTTTTATGACATGAGTGGTGACTTGGTGATTTGGCAAAGCCATCAAATTAGCAAGTACACAATCCCTTTTACTAAAATAAGTACTGAAAGAGATATGCTCCTTGAATTACTTTGAAATTCATCATTCTGATGTTTTTTCTTAGTAGAATGCTAGTTCACTTTTATTTTTCTTGTATCAGGAAGCTGCCCCGACTTCAGTAGAAAAACTGACTGCAAATCGAAGTGTGTTTAGTAAGCAGATGAAAAATAAGTTCATATGAAATTAGGGATTTATTTAATAAAATATGTAAAATAATATAAATATAGTAATAGGAATCCAGATACAGTAACAAGGTTGTGTCTGCTTTATTATACTGGAGGATTGTTGTTAATCTTTAAAAAAATAGTGAAATATGTAACATGTAGTCATATAAGGGACAAGCGTCAGTATATTTTGAGTACTTTTTAACCTTGCTGGCAGGGAATAAAAATAGCTGAATTCAATATGGATGAGCACCTAAGACATAGTTTTTGTAAAAGCAAAGGGAATGATAATGATTTTTCTGGTCTGGATGAAAAAATTCTGAGGAACTCCACCTCTAACTTTTTAAAATAGTTCTTGATTGTAGATAGCTACCCCAAAATTAGACAAAAGTATTTAATTTGGGGAGGGGGGGCTGCTTTATAAAATACGTACAGTAGCCAAAATAGAAAGGAAACCGTTGTTCACCTGTGTGAATATTATGTTCGCATTGGTTAGTTGAATAACTCAAAAGATCACACATTTTTCTGAAAATATTTTAAACAGATTTATTTACAGGTTCAGAAGGCTAATTCTATTCAGATTTTCAGATTGCTCCAAGGATATGTTTTTCTAAGTTCTTGTGTTTAAACAGAACAAGTAGATGCCGTTTCATCTACAGAATGTAAGTTAACCTTTGGGTGACAAGATAGGCCTACACATTTGTTCATTAATTATTGTGGGCAGAACAGAAATACGGAAAAAGTAAAAATGGTTGTTAAAATTAGAATATTGGGGGCAGAGAATATTGTATGTAAGGGGCTTGCTATCACATGTACTGTATATTCTTTGTTGTCCAGTTCTAAAGGTAGGCATATCATCTTTTTAATAATTTACAGCTCTCCTTCAAAACTTTAAAGAGATTTTAGAGGAGCCTTATTTTTATCCAGGTAATATTGTCTGTAAAAAAAGTAATTGTTTTTTTTAAAATCTATTCTGTATTTACTGGTAGTACCTGCACTATACTACTGGACAAATGCAAAATGAAGTTGCTTATTCTGGGTGGATTCACACCAACTTTCCTAGTTTCAACATATCATGTGTTACCGTTTTATTCTATTGATAAGAAATAGACCCTCTGTGTTGCACTTTTACATAACTCATTTTGTAAAGACTATGTAAAAATATATGTACATGTAGAAGAGTTCTTTTTTCTCCTTTGTTATGCTTAAAAGCTGACTGTAAAGCATGTCAAACCTGTAAGTGCTGTGTAGAAAAAATAAATACTACTTGCTTGCAGCAGTTACCTCAGACTTTTTATGAACTACTTTATTTAATTTTGCAGAAATAGATAGTTGCAGAGGCTCTATTTTTTTTAAGAAATAATATCTTTTAAAGCTTTTCTGTACCAACCCTTCAGCTACCTTGTTCTGCAATTACTGTCTTTTTCTGTCCATGCAGCAGCCTGGAGAAGAAAACACTAAAGCTTAAATACAAAATCAGTGCATTCAAGCCATAGCAAGAATGTTGGGTTTCTATACCCAGTAAGCTAGTCAAAGTGACGAAAGGCCTAGGCAAAATGAATATTAATATTTTCACTCAAAATAACCTTTCCTTTCACCTGTAAGACATATTAAAATCACTAGAACTAATTTGGAAAAAAGCCCTGTCTAGACTACCAGGAGTGGAATTTAATTATGAACAATTAAATTAACAGGCCAGGAGCAAAGTCTACAAAGCAAACCTACTATCAGTGTCTTTGGCCAGCTGCCAGAGCTTACTAGCAGCTACAAATGCAACAAAATCCAAAACACAAAAATGACAGCTGCCAATTCTTTTAAATAGTGGGGGAAACATTTTTCAGTTTTTGTTTGACTGCTGATGCCAACACCAATCAGTTGCAATATCCCAGGCTCATGTGAACACCTTTTGCAAGCTTCTGGCAAACAGTCAATGGGAAAGCCAGATTTACTTAGTAACTTAACACCTGCAGTGATTCACTTAACTGTGGCAAGAAAGGTCATCAAATGGGGCAAAATTCACTTAAATGTCTTCACTTAGCAATGGATATTTTGGGCTCAATTGTGAGTTGAAGACTACCTGTATTATGACTTGTGTTGGAAAGTTTAAAATGGTACCATAGTTTGTAACCAATTTAGGATGAAATCTGCTATCAGGAGTCAGTCTACATTCAAGTATAAAACATGAATTCCTAAGACCCCACTAAAGTTATTACCTAAAAAGGAAGAATTTTCATCATTGACAAATTGAAATAATGCCTTAAATTTGCCAAGAACATACAGGTCCTGGACTGTTGAGAAATCTAAATTATAATGGATTCAAGAAAGGTAACCAATAACCTGTCCTTGAAGTTATGACCATCACAACACCCTGACACATGACTGCAATTTGGGAGCCTGGCAACTGGCACTCACGAAGTCAAGTGATTATGATTTTAAATGACTGCTTTCACTTAACTACTTGATTCACTTAATGACTGGTAATATTCATAAAATCAGGGCTGTGCAAATTATGACTCACTTAATGACCACATCACTTAGCAACCAAAATTCTGGTCCTAACTGTGTTAAGCTGAAGACTATAGTGAATAATGGACTGGCAATTTCTGTCTAGCAACCCTATGTTCAACTTATTTTCCTCTGGGGGTAGATATAAAAACCCCCAAAATTCTCAGAATTATTTTTTCCCCTGGTAACTTCATGATCACATCTCTTAAGAAAAGTATAAGTTGCTCCAGCTTTCTCCCAGTCTGTTTTCTGATCTCCCAACTGTGCCACATTGGAACTCATACTTTCCCTTTCAAATTATAATATGGCCATAACAACATCAGGAGTGCATTCAATACAAGGGATTTATTTTTTTAATTCATCAGTAATTTTTTAAAATTGTCTTTAGGATTTATCTCCGAATCTGCAACTTGAAAATTTTGAGTTCTACTTTTCTAACGGGGGAAGAAGCCAAGACCTCTGCTCAGTACCCAGGAAACGGGTCCCCGTCACACTTAGGATCACGCACCTCCTACCCGTTCTACTTTCTATGGAGATTCTGAGTCACCCAGGTTGTCACGGTTGTCCCAAAGGTGCTTTTTCAAGAGGCCACTGGACTTTCTGGTTTTTCTTTGAAGACGTTTCACTTCTCATCCTGACGGGACGGTGGAGAATGGAAGGATTTATACACCTTGCAGACAGCAGGTCATTAAAAGAATGCAAATGACCAGCTATCTGCAAGGAGTATAAATCCTTTCATTCCTCATCATCCAGCCAGAGCTGAAAAAGCTTCTTGGATGAGAAGCGAAACGTCTTAAAAAAAAAAAAAAAACAACCACCATCCCAAAGTCCAGTTGCCTCTTTAACAAAGCACCTTCTCGTCTGCAGCCTCGCCAGCCCCCTCGCTTACCTACGAGGCCTTTATTTCTCTCCCCGCAATACGGAAAGGAAGTGCAACCGACTCCCTCCGCCGAGCTTGGCTCCGCCTCGCCTCCTACAGAGGCTGGAGCCAATCCAGCGCTGTCCGGCGGCCAGTACCCTACTCCGCCTCCCTTCCAGCTGCACCGCGCGCGTCCTTCCCCAGAGCCCAGCTCCTCCTCCTCCTGCTCGCCGGGAACCACAGGGTACTCTTCGGCCGTCTTCTTTCCACGCAAAAATGAGGTTTTCTGCCTTACGCCGCCTGCTCTGCAGACCAGCGGGGCCCGCCAAGAAAAGCTTCTGCGGCTTCCCTCGCAAAAGGCTGCGCCTCGTGCCGGCCGCTTGCTCCGCGGCTCTCTTGCCCCAGAGGGGGATCAGCAGCACGCGGGGCTGCGGCGAGAAGCAACAAGGCACTGGCAGCGAAAGCGCTCAAAGCTACGCGCTGAGGTAGGCGGCTGCACCGCGCACGTTGTATTGTGCGTGTGTGTTGTGTGTGTATACATTTATTTATATGTAATATAAGGAAAAAGAAAAAAGTGTCGGCTGCCAAATCTCGCCACTCTTTCTTTTATAACTAGAAAGTGGCCGGCCGGCACCGCACGTGGGAGACTTCTCAAACCCCGCCTTCGCGTTGTTGGGTCTGATGCAATAAAGCCTCTAAATTGGCGTGGAGAAGGGGAAAGTGGTGGCTCTCTGAGCCAATCAGCCTGAAGGAAGGGAAAGGCGCGTTTCCCCCCCCGGACACGTGACTACCCTCCTTTTTGCGGGGGAGGGGGAGGTTGCCGGCTTGTAGAGTAGAATGTTAGCGGACCGGGACTGAGTGGGAAGTTGAAAACGTTTGCCACATACGACGGCTCTTGATCCAGCTGTTTGCATCTGCGTTAGTTGTGGTTTCGGCCGAATAGAATAAAATAGAATAGAATAACATAATCCAGGGGTTGTTGATCTTTAATTTCCTGTCCATGTCACACCTGACCCGTGTGACATGGAAAGCTGCTTCAATCAGATATAGGCAGGCCTCCAAACCTACTCGGCTACCACTCATATATTCTGCCAAATCTTAACAATTTACGCTGACCAAGTACTTAATATTCAACTGGATATTTCAAACTTGTCCCACAACATTCAACAAACAGATGGAAAAAAGCAATCTGACCAGTGTTGTCTATCCACAAGCAGAAAATGAGCCCCTTTAAAATCCGTGGCAATTATCACTCGAGTTTCACTTGTCCGAATGGGTTCTATGACTTTCTTGAAAAGCTGGCTGAGAGAAAAAGAACATCTTGTCTTTCCTTTGGCCTTTTATATAGTTTGTACACTCTGTGCTGGTCTTTGATAAGTAAAGATGTGATTTGATTTCTACTATACTTGCCAAGTGGGGTTAACTGCCTTGTGGTTTTGAAGGGACATATCACAGAAGTGAGTACACCCCCTCACATTTTGTAAATATTTAAGAATATCTTTCCATGTGACAACACTGAAGAAATGACACTACATACTTTTATACTTTGCTACAATGCAAAGTATAATACAATACAATAGCAGAGTTGGAAGGGACCTTGGAGATCTTCTAGTCCAACCCCCTGCCTAGGCTGGAAACCCTATACCGTTTCAGACAAATGGCTATCCAACATCTTCTTAAAGACTTATAGTGTTGGGGCATTCACAAGTTCTGGAGGCAAGCTGTTCCACTGATTAATTGTTGTAACTGTCAAGAAATTTCTCCTCAGTTCAAGGTTGCTTCTCTCCTTGATTAGTTTCCACCCATTTCTTCTTGTTCTACCTCAGGTGCCTTGGAGAATAGTTTGACTCCCTCTTCTTTGTGGCAATCCCTGAGATATTAGAACACTATCATGTCTTCCTTAGTCCTTCTTTTCATTAAACTAGCCATACCCAGTTCCTGCAACCGTTCTTCATATATATATATATATATATATATATATATATATATATATATATATATATATATATATATATATATATATATATATATATATATATATATATATATATATATATATATATATATATATATATATATATATATATATATATATATATATATATATATATATATATATATATATATATATATGGTGGTCACACAAAATGTTGGCCCCATTTGGACATTATCACTTAAGGGTGATAATCACAAGCGTTGCCAGCAATTTAGATGTTAAAGGATGTGTGTTGCATTATTTTGAGAAGAGAGCACATTTACACTGTTATACAAGTTGCATACTCGCTACTTTATAGGCAAGTGTCATTTCTTCAGTGTTGTCACTTAAATATTACAAAATGTGAGGGGGTATAGTCACTTCTGTGATATACTGTATTATCTATTGCATTGTATTGCATTGTAAGGCAGTTACAATTTGGGGAAAACTTACTTTTAAAAATCAAAGGTTTCTTGTCAGGCAACATCAAAAAAATATGGAACATCAGAACTGCATGACATGGAAACAATAAACTGGCAACAATAAATAGAGAAGGTTTTTACAGTTTTATAGTTTATCTTGCTAATTCTTTTTGAAATATTTTCTTCAAACTAAACACCGGTCTCTTACTTACTAAAAGTTGACCTCGATTAAGGTGCCTAACAAACAGCACTCTTCAACAAATTACAAAGGATGAACAAAAATGAACAGATAAACTCTTATGGATTATTAGTTTATGAAATTGTCTGATGATGCAACTTTAGGCTTAGTGTGGGTGGTGATGTTATGCTCAGTCAATATATAATGGTTGAAAACAATATTAACCATTAACACATTTATTATTATTTCAAGAGAAATAATTGAGACCTCAAGAAAAGCCCTGCATTTACTGAAGCAAGAACACCCTAAATGTAAGCCAACACTTTCTGTTATACAGGTAAGACAAAAATAAAATCTGCAGGATTTGAATTTCAAAAGTGGGCCGTGTTTTGTGGAAGAAAGGAATATTATGGAGTCATAATATTCATATGACTCCAACCTCTGATAAAATTGAAATCTATAAATATACAGTGGCATTAAAATCTGTGTGATAAGTGGAAAGTAGAGGTTTTGTAAGCGTTTCTGTTGCATGGTGAACAGATAGCTGGTAAGAATAGTTTATTCTTACATTTCCTTAATAGGTGGATGTAATATATTGCAATGAAATTTCAGATGAGCTTAAATTTTCATTATCCCTCAATAAGAATCACACTGCTTTGGATGTGGTGACATCCCTTCATTTGTAGCCCTCCTAAAAAAAACAGGTCTAAATTGTGGATGCTTCTTTAGAACATAACACAGTATGGAGTCAAAAAATACTAAAATATTCCTGTACAGATTCCCAATCTTTTCATTTTTGTGTGTGTTTTGTTTTTGCTGTATATCTGAAAATCATACTAGTATGTTTCCATTCCTTTCTGTTTTGCTTCTGTACTACTGCAAGAATATGAAAGGGTCAGACTTTGCTAAAATAATTTCAAAGATTTGCAAAGCAATTTTATATCATAGATCTTGTGAAAGATATTTGATAACCTTCCCTAAATTTGCTTCTTATGTGTTAGTTATGGAATACAAGTATTTTCTATTCAGTTCAGTTAATCATAGACTCAATTTCAAATCTCTGATTTCTAGCCACTTTTACTTTGGTTATTACTTGCAGACCATTGCTTTTCCAGAATATTTTATTTAGCCTCTTACAATTTTATCTTCCTTTTATATTTTTTTCAAGGTCGGTGATGATTGTTTGGGACAAGAAATTATCAGAAAAGTTGCTAAAGAGGTAAAAGTATGGGGGGGAAAACTTTCTCCACTAAAAAAAAATTAAGCATTGAAAGATGGTTGAATTTATTTATTCATTTTTTCCTTTTAGATTGGTGTGGATATTGTTCATATTTGTCTTCCCTATGACAGTACTGAAAACGAGGTAAACATTTTAAAAATTCTACTTATTTACATGTTCTGTGTTGTTAGATTTGATATAATCTTAGAAATAATTATCTCAATCCTATGCAAGTTTGCTCTACTTTCTGAAAAGCTACAGGATTCAATGAAGTTAGTGAGTAAAATAGTATTACTTGCATATTATTAATTAGTTCATAAACATATTCAATCTAAATAAAATCTCTCTGAGATAGTTAAACATGACAACTTTTAGTTATATCCAAATAAAAACTAGTACAGTTGTTTATTTATATTTGTATTGCTATCAGAAGATACTTCGCCAATCAGAAACCAATAGCTGTTGAATGTAAAATGTTCAAATGATCAAATAAAAAGTTTTCAACTCAGTACTATTTGGGGAATTATTATCAGGCTTATCATTGCAGTGATCATTTTATGTAATTTATATGTGCTAGTTTTACAATGGCATGACTACAAAATTAGCAACAACAAAAACTATCAGTGTGGCATAAATTCAAAGACTCCTTGGTGCAAAAAGAAACATTTCTACACACAAATAGTTATTTTTCTTAAATGTAGCTTTTCAAGAGAGATCAAAAGCTACATCTAAAAAGATAAGCATTTCTCTATGGAAATTATCTGATCCAAGATTATAATCAAACAATAAATCAACAGGATTTCAAAAAGAAATTAAAACTATGGTGTTATATCCAATTATCTGGGAATAAGCCGTAAACTGTAGTGGGACTTGCTTTTGTGTAGATATGCATACACCATTTTATATATTTTAATAAAAATGTGGATTTATGAAAAGATATTATTGAGAATTGAATGTGAATGTATGTAAACATATATGAAGATCTAAATTAATACCAAGCACAGAGTTTACCAAAAATGTTTCCTGCAAGATTCCACACAAAAAAAATCTTGGTTATTAATATTGTAGTGTACGCTAAGGTTATGCTATGATTTCTGCCAGCACAGGATTATTTTCATGTTTCAATCCCTCAGAATAAACTAGACATAAACTAATAAGTGAGTCTGAAGTTTCATTACATGTTCTGGCAAGTTGGCACAGTGTAATGAACTTTATGAAAGTTTTCAGATCTGGCAAGTTGGCACAATGTAATGAAAATATAAGCCCTCTTTTGAGGTAAACTTTATTTCTGGTGCCCACATGGACATACCCAGAATGGTAATTTAGAAGTGACTCATTAGTACCTTCTTTCAGAGTGATTTCGTCAAATTACTATGCTATTCTTTCACAATGGCTTGCTGTCAGCCTTACCAGGTAGATCAGAAAGGAAACATAAGCAGATAACCTAATTCTATTTTATGGAAAAGCTAACAGAATCATACAAGTCTAAAACTTGAAATCTCTCACCATCTCTTTTTATAGCCTGATAAATTAGGGAGAATCCTTTTTATGTTTGTTTCACTCTCCCTTATGTGGCTGTGGGCTCACCCTCCTTATCTGATTGTTCCCTAAGGAACTCTTCCTCCCCTCCTCCTCACATACGATTACAGTTGCCATATTCAACCTATTCGCTTTTATCAGGATTTGCCAAGGTTGTCTGAATGCTGTCACTTGTAGGTTACCTGAAATGTATTTGTGCCTGTTTGTTTATAGTTCTCCAAAATACTTTTATCCCCCTGCATTCTGTTCTGAGAAGCTGAACAATAAAAGTAAGTTAAAAATATGGAGAATATGGTTATTAATAATGTCGTCTTAATGATTTTTAATTGCCCCCAATACTGGAGAGAGAGCCAGTTTGGTGTAGTGTTTGAGGCAGGAGCCTAGAAAGCAGGCTAGAAAATGTGAGTTCTAGTCCTGCTTAGGTACAAAGCCAGCTGGGTGACCTTGGGCCAGTTCCACTGTCTCAGTCCTAGGAAGCAGGCAGTGGAAAACTACTTCTGAAATACCTCAGCAGGAAAACTGCAGGGACCTGTCCAGACAATCATGAAGAATCATAAACATACCCAGGGTGCATTTATGACAGTGTGTGCACACACACATACACACATACTAACAAGTACTAAAGATGGCATGCCTGAATGCCATGGGAATGCAAGTTACTGGAGGACACAAGTAAGAGAACACAACTGTGGTGTGTTTTGCCATGTGGATTTCCCAGGTTGACGCTTATAGGAAGAAAATATTGATATACACTTTTACATATAACTCCTCTTCCATTTTGTGGATACTGAGTCTTTGAAAAACAGACAGCTACTTTCTTCATGTTCTTATAATATCCTCCCTTACCATGCTCCACTAGAGAATATTTAGGGAAGTACACTGGGCTGTGTGAGTAAGGGGGGAAAAAAGGAGTCTCCTGCTATTTTTGCAGAGTTCTACTTTTGTTGTGGTCTGCAAGTCTGTCCATGACCTTTGGATTTTCCAGTGAAAACATGTTGTACAGATTCCATGTATAATATTCATTCACTTATCTGGTGTGTTGGATTTTTTCCATGCTGAAATTATGATTTTATCTTTGTTGCCTCCTTTTTACTGAATAGAACAAATGTTCCTGACAGTAATTATGCAGCTTTGCTATGGCTGCTCTTTCTGTTGACTGTCTGAACTTGTGGACTGCTGCAGATTCAAGCTTTGTACTGATATCTGACTCCCACACACATCTCCTTGATCTGCTTTCATGTAACCTCATTCTCATACGGTTCCTTTATCACGGAGCACCATTCCACAGTTGGACACTGGAATGATGTAGTTCATGTAACTGCCTATAAATGACATAAGCACAATAGGGCCATAATTGATTTTTTATGATCATAATTATGACTATTTTTGAAATGAAAGTGCATTTGCCATTAGTCAGCTTCTTCATATTTTAAACTTTCAATAATTTTATATACGATAACATTTTTATTGGTAACATGGCTCTTTTTAAATTTGGCTCAGTTAACCTTGTGTGTTACCTTTTAGGTCATAGGTGAAATTATAAAACTGAACGAGGATCCTAGAATTCATGGACTTCTCCTTCGCCTTTGTAGAGAATCATACACAAGCAAAATATTGAATGCTGTGAAACCAGAGAAAGATGTGAATGGGTAAGCTAAACTTTGTAAATTTCATTGAGCAGATCTGGATTTTGCATCTTTAAAAAAGTTGTGCAAGCTTATGGATTTCATACTTTTAAGAACAGATTAATAAGAAAAATAAGCTAGTAGTTTTCCAAAATTAAATATAAAGCTACTCTGTAAATCATGTTGGTTAGAACACAACCTTAGCATTCTGCAAATCCACAAAAGAGAGTGCTCAAATATATTAGATGTTGTTTTTAAGGCCCTTCTTAAAGTCTTTTATTCTATTCCAAGCTTCTGAAAGGCATCTGTACTGCTAAACTATACCAGTAATGAGAAAAGCCAATTATTTAAACAATAAAACAAGTCAGATATATCTAATATACAAACAAATAACAGATTTCTCTCAGCTGTACCTAGATGTTTCAGGGATGTTCTTCATTCCCATCTCCTTGGGGCCAAGCAAAACAGGTGTGAAAGCTTAGGTAGCATTGGGGCAAAAGGATTAAGAGCTTTGCAGCTGCCTTTAAGAAATGTAAGCGGTGGCTCCTTCTGAATAACACTTGGAGTAACTTGTCTATCCAGTGATTTACAGAAGTGAATTTAGATCATGGGGACCTCACTAGGCTTTGACCAGCATATAAACTGCTGTATTTAAAAAGCAGACTGGGCTAGAGCTGGGGTGGGGGAGTAGTTTTAAGAGGTAGAAATTAGAACCTAGAAAAAGATTCCACAAAAAGAGCCAAAATTCTGGTTAGGGAACCCAGAGGCTAGAATAAAGGAGTTAGTGGTGGAGTGCAACTTTTAGTTTCCCGATTTTAGGTCTGATTTGTAACTCCAATGTTTTTCTTCCAAATTGTATTCAGACCAGAGGTGGTATTCAGGAGGTTCTGACCAGTTCTGGAGAACCAATAGTGGAAATTTTGAGTAGTTTGGAGAATCAGTAAATACCACCTGACTCTGGCCCCACCCCCATCTATTATCTGCCTCCTGAGTCCCAGCTGATCAGGAGGGAATGGGAATTTTGCAGTAATTTTCCCTTGGAGTGGGGATGGAATGGAGATTTTACAGTAGCCTTCCCTTGCCATACCCACCATATCACTCTCACAAAACCAAACCACACCCATCAAGCCATGCCCCCGAAACAATAGTCAAAAACGTTTGAATCCCACCACTGATTCAGACTAATTGCCTGGGCTGTTAGAACCAGGGGTGGGAGGGACAGGGAGAATGAAGGATAGAAGACACAAATAAGATACTTTCAGATATTGAAATGATTCACTGAGAGAATTTTTTTTAACATCAGCAGATCAAGGGTAGGCAATCTAAGACTTCATGGTTTAGGAGTATGCGAGGACCAAGCTTGGCAGAGCTGGACTAAGTACTTAGGATCCACATGCTAATAAAAAATATTAGTTTGTTACGGAAGCCTTTGCATTGTCCTTGTATTGTGAGTTTTATTTTAAAAGCACAACCAAAGCTTTTGCTTGCATTTTCTTACATAAATTGCTGAGGACTGCCACATTCTCTGATTTTTGTTACAGAATAACAGATTTTAATTTGGCAAGATTAGTGCATGGAGACATGCATGAATGTGTGGTTCCCCCTATTGCCAGTGCTGTGATCAAACTTCTGGAAAAGCAAGGTACGATAGTAAATTATATTTAGTATCTCAGATCACTGTTCTTTGCTTGTCTTGGCTCATGTTTGACTTCTCAGTGACAACTTGTCTAAATAATTGGCCTACCTTGCAATTTCTTTGTTCCACTAGAATCAGTATTATTTACTAAAATAAGTACAAATCTAGTGTCCTACGGATTGCAATGTTCATTTGCAATGAAATTGGCAGTGGTTTCTGATAGGCCACTTATTTATATCTGAATTGCTAATGGGCATAAAATGTTAATGCTACTCAGAGAAAAAGGAAGAGAAAGCTGTTGTTTCTACCTTCCCTTTACCGTACTGACAAACAGAAAAAGAGCATATAAAAAGAAGAAATAAATTGCTCAATCCTTCTTCTTTTCTTATTGGTTTGTCTCTGAACTTCCCATTGTTTCCTGCACAATCTCCGCTACTAATAAAATGTGGGTTGTAAGTTTGTGAAGTTTATTCATGATCATTAAAATAATCACTGACAAGAAGATATGATATTTAGGTGTATGCATGTTTCAAACATGGTCTGAAGAAGCTGTTTGCTGTTTCTTAATGTCATATTTCCATGGGAGTCTGAAAAGTAGGTGCCATTTGTTAAGGTTAATGGGACTAATAAATAGCAGAAAAGTGTTTCATGCATAAATAGGCACAAGATTTTTCTGCTTATTTACTTCTGCACAGTAGAGTTCTTCATGAACATCTGAGCCAGCTGTGAATTTACACATAATATGCCATTAAAAATTGGCAGAGAATTAAGAGTGTCTGATTATATTTTTGATTTTTAATATACTGTAGATAATATAGTGTTTCAAATTTGAAGTTAAAAAGAGAATTTAGAGTGGGCATAGATGCACATATAGAACCTCACCCAGTGGCATCTAGTGAAAAAAGCTGCACGTTTTCCTGGGCTCATGAGTTAGCTGTGCAATCCCAAGAAAATACAGATTTGAATTAAGGAGAGGAGCATTCCATATACACTAAAAGCATCTTATTGAACTTTGCTGGCACTTAGCTAAAAGTCCTATTTTAGCCAGGCTGGTTTTAAAGTACTTTTTCAAGTGCTGCAGATCTCTAATGTTAAAGATGCAGATTCATGCTTGGGTGATGTGCTAGAGTGAGGAAGGAAGAATCAAACTTTTGAAATCTGCACCTCAAAATGTATGTGTTTATATGTGGAGTAGATCAGCGGTCCTCAACTTTTGCGGCTCGCCGGCCTAGCGGGGGCAGTGGAGAGAGAAACTTGGCTACACGATCAGCGGGTGCGCACACGCGTGTGCAAATCTGAACTTGTGGAAGCAGTAGGCTGGCACACATGCAGTTTGACTTGCTCAAGTTGAGCTGCACACATGTGTGCATGTGCGCTGGCCCGTTGCTCATGCAAATCGAACTGTGTGCACATGGATGCCAGCCCACTGCTCACAGGGCCTGGTTCCAAATAGCTCTCAATTCAGTAGTCGGCCGGGGGTTGGGGACCCCTGGAGTAGGGGAATGAGTGAAAGAGAGGGCATTACAGGGTATGAAAGGGTGTGATATTGAATGTCCTCTATTTAAATCACTAGGACTTCTGAGACTTTAATAGAGGGTATAGAAGTAAGAAATTGCAATTGTAAATTTTTTTAAAAATAGAATACCACATGTATCGGTTTGGCACTGGATGCAATTAAGGTGATTAAACAAGCAACATTTTTAAGTAAATATGTATTTTTAATTGAGCATAATATGTATTTTAAAAGGTGGAATAAAAATATAAATTTCAGACCTAGAACTCACATTCCCCTGGTTTCTTAGCCAGCATTTTAAATACTACATCAAATTGGATTTCGTTAATGTTGTTAATGTTGTCATTAATATTTCTACTATTCACACCAAAACCACATTTTTTCATATATGTGCATTAAAAAAACTGCTTTTGGTCTCTCAGTCTGTCAAATTTAATTGGTGTGCTCTGTGTCACATTGATTTTGGTCATAGAAAAAATTCCTAAACTGTAATGCAGGTCTAGCCTATTTTATTTTAATAGAATGGTTTGTTTTCACAACAGAGAACAGTTTAGGAACACCAAGCTTCCATTTTATTATGTCATTTTGTTTCTCTAGTAATTTGCTCTTACTGTAGATAATGAGAACAATTGTTATCTTTTGCTTTCAGCATGTAATACCCTAGATGGAAAAAAATTATTACTTTTGGGCATCCAAGGACCATTGGAAGTTTCCTTGCAATGTCTTCTTCAAAGAAAAGGGGTCATGACTATGAGTTTGTCATGGAACATGAAGCAACTCCAGACAATGGTAAATATATCAAGGGCATAATACTTTTCTCTCTAGTTTGTTTGCTATCTTGTCATTATGGATCATTCAGAATTTTGAATATGTCACAAAAGCATTTGTTCCTTCAAAAAAACATAGTTTAAAGAAATATAAGCAAAGTGTACATTACTTCATCTCTAGATTTACTAGCTGGGTCCACATTTCACTATGTCCTAGTTTTTAACCATTTTAATACGTTCCATTTGGTTGAGTGCACATATTGCAGTAAAGGCATAAATTATGGATTGTGAAATTCATTGCACTGTACTGCTCTGCCTTTCTTCCATTCGTGCTCTTTCTTTATTTAGTGTTTAAGACAACATAGGAACAATCAAACACATGAATATATTGCATATATTCTCTTAGCTACTAGAGAGTGAAGCTGCTATATAAAAAGGGGCTTTAATATCCAGCTATTAAATTATTGTGTACAAATAAATGTAGCATCTTCTTTCTTGGGTGTGGCATTTTCAAAGTGAGAGCAAGGGCAGGCTGCTGTCTTCACTCCCATTCTAGCTGGGAAGGTAAATCGGGTACATATAAGTTATCAGAAAAAGCCTCTTACATTGAAGTACATGGTGTTTTTAAAAAAATCCTGTCAGTAATAGAAACAATATAAAATCATTGATGCTAAACATTCCCAGCTTCTCACACTTTAGAGATGCCCCAAACTCTATAATCTATAAAATTTAATTTAACTGCTCCATAAAATGCTTTATATTGTAGTTTTCATCCACATCCATGATTCTATTGGACAAAACTATGTTATAAAAACCCAGGAAAGGAAAAAGTAGGATTTCAATGGAATTAAAGGCACAAGGAGAAAAGGAATCACAAGAAAAGCATCCTTTCTTCCATGACATCCATGCATGGCTTGATAGATTGCCTTTTGTACCTTCAGTTCCCATTTCTCTTTTTAAGGAAGTCATCAGCTCCAATTAAATATACCTTTCTTAATTTTCCTCTTGATCTCATTGTATATATTTCAATTGTGTATTTGTTTTGTAATTATGTATTTTTTGGACTATAAGACAGACCTTTTTCCCTCAAAAAAAGAGGGTGAAAATCTGGGTGCATTTTATACACAAAATGCAGCATTTTTGGCCGCCTGAAAATCTTGCCTCTTCAAAATCTTGGTGCGTCTTATACTCCGAAAAATACGGTAGATCCTGATTCAGTTTCTTTATAAGATCAAAAACCCTTCAGTGTGCTTTGTTTATACTGGTCAGTAACTTTTGTATTCAGTCCACATTCATTCTTTATTTTCTCTCTTTTTCTAAGCTCACCTGCCTCTTTAAATAACCCGCTTTAATACCAGAAGGGGAAAAAACAAACTCTTGCACACAGGACATTTAGTTCAAATACCACTAGCATTCCATAGTGTACATACCGCTATCTTTCAATGGACATGCACACATACTGCATTAAACTTTCTTTACCCTTTCCCACATCATTTAGTGGATATTCTACCCAAGTATACTGTTTCATGTATGTATTTATTTTCCGACCTTTTATGTATATCTTGCTATATACAGGCAGTTCTCCTTTAGCAACCACAACTGGGACTGGCAACTTCATCACTAAGAAAAGCAGTTGCTAAATGGGAAATCACGTAACCAGAACTTGGGTTTCCTTTCCCTCATTGCCAGCTCATCCTGTGGGCACTGTGGTAACCAGCTGAAACTGACAACATTAATCAGTTTCAAACCTGCCTGGATAATGTACAAGAAGGGAATTAATCTTTCCAGAATTCATTGGAGAGAAAGGGATTACAAGTGAGTAAGCAGGCCCACAATGGAGAGTACACATCATGAGGAATACTTTGGGTCTAGCAGCCATGAAAACACTATGCAAATAGTCTAGTGAATTCCCCATTGTGAGCATCCTTGTCTTCCTCTCTATTCCATGTTGAGCCATTCACAAAGCATTTCTTTTATTCCCCTACATGCCTTGCTTCTTCCATAAACTGCACATCTGACACTCAGCAACCAACATTCAACTCCATATTTACACAAGTCGTCTTCACATGCTTTTTCTAGATCAACAAAAAAAGTTTATTTCTTTAATTCATACATTTCTCTTAACCTTTTGAGGGAGTCCCAAGAAGAAGCACGACAATGAATACTGATTCTGTCTTTATTGTAAAGTTAGAATTGTAAGAATCTTGAAGTTGAAAGTATCTCTTCCATCCCTCGTTTTTACTCTCCCAAAACAAGGGAGGGTACTTTCTGAGATGCTTTTTCAACTTCTCATTCCGGATGCAAGTTTCATTTTTGAGACCAGGGTCTGATTACTGTTATCCCTACTAAGGAGCAAAATCTGATCTGTTCCCTACTTACTTGGTTTAAACTGCATTGTACTTGTCAATTTTTGTTCATTGTCACTGTCATACTCTATCAATCAAATATGTTGAAACACCTTCCCAAAGACTCCAAATGAATCCTCCTTGTTGATGATGATGATGTTAATTTTTAATTCATTGGCAACAGGAGCAAAGGAAGTGTCAGTGCTGATGAAGTCAAGGAAAGCTTTGTCATAATTGGCTTTTTTATGTTTTGGCCCCAGCAATTTATTTGAGGATACTGACTGCAAATGCTGGAATGCTGGAATGCAAAATAAGCATTGCAATTTCTCTGGCTCGGTTGGAATCCAGCTTCCAGTATTCCACAGATTTCCAGAAGGTGGCAGCCAAGTCAAATAGGGTGGCTGATCTTTTTCTGTTTGGAGTTCATAATTGAAACTATAAAATATGTTTTCTCTAAACTGAACAGCTGTGATGCTAAGATATTTCTCCATTGGAAAGATTCTGTTTTTACAGCTGCTGAGGTTACCGTATCATTTTGTTCATGAAAATTTGGAAAAGCATAATTGTTGTCCCCAATGTCGAAACAACCTCCTTAAATTTTAAAATTCTGGCAATTGTCCTAACTTGTTTAGTCTTCATGGCATCACATTGTATTTTGATAATTGTGCAATTATAATACAATGATATTTTAATTTCATTACAGTAATATACAATTAAGTGGCTCAGCGGTTGAGATACTGGGCTTGTCGGTTGGAAAGCCGGCAGGCCAGGTTCAAGACCCAAACGCCACACGATGGGGTGAGTTCCCATTCTTTCCGTAGCTCCTGCTCAGTTCAGAAGCATGGAAATGGGAGTAGATAAATACGTACCACTTCAGTGGGAAGGTAACAACACTCTGTGATGTCATGCTGGCCGCATGATCATGGAAATGTTTTTGAACAGTACTGGCTCAATGGCCTTGAAACAGAGATGAGCACCATCCCCTACAGTCAGCAATAATTGGCAGAGTAAAATCCACAGGGACTCCTTTATTTTACCTTTGGCCACATTAAAGGAAAAATAAAACTTGTGAAATACTATTGCAAATCCCTGCATAGTGGTGAATTTTGGTTTTGAGATTCATACCTTAAACCTAAGATTTCTTTTAATTTTTGTGTACATATCTCTTTAATATAAAGATCAACATTTGTCTTTGAATATAGTCAATCCTTATCTGGTAATCTTCAGATATGTGGGGACTGCAAGTCCCAGAATCCCAGTCAACAATGCCTTCACATCTGGAGGATATCTGGTGGGAGAGGCTCACGAATCATAATTCTCAAATCAGCTTCATATCATCCTATGTTAGCCAATTGATGTGGAACTGAATAAGGATGTGGACAGCAAGGACAGACACATTGTACCTGTCAATAGGATAAGAACAAGAGTAAGCATTTCTTGATGACTTATGGAATTAGCAGGGCAGCAATAACTGGGTGTACTGCTTTCTCATTAACACAAAGCCATTGTTGGAGATCCCACTGTAATAATGTTCCCAGTTTCGAAACAAGCATTCTTGTCCTGTTACGAACAGAGGAAACACCTGTGTCTCATATGCAAACATGGGGAAAAAGTTATTATTCTTTGAGTTGAAAAATGTAGATATATTGATTGATTGTACTTTTATATCTCCAGACTCCATAAAGACTCCAGGTGGATCACTACCTAAAACAGAAAAACATAAAATCACAACATATTAATCAAGTGGGCATATAATACAAATAGGTGCAGTGCTGTCAGCTCGTTCCCCAGATGCCCTCTGGAAATGTTTGGTTTTCAGTAGCTTCTAGGAGGCCACAATGAGGTTCTGGTCTAACTTCAAGAGGGAAGCCATTCCATAATATGGGACCACAACTCAAAAACATTGATTGGGATCTTTTTCCTCTTTTGCCATCCAAAAGATATTGATATCAAAAGATATTGACAGATATCTGCACTGAAATGTTAAATGCCTAAGTGTCAAGTTTCATAGGGTTTTATAGGTTTAAACTTCAATATTGAACTGTATTGGGACCCTATTCATTATCAAGGTAGTGACCATGTTATGGAACTGTGTTGATCCTGATTTGCTAATTTTTGAACTCTGGCATTTGGACAAATTGCTATTTCCCTATGTTTCAAAAACAGCCTTGGCCATAGCCTTTACTTCAATAACTAGCAACTGAGAGCCCATCTAAAAAATTCCCATTAATTCCTATTGCTTTCAATACCTGATTGCTTTATTTCATTAACAGAAACCTGCCATTTGTCTTAAAAAACATCTTCTTTTTAAAAACTGTAATTATTTCATCCTGAAGTTTATGATGTCACTTTAAGAAATTGATGTCAACTGTAGAGGAATGCAATCTTTAGGCAGTTCTCAGTAATACGGCATCTTGATTAGGACGTACTGGTTTATAGTGCATGAATTTGTGTTGATTTAACATTTTATGCTCTTTCTGGGAATGGGAGGGTCTTAAAAGATAATATAATCTTCTAGCATAATTTTCACTGAAGTTGTGTAATGCTATGAACTAAAGATTCAGAGTTTTTATTGGATTTAATCTTGTCCAGTTTGCTGGAAGAAAATGCTATTAATTCCCATGAGAATGAGCATAGGGAATCTTTCCCCACACATGATTTTTTTAATTCACTCTTTGCAGCATGATCTCATTAATGGATTTTAAAGCATTTTACAATGTGTAACTAGTTGTCCTTTGGATGAGTGTTCACACTTCTGTCAGTTTTCTATCACATTTGGTTTCAATTACAAATAGCAGGTGTTTTGTGTTGGTTTTACGACTAATTGGAAACCATATGATGCATTTGCAAGGAAATGGGTTTCATTATTATTATTTTTTCATCCTTGCTTAGTCTATGGGAGATTCTTTGTAATGTGAAATGTATACTGTTTACAAGGTGGATCAAACATTGAGACAGGTTGCTGTACTCCAATTCTTTGTGTAGTTCGGATAGTGTATTGTGGCATTCTTGGTGCTCTTTGCGCTCTGTTGTTTACTCACAAATATTCATTATCCACTGAAGATGTTACCTAGTTGGGTAATGAAATGCCTGCAAGCAAACAACCAAGCCATAATCCTTTCTGTGTCAGGATGCTGTGTTGTACTGTCTCAAGATTAAGTACCTGACAGGCAGGTTGCACAAAAATAGCACACTGTTAGTACTGACTAGCTACCAGTATTAATTTATAAAGAGCAAGTCCTGCCAAACTAATTTTAATTATTTTTGATTGAACATCTTAGTAGTCTGTTGGAATACTAATGAATCCTGGACAAGAGCAAGCTGATTAATAAAGCCTGGGCACTCCTTGCATTTCATTAATGAAAAAGAGGATTTGCTTATTAAATTTCAAATAACCTAAATATATTGGAATAACATAATAAAATACAGTAGTAAAATTCAGAATGATCCTAATATCATTCTGAATATCATAGGAAAACAGATCCTAAAATGTGATTGATGTTATTTGTATTATAGCTGTTAAGCTTTCAGAAACACGATAACCTGACATGGGTTATTGTCCTGATGTCAATAACCCATGTCCTTGTCACTATCTAGGTCTGCCTTTGGAGATTTTCTATAAGTTGCAGCTGTTTTTTAAAAAGCAGCAGCAGCTAGGCTTTAGGTGGGACATATCTACCAGTGTAAAATAGCACAAATTAAATTTGGTGTATGAGTTGCCTTTAAGTTTCCAAGCCTAATCCAAATACTGGTCCTACCTGGCATAGCCCTAGAGTATATGATGCAACACTTCATCATATTTTAGTCAACTCCTTTAGCCATCTACAAAAGTCATACTGACCACCTCTGCTCCTCCTGATGTTACATTGGGCACAGACACATGACGGGTCTTGTAATGGTATGTGGGAATGACCTTGGCAGACAGGAAGAAGAGCCACAATCTAGGCGATGCTCATCTAAGAAGCAGCTGAGCTCATGAAAGGAATGTGGGCATAGCCAACATCTCAGAAGGGATCCTTCCTAGGTTGTTGGACTGTAAAGATAAGGGGAAAGAGGTGTACTTGAAAGATTGTGATAATATAAGCCTACAATGCAAATAAAGTTAATGTTGGTCTTTTCTAATGTGCCTCGCAAGGCTAACATTTGCCTATGATAATATTCACCTTGTGGAACTCACTCTCATCAGAAAATGATGTAAACTCCACCTTGCTGACATGTGGAGAGAGTAGCCTTGAAGAACAGGAAGAAAAACTGCTACCAAGGGACAGTCAGATAAGTGGGGCTTGAGCCAAGGCCAAGAAAATAAATTGAGAAAACTTAACCATATCAGATAAGCCCTTCCCTAGCTCAGATAAAGATAAAGGAAAGGAGGGAGGAAGCACATTTAGACTTGCATGATTCTGTTACTATAAAGTTTACAATAAAAGAAATGCCTGGCCTATATGGCATTGGTCTTTTAGTCTGGTTTATCTTGTAGGACTGACACATTTCAAACACAAGTTTATTTCAGCAAGACCTTGTACCCAATTAAAAGACTAAGTGCATCTCTTTTTGCTTTTTGCTTGGGAGTGTACTGTTAGGCTGCTCCTTTTCTTTCTTGCCATTGAAATCAGGTCAGAGACATTTGCTATGCTGTCCTTCCTTTCCTACATAAATAAGCAAAACCATGGTTGAAATCGAAGTTTGTATTAGATTTATGTTCGTATAACACTAAAATATAATTTAGCAAGGCACCCAGATTGGTCCATTGTGTTTAACAGAATTTTAATTCATTTATAAAAGAAAACCAACATTCAGCAAGGTTTAGATTTATAAAAACAACTGACATAACTACTATTTGCTCTTATTTCTCTTTTTCCCCAAGACATAGTTTCAGGAAATACATAGGATAATTAACTAAAGTGTTGCTGTTATAACTCATTAAAATAAACCAATTTTCAACCAAGGTTTAGGAGGTTGCTTAGTTTATACATATACAACACATTGTATATGCATATTAATTTCTCAATTATGTATTTTCTGATTATAGCTGATTAAACATTGCTCAGCACTTTGTGTTTCCAGATATATCCCATAATACAATCAAGTGTATGTTATTTTATACATCTTAGCTTCGTGATGCTGATATGATGGTCGTGGGCAGTACCAAACCTGAAGAGATCACAGTGGCTTGGAAAAATCCTGAGATCACTACAGTGGATTTTTCACAAAGCACTTTATGGGGTGAGTTTTGTTGGAGATGTAAAGTACAGTAAATGGGTGCTAAAGCTTAACACTTGCAAGAATTAATTTCTTAATGTCAAAAAATTATGCTCTTATATCTTAAACTTTAAAATAAAGGGCAGAAAAATAAATTTTCCTTTGTCTGATACAGAAAAATCCTATGACAGTAGCATTACTTCAGAAAATGGTTCTTGCCTTTACTTTGTTACCGGCATTCCTGACTAATTCTTGTTGGCTGATGCATAGAGCCATTAGTGCCTATGTTTCTTCTCTCTCTTTCTCTCTCTCTGGGCATTAATTGATGTGTTGAACTCTGAGCCTCCAGGTTAATAGTTGATAGATTTTCCATTTTTCAGTGTCATAATATATAGCCAGCTTGGTATAGCAGCTAAGGTGCTGACCTAGAAACCAGAGTGTCAGGTGCGACTTCATTTAATAATCAGGAAAGAAACCATTCAACTCCATTTGTTTGAAATTAAGTGTACTTTTACTAATTAGAAACGAACAGTAGCGAAGCTAAGCTGAATCTGGTTAATTAGGCGCGAAAGCAAAGAATATCATGTATAATTCAATCCCCTCC
This sequence comes from Thamnophis sirtalis, assembly GCF_051295495.1. Lineage (NCBI taxonomy): Eukaryota > Metazoa > Chordata > Lepidosauria > Squamata > Natricidae > Thamnophis > Thamnophis sirtalis. Next base: position 82,083,377 of record NW_028261386.1, on the reverse strand, counting down.
CCTTGGCACCCCAGTCCATAGTCCAATGATAATTCACCCAACTGTCAGTGGGAGATATCTTCAAAAAACATCACCAGGATGGAATGCTGGACAGTTAACCTTGGCGGGAAACTCCCTCCACATGCGCAGTAAGATGGTCAGGCAGCGTCTAGAATCTTCCTCCAGCACATAATAATTCCCATCCCAAATACCATGCCCCCCCCTCCCCGTTTCAATGGCAGCCAAAGCAGCAGCAAAGCAGAGGCTGACATCCGGCCCTCCTCCAGAAAAGGGCAGTCAGACCTGCAGGAACAAAAAGAACACAAACCGACAGACAACAACACATGGTAGAGAGAAAGGGTAAGGGAGAAAAACAAAAGAAAGGAAATTTAGGAGACTGTCTAACAATCAGGGCTTGTCAGGATAGGGAGAGTAGAACTTGCGGAGCAGACAAGGTGCTCGAACATGGGATCCGTCAACCCATTCAGTGTGAGATGGGGGAAAATGCTTCCAAGCCACCAGGTACTGAACATGGTTTCGCTGCCTACGAGAGTCCAGAATCTCACGGATCTCGAAATGTTGCTCATCCTCTATGAAAAGCGGTGCAGATGGAGGAGGGAAAGGTGTTCTCAAAGAAGAAGTGAGGAGAGGCTTCAGGAGATTAACATGAAAAACAGGGTAAACCCGGTTGAGATGCTTAGGCAATTGGAGTCGGACGGAAACAGGGTTGATGATCTTGACAATGGGAAACAGGCCAACATATTTTGGGCCCAATTTCTTTGACTTCTGGGGTGTTTGAAGAAATCTAGTGGATAAATAAACTTGATCACCAACTTTGTACTCATAGGGCTTAGTCCGTTTCTTATCAGCCTGTTTCTTATGAGCGCGGTGCGTAGCATCTAGAGTCTGGAGAGCCAAAGGCCAAACATCCCGAAGGCGATCATTCCACACGGACAGCGAAGACACCTGCGGTTGCTCGCAAGGAATTTCAGGAATGGGTACAAAATCTTGGCCGTACACAACACGAAAAGGGGTAAAGCCAGTATTGCTGTGCACGGAATTGTTGTAAGCCACCTCAGCGTGAGGCAACAATTCCACCCAATCATCTTGCTGGTAGTTGATGAAACAACGTAAATATTGTTCTAGTACAGAATTAGTCCTCTCGCAAGCCCCATTAGTCTGAGGGTGGTGGGAGGAGCTTAACCCCTGGGCGGAGCCAATCCGTTTCAGAAACTCTTTCCAGAATAGGGAGGTGAACTGAACACCCCTGTCTGAAATGATGCGGTCGGGCACCCCATGTAAGCGATATATGTGAGAGATGAACATCTTAGCGAGAGATTTAGCTGAAGGGATCTTGGAGCAAGGGATGAAATGGACTTGCTTGGAGAATAAGTCCGTAACAACCCAGATGACTGTGTGTCCTTGAATCTCTGGAAGTTCAACAATGAAATCCATGGAGATCTCCTTCCAGGAGTCACTGGGCGAGCCACCGCCTGGAGTAACCCCTGGGGCTTACCCGGAGGGCGTTTAGCAGCGGCACAAATGGGACAACTAGCAACGTAAGCCTCAATGTCCTTTTTCAATGAAGGCCACCAAAATTGCCTCTTGACGAGGTGTAGAGTCTTGACGAATCCAAAGTGTCCAGCCATCCGGGAGTCATGAGCCCGTTGAAGAACAATGGCTCTAATGGACACAGGAATGTATAACTTTGCTCCAATCCAAGGCAATCCATCCTTCATAGTGCATTCATTCATGTGTTGCTGGAACCACTCATCCTCAGTAAGGGCCTTTTTAGGTTAGAAAGAAAGTCCTAAGTGACCTTTACCTTAGAAGTTGCTTGACTTCTAGTAACAACAGGAGCAGCGAGGCTCTTTGTGGGAATGACAGGCTGGACAACACTGAGCTTTGAACAGTTGTACTGAGGGAGCCTGGACAAAGCATCAGCCATAAAGTTTTTCCCTCCTGGAATGTATTTCAAGGTAAAATTGAATCTATTGAAATGCTGAGCCCAGTGCATTTGCTTAGGACAGTGATGGGCAACCTTTTTGGCGTGGTGTGTCAAAAATCGGCAAAAAATCGAGCATAACTCGCGTTGTGTGTCACTTCGACAAAAACATAATTTTGCGCAATTTATAGTTTAAACTACAAAAATATATAATTGCAATATAATTGTATTTAATAAACCAAAAACAAATTATTTAACATACCTGCTTAGTAACTTCTTTGTTCATCAGTCAATTTCGTATGTTGCCCTTGATATTATTGAACTTGTTTGGGGTGCCGTGAACCAGGGCTGTGGAGTTGGCTGCCGTGAACTGAGATAAGTGAGGGGGAGGGCGAATTCTTTAACTAACCTGCCTATTAGTGACTTTTTTGTTGCTGAATTTCATTGGCTAAATCTTCAATTGAAGGTTGGTATTTTGTACACTTCAGGCCCAAGAAAGCGCTACTAACCTTATCTGTCAATCTGTTTCTTTTGTTGGTTTTGATATTATTTAATGCTGAGAATAAGGTCTCACAAAAGTACGTAGAAGGAAAAATTGTGAGTAAAGCTGTTGCTATATTTGTCAGGGTGCTAAAAGTATTTGGTAGTCTGTTCCAGGCACTCCAAATTTCCTGTTCGTAGTGGCATTCATCTTTATTCTCCAAGCGGCCCCTTTCCAGATTCTCAAGCTTTGACCTCAAGTCGACAAACACCTGAGCCCAGATGCTGTCTTGAAATTCTGCAAGCTGCATCTCCAAATCATCTATTTGCATCCATTGGAAACCATTTAATTCCAAACTATTGTAGACTACTACATCAGGATACTTAATTATTTTCATGGTCTGTTCTAGGCTTCTAAATTGACTAAATCTATCAGTAAACTGGTCAAGTAACGAGTCTAAAACATGCTGGTACTTCATATGCAAGAGTTCCACTTCATTTTGTACAGCTGCATTGGCCTTCTCAAAATGCTTTTGTACTCGAGGAAAATACTTATACGTTTTAGTTTCTACATCTCGCTTGAAAATTTTTACTTTACTTTCAAAAGCTTTTATGTATCCAAACATAACATCAATACTTTTGCCAAAACCTTGTAAGTTTAAGTTCAGTTCATTAACATGAACAGAGAGATCTGTAAAAAACATCAGGGTGTTGACCCACTTATCATCATTGAGCTGAGGAAAGTTTCCCAGATCCTTCTCTTCAAGAAATACCTTAATTTCTTCAAAGCACTCCACAAAGCGCTCAAGAACCTTGCCTCGGCTCAGCCATCTTACATTATTGTACATCAGCAGTCCACTGTAGGTGGAATCAACCTCCTGTAAAAGTGCTGAAAATTCTCGCTTGTGAAGGGGGCGAGCAGCTATTAAATTAACTATTTTTGTTAGAACTGACATTAAGTCATTTAAGTCAGTGAATCCTGCCTTGGCACATAAAGCCTCCTGATGGATAATACAATGAAAAGGCACAATCGCGTGTCCAATAGCTTCTGTAAACAATTTCACAAATCCAACATTTTTCCCCACCATGTTTGGGGCACCATCTGTCGTCACTGACACAACTTTAGATATATCAATGCTTAGGTCACAGAATGTTTGCATAACAACCTTACATATTTTGCTTCCTGATGTACTTGTTGGCACTGATACTAACTTTATCAACTCTTCTCTCATTGTGTGACCATCAGAATATCGACCAATAATGGCCAACTGAGCATGCGATGTGACATCAGTAGTTTCATCAAGAGAGATGGAAAAATATTTACAATTCCTTATGTCTCTCTTTAATTGCTGTTGTACGTTTGTGTTCAGTCTCATTATTCGGTCTTTTATGATATTTCTACTGAGTGGTAACTCAGATATTCTCTTAATAATTGCATCTTTATTCTGCATATCGTGAAATAGAACTGGCGCACATCTTAGGAGAGTTTCTTTAATAAATTCTCCCTCATTAAGCGCTTTTGCATGCTGAGCTATGGAGTGAGCAATGCTCAAACTTGCAGAGTTTAAATTTGTAGAGCCTTTCATAAATTTAAGGATGGAGTTAGATTGGCTCTTATAAAGGTGTAGCTTCCTGGAAATGTATTCCCTCCTTTCATCCTCACTTTTTTCCAAGAGCTGGGAATAATTAGTTTCAAAATGTCTATTTATATTCCATGTTCTGCTTACTACCGTTTCAGAACATAGAACGCAAAATGATCTGCCATTTTTTTCTATAATGCCATACATCTCGCTCCATGTCTCTTGAAAGGGTCGGCCACTGCCACTACCACTCCCTTTACTTAACCTTTGTTTTTTATTTTTTGGGTGCTCCATCAGTGGGCCAGTGACAGCAGATAGAATTCTAGATAGCCAATTAGGGGTTAACTAGCCTAACAAGCTAACTGGCACAACCTCCCCCTCACTTATCTCAGTTATTGTGGCAATTACAAGTCCATGGCACCCCAATAGTTGCTGCTAATGGCGCTCACAGTTCCTGTTGGCCCTCCGCTGTTCCCTGCTGTGGTGCGGTCGTAACCAACAGTCCCAGGAGTAGACTCTCTGTGCACGCCTTACCTATTAAATATCAAGAATATCTATCGTAAAGGCCAAAAACAGTCTATGCTGCGCCCTGATTGCAACGGTCGCTAAGTGTGAAAAATGGTCATCAGTCACTTTTTTCAATGCCATTGTAACTCTGGTCACTAAATGTTTTCCCCCTCCTCGAGACTCCTCACTTCTTCCTTCATTCCTCTTGCTTATCTACCTTCACCTTATCTGTCTTCTGCTCTTTCCCTCTCTTCCTTCCTTTCTCCTTCCATCCTCTCTTCTTTCCTCACTCACTCCCTTCCTCCTTTTCTCTTCCTTCCTCCTTCCATTCTTTCAGCTTCATTTCTTTTGCCCATCTACCTTCTGTCTTTCTGCTCTTTCCATTTCTCTCTTCCTCTTCGCTTCTGTTCCTTCCTCCTTCCCTCCTTTCCTATTTCTTCCTTCTTCCTTCCTTCTGCCTATCTACCTTCACCTTCTCTGTCTTTCTGCTCTTTCCGTGTCTTCCCCTTTCCTCCCTCCCTCCCTTCTTTCCTTTCTAGTTCCATCTTTTCTTCTTTCCTCTCTCCCTCCCTTTTTCTTTTTTCCTTCCTTCCTCTTTCCTCTTGCCTATCAACTTCATCCTCTTTGTCTTTCTGCTCTTTCCCTCTCTTCCCCTTTTCTTCCTACCTCCTTCCCTCTTTTCTCCCTCCCTTCTTCTTTTTCTTCTTTTTTTCTTCCATCTTCCTCCTTCTCCTCCCATTCTTTCTCCTTCCATCCATCTTTTCTCCTTCCATCTTCTCCCCCCTCCCTTCTTCTTTTCCTTCCCCCCTCCCTCCTTCCTTCCTCTCCTTCCCTTTCTCGCACACAGGAAGGGGAGGGGAGGCTTTCTAGTCGCTTTCACAGCATAATTTCTTTATCTAACTTTTAAAAAACAGTGTGCAAATCAAACTTGAGATTTTCGTAATCTGCACAGCACCAAGTTATTATCTTCTGTTGTTACAAATTCGCAGCTACTCCATTCTTTCCGATAGGGAACTGCATTTCCCAAGATGCCTCAGGTCCTCAAAGCGCTGAACGCGGTTTTGCAATTGACTCCAGCGAGGCCCGGTAGCCGCCGGCTGGGGTGGCTGTCAAGGCGCTGACAGCGGAGCAGACGCGCCGTTTGTTACTGCTTCCAGCAATCGAGACGGACGAGGGAAGCGGCGGTGGCGGGAAGCAACCAAGCCTTGCAGACTCGCTTCCCACCGCAGCACAGGGGCCGCACAGGCGTGGTTGCTTCCCATCCGGAGGTGGCGGCAAGAGCAGCGCGTTGTTGTTGTTGGGGCCAGCCTGCTCGTCCATGGCTGGAGCCGGGCAGCGACTGTAACGACTGCTCGGGCGAGGTGCGGAGGAAGAACGGAAGGTCCCTCCCGCTCGCGGCGACGGCTCCAGCCATGGACGAGCAGGCTGGCCCCAACAACAACAACGCGCTGCTCTTGCCGCCACCTCCGGATGGGAAGCAACCAAGCCTTGCAGACTTGCTTCCCACCGCAGCACAGGGGCCGCACAGGCGTGGTTGCTTCCCATCCGGAGGTGGCGGCAAGAGCAGTGCGTTGTTGTTGTTGGGGCCAGCCTGCTCGTCCATGGCTGGAGCCGGGCAGCGACTGTAACGACCGCGCGGGCGACGTGCGGAGGAAGAACGGAAGGTCCCTCCTGCCCGCGACGACGGCTCCAGCCATGGACGAGCAGGCTGGCCCCGGCGTCTTCTTCAACAACAACAACAACGCGCTGCTCTTGCCGCCACCTCCGGGTGGGAAGCAACCAAGCCTTGCAGACTCGCTTCCCACCGCAGCAGGCTTCTGGCGGCTCCCGGGCAGCGATCCCACTGCCATCCGCCCGCCCCAGACTCCCTCCCTCCCTCTTGCAGCCCGCCCCATGCGAATCCCCCCCCCGCATCTTCTCCCAGGTTTCTCTTTCAGGGTAGGGAGGCTGCGGGCTGGCAGTAGCCGCCGTGGGCTGGCTTCCCCCCCCGCCCCGCCTCACCTCGCCTCCTCCACTAGCCTTTGTCCCTCCACAGTAGGGTGGCTGGGGGGAGGAGACGGCCCACCCGCCCAACTCCGCAAAGGGGGAGAAGGAGAGGAGGGCCGTCTCCTCCCCCAGCCGCCCTGTGGAGGGACAAAGGCTAGTGGAGGAGGCGGGGGGGGAAATCCAGACTCCCTAGGGAAGGCCTTCCCTTGCTAAAGGCTGCCGCCGCCCACTCTAAGCGGCAAAGCCTCCCGATTCCCACCGGTTACTCACCAGTGAAGCAGCACAAGCAAACAGTGAAGGCGAAATGAAATGGAGACTCGTGCGGCGTGCTTAAGCTGACTCCAGCCAATCAGTGAGCTGGCTAGGATGCCGCGTGCTTAGTTTTCCATCCCAGCCAGCTCACTGATTGGCTGGAGTCCAGGCCAATCAGTGAGCGGCAGACTGGGCTGGCTTAGATGGGGGAAAGGAATGAGCGAGCTAGCGGCAGCTGATGATGGGCGGGAGAGCCAGCGAGCGACGAAATAAAGCGGGTTTTTTTGAGAAGCGGGCGGGACGCGGGAAAAATGATGAAAGATCGTTCCTGTCCCACCAAAAGTGGGACGTCTGGTCACCTTAGGGATGAAGCCTGTGCGTGTCACCCCAAATGGCTACGCGTGTCAGCACTGACACGCGTGTCATAGGTTCGCCATCACTGGCTTAGGAGAAAGTTTTCTGGGGGTTCTCAGTGCTTCCAAGTTTTTATGGTCAGTCCACACCTCGAAAGGGTGCTTGGCGCCCTCCAGAAAATGGCGCCACGTGGATAAAGCCCAGCGAACAGCAAAAGCCTCTTTCTCCCAAATGGCCCAACGTCTCTCCGTGTCGGTCAGTTTGCGAGAGGTGTAAGCGCAGGGTTGTAATTTACCTTGGCTATTAGCTTGAAGTAGTACAGCTCCCACTGCCACATCACTTGCGTCAGCTTGGACCACAAAAGGTGCGTCCATGTCCGGGTGTTTGAGGACTGGTTCCTCCGCAAAGAGGCGTTTCAACTTCTCGAAAGCAGCTTGACAGTCCATAGTCCAATCCAGCGGTTTGCTAGGTTTAGGCTTGGCCCCTCCTTTCAACTTAAGGAGGTTAGTTATAGGGAGAGCTATCTTAGCAAAGGAGGGAATAAATTGACGATAGAAGTTAGCAAAACCCAAGAATTTCTGCAATTGCTTACGTGTACGTGGGGCCTCCCACTCGGTGACCGCTCTGACCTTAGCGGGGTTCATTTCAATTCCCTTGTGGGAGATGCGATAGCCTAGGTAATCAACTTTCTCCTGATGAAATTTGCACTTGGATAATTTGGTGTAGAGTTCCGCCGCCCAGAGTTTTTTCAGAACTGTGCGAACCAGCTTCACATGTTTCTGTGTAAATAAGGGTATCGTCTAAATAGACCATTACGCCTTTGTAAAGATGGTCATGTAAAACCTCATTAATTAACTGCCTGAAGACCGCTGGCGCCCCCTGGAGGCCAAATGGCATTACCCAAAATTGGAAACAACCAAGGGGGCAGTTGAAAGCAGTTTTCCATTCGTCTCCCTCCTTAATTCTGACTCTATAGTATGCTTCCCTTAGGTCCAATTTAGTGAAAATCCGGCCCTTCCCCAGTTGGGCCAGCATGTCCTTCATCAGTGGTAAGGGGTACAAGTTCTGAGCTGAGATGCAGTTTAAATTTTTGAAGTTCACACATAATCTGAAGGAGCCATCTTTCTTTTCCCCAAACAATACTGGAGCTGCTACCTTGGGCCTCGCTGGCTCAATGAAGCCCCGTTCCAAGTTTTTATCAATGAATTTCCTCATTTCCTCCATCTCTCTAGGGGTCACTGAATATATTTGGGACTTTGGAAGCTTTACTCCAGGTAAAATATCAATGGTGCAATCAGTGGGTCTGTGAGGAGGCAATTTATCAGAAGATTTTTCACTAAAAACATCCATGAGGTCCCAATATTCCCTTGGTATTCGTTCCTCCCCCTCAATCTTTTCCTGCCCCCTGGCTGCCAGTGAGGGGGTAGTAGTAGTATCAGAGGCTGGAGCTTCATGTTTTCCCTCTGGGGGTGTGGATGTTTGAATCCGCAACTACCCCTCCCTCCAGTTTATGCGTGGGTTCCATCTACGGAGCCAGGGGAGTCCCAAAATAAGGGGCCGGTCCATGCCAGGCGCAACAATAAAAGTTATTAATTCTTGGTGGGTACCCATCCACATCTCGATGGGTTCAGTGGAAAAATGAGCAGGACCGCCCCCCGCAATAGAGCCATCTATTTGGCAAAAAGCAATAGGGATTTTTAAAGTCTTTAGTTTCAAGCCCAGCTTCTCAACCATTTCATGGCTTATCATGCAACGGGAACGCCCAGAATCTAATAGAGCCAGAAGTTTTTCTGTTGCGCCAGAAGAGGGCACTCTAAGCTCAATTGGGATAAGCATAGGGCCGGAACAGGAACTTACCCAGCGATGAAAATCCTCATCATCAGATTTGTCAGAAGAGCTGGGGCTTCCGTCTCCCTCCTCCTCTGGCTCGAAGCGTCGAGAAGCATTGTCAGCAGCGAAGGCAGCCTCCTTCCTCTTGCTTGGAGCCTTCTCATGTTTCCTCTCCCTCTTGGGGGGGGGTGGAGCGGGTTGGGTCAGTTTGACGCGGCAATTCACAGCACGATGCTCCTCCTTTCCACAGCAGAAACAAGCGGAAGGCCTGGCTTTGCCTGCAAAACCTCCCCAGCCCTCACTTCTTGGGGGGGGGTGTTTAGGGGGTGCTAGGGGGGATTTCTCAGCTTCTTCCTCTTCCATGCAACGAAGCCTGATTAAGTCTAACTCAATGTCTGCAGCGTTCTCATACCAAGCTTCTAAACGACGGGGAAGGCGTCTGTTTATGCATTGCTGGTAAACATCTTTATCCAAGCCATCAGCGAATCGATCCAGCAAGGCCTCTTCTGACCACCCCCTCATATAGGCTGACAATTCCTGGAATTCCTGCACATAGTCAGGCACAGTTTTCTTTCCCTGTTTAAGGGCCGTAAATTTCAGCCTAGCGTGACGCTCGGTCAAAGGGTTGTCGAACCTCCTCCTCATGGCTCCCATAAATTCATCAAAATTCCTCAGGAGAGGGGAATTGCTATTATGTAGTCTGACCATCCAGTCGGCTGCTTTCTTCTCCAAGGCCATTAACACCATTCTCACTTTAGATTCATCTGTCTCTAAATCAGGCCAATATATTTCCATATAATTCCAGACCAGAATAATAAACAACCCGAGACCTCTGGGTTCTCTATCATACTTTACGCTTAAGGGTGGGACCTTAGCCATCCGGCGTCGCCTGCCCCCCCCCCCCTGCCCTCAGGATGTCTCTAGCCACAGGGGGGGAGGCTGGTTCTGGGTTTTCTTGTGCACATCCCCCTTTGGCCTCTCCAGTCTCCCTTAAGCTAGGCAGTGAGTACCTTTTCTCCAGTTCCTCTGTTGGTTCCCTTTCCACAGCTCTCTCTCGAATTTGGTGTTCACTCCATGCCTCTTCGAGAAGCCTCATGACGTGGGAGATTTTGTAGTCTTCCTCTCCAGAGCCACTCCAGTCAGCTGCTGTTTTTTTCTTTGCCCTCCTTCTCGTGACTCCAGCTTGTAATTCCTCAGGTTCCTCTTTCTGTCCCACACCCCAAGTCCATCTGGGACAGATGGCAGGTTCTTTCACTCTCAGTTCGGCTAGTCTTTCTGTTAGAGATGGTCCTGCCGTTGCACCCAGGTCTTCCTCCTGGTCGCTTTCATGTAAAGACATTTTCTTTTCTTTCTGTGAGGGCACCCCCTCAGTAGTTGTTCACTCCGGGTTGGGTGCGAGGTGAGATTCAGCTTATTGTCAGGTGCGACTTCATTTAATAATCAGGAAAGAAACCACTCAACTCCATTTGTTTGAAATTAAGTGTACTTTTACTAATTAGAAACGAACAGTAGCGAAGCTAAGCTGAATCTGGTTAATTAGGCGCGAAAGCAAAGAATATCATGTATAATTCAATCCCCTCCCCTTGGCACCCCAGTCCATAGTCCAATGATAATTCACCCAACTGTCAGTGGGAGATATCTTCAAAAAACATCACCAGGATGGAATGCTGGACAGTTAACCTTGGCGGGAAACTCCCTTCCTCCACATGCGCAGTAAGATGGTCAGGCAGCATCTAGAATCTTCCTCCAGCACATAATGATTCCCCTCCCAAATACCATGCCCCTCCCCTCCCCGTTTCAATGGCAGCCGAAGCAGCAGCAAAGCAGAGGCTGACACAGAGGTTTGTGAGTTCTAGGCCTCCCTAAGAAAATGAAACCTAGCAGGGTGACTTTGGGCCAGTCACATTCTCTCAGGTCAACCCACCTCACAGGACTGTTATTGTGTAGAAAATAGGGGGGTGGGGAGAAAGCATATTAGATATGTTTGCATATGTGTGTGTGTGTGTATGTATGTGTGTATGTGTATATTTATTTATTTATTTATATTTAGTGTCACAACCCCTGGTAAGCCCCAATTATGGGAGGAAGCTAACTGCTTCCATCATCTGTCAATCGGCTCGTCACAAGAGTCCATCATGACAGAAACCCAATATTTTTACTGTTGCCTTTGTTATTATTTGTGTATTTATTTTACTGTTTCCTTTTTGTTACATTTTGTTGTATTTGTGCTGATAAATTAAAAAAAAAATTGGGTTTCTGCCGGGATGGTCTCTTGTGACGAGCCGAAGGACAGAGAATGGAAGTAGTGATCTTCCTCACATATTTGGGCATACCGGGGGTTGTAAAAATCTAATAGATACCTTTCACCCTGGCTTGGCTGATAACGGATAAGAGCCTGTGGCCTAATGGCTAAGATATCTGCCTAGTATGTAATATAGCCCAGGGTCAAATCCCAGTAAGGGTATGGCTAGCTGATGAGAGCTAAATAGCTTGAAATGGATCTATACTAGTCTCCCTTTATTTATTTATCAGCACAAATACAACAACATTATATATATATATATATATATATATATATATATATATATATATATATGTGTGTGTGTGTGTGTGTGTGTGTGTGTGTGTGTGTGTGTGTGTGTGTGTGTGTGTGTGTGTGTGTGTGTGTGTGTTTATTTGTGCTGATAAATAAATAAAGGGAGACTAGTATAGATCTATTTCAAGCTATTTAGCTCTCATCAGCTAGCCATACCCTTGCTGGAATCAAACCTGTGCTCTATTGCCTCTTAGGCAGATGTGTTAACCATTGAGCTACAGAGCTGGACTCCTTATCAGCCAGGCCAGGGTGAATGGAAGTGTGATCTTCCTCCCATATTTGGGCATACCAGGGGTTGTGACTTTAAATATATACCTTTCACCCTGGCCTGGCTGATAAGGAGTCCAGCTCTGTAGCTCAATGGTTAACACATCTGCCTAAGAGGCAATAGAGCACAGGTTCGATTCCCAGCAAGGGTATGGCTAGCTGATGAGAGCTAAATAGCTTGAAATAGATCTATACTAGTCTCCCTTTATTTATTTATCAGCACAAATATAACAAATGTAACAAAAAGGCAACAGTAAAAAAATATTGGGTTTCTGTCTGGATGGTCTCTTGTGACGAGCCGAAGGACAGAGAATGGAAGTGTGATCTTCCTCCCATATTTGGGCATACCAGGGGTTGTGACTTTAAATATATATATATATACACACACACACACACACACATACATACATACATACACACATACACACATACATACACACACACACACACACACACACACACACACACACACACATATATATTTATATATATATATATATATATATATATATATATATATATATATATATATATATATATATATATATATATATATATATATATATATATATATATATATATATATATATATATAAAATACAGGATAACATTAGAATAGTAGGTATAATAATAATGGCCTGCACTGTCACATATTGTTGAGCAACTGAATGATGGAGAAACTTAATTCAGAGCACAGAGTACCTTTCCATAGAACGGCATAGCTTGCAAGTGTAAAGGAATGAGATAGAATCTTCTTATGCCTTCAGACACAATATTTTTCAGTGGACTCCATTCATACAAGAATGCTCCACTCTGTTACTCCTGGCATCAAATCAACTGCTCCAATTTCCAATGAGGGCAAATTCTGAAACTCAACTACATATTATCTCTGCTCTGATAAAAAAAATGAAGCCAAATCAAACAATCTGAAGAAGCACAGAAGTTTAAGTAAAGAGGGGAAAAGAATCACATTTGGCCTCTCTTGTTTCTTATTGTTTTGGCTGAGATCCTAGCAGGATTTCATTGTGACAGTCATCGATTTATGGCTAGGGTAGACAGAGTTTTCACTTCCAGCAAAACATTCTCCACTTCTAATCTAAATTGACGTTTTCCGGAAGACCGATCTTGAAGAACGAAGTGTGAACACAATGAAAGCTGTTTTATTCCCCACCCCTTTCTTGAGTGTTTAGGGTTCAAATTATAATCTTCTTCATGACTCCTTTATGGTTTTATCAAAACTTAAACAAATTGTGATCTAGTGATATTAAAGTTGCATTGCAAGTTATACAGTATTTTTTTAAAAATCAGATGAAGCTAGGAGCTTCTATGGTTGTGCAGGGTTTTGAATTCAAAGGTTTAAAAGAGATGCTTGGAGCATGCAAGGATACTCAAGCAGACATCTTTCTGCTTTCTTCTAAATATGAAGTTGTGTCGAGTTTTTTTCAATATTACGTTTGCCAGTTTTCAATTAAATTTCATGGCAACAAGTTTCACTGAGTCGCAACTTCATATTTCCAAACTTGAAGAGGCCTGGGAAGATGGATCAATGGGATGGTGGTCAGAAGTGAAGTAAAACAGATAAGTATGTTTCTTCTTGCAGATTCCTGGCTTATGGAGGGAGACAGGAAAAAGCTATATACTTGCATTTATGTCTTTTCACCATTTTAAAAAAATGTATATGGATATTTTATTTTCATAATTATATATACAGCTTGAAGATCCAGAGACGGAACAAAGAGGACTTCCAGGCACCTCATTGGATATACTATATTATATGATGAAATGATATTATATGATCCATTGTGCTTACTGTATTTGTTGGAGTATAAGATGCACCAAGATTTTGAAGAGGCAAATGTTAAAAAAAGGTTTTTGCACTCTGCAGACTTCTCAAAAATGGCCCTTTTTCGCGAAAATGGGCCCGTTTTTTGTCAAAAAGGGGGGGAATGCGTACCCCTTAGGAAGCTTGTAGAGTGTTCCTAGGAACGGGGGGGGGGGAAATGGCTTGTTTTTCGCTCATTTTTATCCTCCCCAGCCCCCAGGAGCACTCTGAAAGCCTCTTAAAGGCTATGCACAGCCATTTTTGCAAAGGGGGTGGGGTTTCAGGAGGCCAAAAATGCTGTATTCAGTGTATAAGACTCACCCAGATTTTCAGCCTCTTTTTGTGAGGGAAAAAGGTGCGTCTTATACTCTGAAAAATATGGTAATTATGGCATAATTAAAAGGAATTATCAGTAGGACAAAACAGGAAAAGCAGGACTCTGATCCATTCTACATATAGCTAGTCGTCAACTTACAACAGTTTGCTTAGTGAAGTTACAGTGGCACTGAAAAAAGTGACATGATCATTTTTCACACTTGCAATTATTGCCACATCTCCATAATGTGATCAAAATTCAGATGCTTTGGCAACTGATTCATATTTTGGATGCTTGCAGTGTCCCAGTGCAGTGTCCCAGGGTCATAAGATACAGATAATCTTCGACTTATAACAATTGAGCCCAAAATTTCTGTTGCTAAGCGAGACAGTTATTAAGTGAGTTTTTGTATCCTTTTCATGACCTTCTGACAAGCAAAATCAATGGGTAAAGCAGATTCACTTAACAACCCTGTTACTATCTTAACAAATGCAGTGATTCACTTAAAAACTGTGGAGAGAAAGGTTGTCAAATGGGGCAAAACTCCCTTAACAACTGTCTCACTTAGAAACAGAAATGTTGGGCTTGATTGTGGTTGTAAGTCAAGGAGTACCTGTATCTTACACATTCCTTTACTTCTTGTAGTACAAGCAAAATAAATAAGAATAAAAATGCGCAAAATGATTTATCTGGCCGTTTTTTTGTATTTTAACAGTATTTATATATACAAAATAGTTTCCATTTACATCAGCCCCATGAGGCAGTTTGCAAGCTGAGAGATACAAGTTTATCCCCCAGCAGTTTAGTCATGTATGCCTGGATAAACAGGGAATGAAGCTTGGCCTTGTTACACACATTTCATTCCTGTTACATGCAACTGAATTGGTCTTTGCAGATAGTAGATTTTATATTAGGCAAAGGTGAACTGAATGATGATTGATATTTTATATTTTCCTCGGTCACAATACGGATGTACCTGAAAGATGACTAGCTGACTTCATTACAGTTACAAAGCAGTTCCAATACATATATATGTATACATACATATACATATATATTCCATAAGTGTGGCAAGCAAATAGGTCTATGTATCATCTATGTATTTTGCAGATAAACTAGATAGTGGTCAGTTATTGAATTAATACATGGCAAAAAGAAAGGAAAATATATCTGTGCTATGACATATTTTAAATTATTTCATGACAACACTGGAAATAATTCCTTTATCCAAAACTATTCCAAGTAAAAGTCTTGCTGGTAGTGATGAGAATTTGGATGGGGCCCATGGACGAGAGGATTGATTTTCCTTCAGAGACCCTCTAAAAACTTCCAGTTTAATTGTAACTGTTAAGGTGGCAGGAGGGAGAAATTGTAAAAGCACAGAAAGTACTCATGTTACAGGAATGGTATTTAGTGCAGCTGTGCAAAGCGTTCAGAAAACGTGTGTCACACAATATGTCAATGCAATCCTTCAGAGCATGTTAGTAACAGTTGTACCATTTCTGTTTTGATTGCTGCTTTCAGTAGGAGGAGAAGCAGATCCAGATAGTACAGATTGACTTGAGGGTTGGAATTTCTGTTGTAAGTCATGATGACCATAAGCTGAGGCACCCACATGACCAAACCTGATTTTATGATGCTTATGTGGCGACTGTTAAGCAAATGCCATAATTATCAATAAATGCAAGTATGGACATTATTACTGGAAACTGACAGAAAAGATCAGAAACCAGCAAAAAGCATTATAAATTGCAGTCACATGATCAGGGAGCCCTTCAACCAGTTGAACCAGTTGCCAAGCACCCGGGGTGCAGTCATGTGACTGTGGAGATGTGTGCAGTTATCAAAACTACAGAACCGGGTCATAAGTAGCCTTTTTTTTTTAGGGGTGGGGGGTTTCTATCATAACTTTGAACGGTTGCTAAGCAATCAGTTGTCAAGTGAGGGCTACCTATACTGGGGAGGTGAAGTTCTGAAGTGCTGACAGAAGGCAGAATTTGCTTCTAAGCCTACAAGCTTCTCTTGATTCTTTCCAATTATCTCTGCAAGGTTAAATCATGCAAATCTTTATGTGAGTTTGTCAGCACCTAACGATTTATTGTTACTGTTAAGTGGCTGAAAAAAACTTCTCCGCCAAGTTAATGTAAGAGAAGTTCCAATAATTATATATTCACTCTATACAGTATTTCACCCCACTTTTGTCTATTTGTATTGTATCTATTTATTTGCATGTTGATGTGTTTCTATGCTTTCTATAATGCATATGGCACCTTTGTTCAGCAGTAATTTAGCTAATAGTGTCAATTATCTTCTTGCAGCTTTTTTCCAAAGATCTTCCTACAAGAAGAGGCTGCTGGATTCATGGGTGCAATTGTTTTTCATTTTCAGGACAGAATGCTTTTCGTGGACATCCAACAGGAGGCAATGATTGCAATCTAGGTGAGGCTGTAGAACATCTGGCATTGGCAATATGCATGCAGGTTAGTAAGTCCCGTGGTGACTCTTTATGTAACAGGAACAAAACAAACGGCAGGTTCACGGTTCAAGCATTCAACCAGCATGGAAGGTAAAGGATAAGGAAAGAAAGATATCCAAACCCAGGTTAGGATTAAAAATACTAATAAAATACTTATGGTCTGAATTTGTCTGGGTACCAGTGATAATTTCTGCTTATGTGCATTTTTTTTACAAGATTCATTTTGCATTTCCTCCCCAGATTCAATACCAGCCTTACAATGGTATTAAGATGCCTTTTTTGTGCTGAGTCTTAACACTGTGCACTGAGGAATAGTAATAACATGAAACAGGTAGAAAAAAAGATATGTAAATTGAAAACATGGCAAAGTGCCTCAAATTTCAAAGGGATTATAAAAGTCAGCAGGCAAATGGAACAGACTTGGAGGGTACAAGTGAGTCCTTCTTGCTTAGGCTTCCTCCCCAATAAAATATCTTTCATATCCTCCAGTTGTGAAGAAAAAAATAGTATCTGGAAGTATGTATCTCAAAAAGTGAGATTGAAACTATATGTTGCAATTGTACTAAAGCAAAGTATTTTTATCTCTTTTCTTCTTGAAAGAACTTGGTAAAACTCAGTGAGCTACAGATAATAGCAGCCCAGCAGTCTAAGGAATGGAATCTCAGTTGCTTGAATCTACAGCCCGTTTCACCTGTTCCCAGGTAGGAACCGCATAGCAAATTATTTCCCAGCAAGGCTCTATGTATTAAAGCAAAATATTTGCTAAATTGTGAGTATAATTTGCTTGTCTTGTTCAATTTATTCTAATTTCTCTTGCTGAAACAAAACCCTAAGGCAGACAAGATGGCATTAGTCAAGTCATTAGTAGTTGCCTTCAGTTTTTAATCTGGCAAAATTGTATTATTTTTATAAATGTGGACTAACCAGCACCTATCCAACCCTGAGTGATCTTTAAAAAGCTGCAGGATTGAGCCTGGTTATTATTTTAATTGGAATCACTAGGAATTCCCAGGACTACAGATTAGATTGGAAAATTAGAAGAAGAGCTCAATAGCAAACCACTTCCATATTGTTGCAAAGAAAATTATAGGATCATTTCATGAAGTCATCAGGAATCAAGCTGAACTTGAGGGAGATTTTGCTTTTATGCATGAGAACTTCATATTTGTGATAATTTACATACATAGTTCTTTTTGTCTCAAGATTCAGACTGTGGTTCAGGACCTTCATAGTTGGATGGAGGAAGCTCAGGAAAAGAGTATATGGTCTACATGCAATAATTCCCAACTTCAGTCTTTAGAATTCCTGCCTGAAATCTTAGAAACGTGCTGCCAGTGTCAGTCACATGATATGGACCAGTAGTCTGATTAGGTGAAGACAGCTCCCTATCTTCGTGTGATTGTGGGCTCATGTTGCATTGATCTACACTCTTCCTCAGAACAAGAAAGTACAGTGAGAAAGTTGCAAATTAAAATTATGCATTTTAGGTTAGACTAATGCAAGAAGGAATATGAATAGAGGAGCCCATTTCACACATAGCACTTTGGCAAGTATAATAAAAGGAGACAGAAGGGTACAATCAATATGTGCTTTGCTTAAACATAGAGGAAACTTTCTTCTTTAAGCAATTATGTATGTATGATTGTATCACATGAACATTAAAGTATTTATTATTCTCCAGCGGAATTGATATGAACCAGGCTGGAGGGAATCTAATATATTTTTTCTTAGTGGGAAATGTCAAATGGGAATGTTGAGAATTTCTTCAGATAGTTGGCTTAGTTTTGTTTTTTTAATACAGAAACCTAGTACTCTTGGAAATAACTACATTCTCTCTTTTTTTTAAAAAAAAAACCATTTTCTGTAGCATAACAGCTTCCTATAAGTACATTCATTTCCAGATGATTATAGAAGTCTTGAAATTGCTTCTGATGTAATAATTGTATTATCAAAAATGGAAAGCATACCAATTTTGAAACATGAATCCAAAATGTGTTTGTGTGTGCGCAACACTGGTGACCAGATGTACAATACACAGCACAAAGTTGATTCTTCTTATTTGCAAATTTGCCTATTTGTTAAAATTTATTTGCAGTCCCAAAATCAATATTTGCGCTAGGAAGGCTGGTTGGGAATATTGACTACGTTTAGCTTGAAGAAAAGAACATTTCAGGGAGACAAGTTTCCTTCAAGTATTTAAAGGCTGTCAGTAAAAGATAGAGCAAATTTGATCCATGATTCCAAAAGAAAAGATAAGGAAAAATTAATGTTAAACTTCAGGGAAGTCTTTTTTGGTTGGACATCAGGAAGATTTTCTTAATGATAAAATCTGTCTAGTAATCAAAGAAACTGCCTTGGTCACTTTGGCTTGGCTTTTAATGTGTGGTTGCGTGGTCTTCTGTCGGCGTGGTTATAGTAGTAGATCCCTGCACTAGGCAGGAGGTTGCATTAGATATTTTTCTAAATGTCTCAGAGAAACCAAACTTACGTGTAAAGAAAGTCCACTGAAAATTTTCCATCTTGATTAACCAGCAGTGATAATCAAGAGAGAAGCAAATGACAAACCTATGTAAGCAGCTTTAGAATTCAGTTCAGCCACAGGACAAAGAGTTCTTTAGCAACTCAATATATTGTTTCTTCAACATTCCTGGAGCACAAAGAACTTTCCCCAAAATTATTTCCACCAAGGTAAACTGAAGGTAGAAGATGATTTGAAAGATCTAGGTGTAAATGTACGTTCTTTATGGCCAATTGTACATCCACCTATGTATACATACCTATTTTTGATTTGTTTGCTTTTGCAGTGATATTGAAATTTCCAGGGGACAGGCTCCAAAACATATCCATATTCTTGCTAAAGAGATAGGATTGCTCACAGAAGAAATTGAAATCTATGGCCAAACCAAAGCCAAAGTACGTCTTTCTCTGCTGGAAAGGTTGAAAGATCAGCCAGATGGAAAATATGTACTGGTTGCTGGGTAAGAAATAGTAAATGTATTCCCCTTACTTTTGCTTAGATAACAAAATGTAGCTTGTATTTTCATTTAGATGGTTCCGTCTGCAACATTTAAATTTTTTTCTTTTCTCTTCACATGCATTATTAATGTATGTGAATTATCCTGAGCACCCTTGCATTTCTTTCATTCATTGATAGGAATGTTTGCCACCATTCATATTTATTACTTATTTGTGTGTCTGCCTTTTGTTTAGTAGCTTAAGAAGGCAAACATACAGTGGAGCTCCACTTTCCATTTTTCCTCACAACAATACCCCTGTGAGGTACTGGCCTAAAATCAACCACTGAATTTAGGTAAATGAAGATAGATTATAACCCGAGTCTCCCTGGCAATAGTCCACCATGCAATGCTTGGTCTTTAAAGCACATGTTAAATTCGCTACTTATAAGTTAACTGCAAGTTCTCTGAGGAGCAATTCTGGATAGTTAGTTACCTCTCCCTGAGACAACAGTAATTAAGGATTACTGTGATTGCTCTTATCAGCTCTCCCAAAGCAGGAGCTGGGGTCATGCCGTGAAGGCCTAATTTGTCTCTTTTACAAGTCAAACCATACAATATAACGTAAGAAATAAAGAACTTACATTAATGGATGTTTACATTCAGTTTAAATGTCTCCAGTTATCAATAGATTCTTTGCACTATTTATTAACTTAGAGCTTATTTTGGTTCCAGTCACCCAGGTAATTAGCAACACATGCTAAATAGCTCTGCTTTGAGAATTCGGACTCCATATCAGAGTTGCATCTTTTGTTGTTCTCCTTTGTTTTCAACTATACACCCTCCTGTCCTGTCTCATTGCTGTAATTATTAAAGCCCATTGTTACAACACTTTATATTTATATTTATTATTATTTATTTGTTATGTATGTATGTATGTGGTATGTAGGTATGTATTCTATCTTGCAATGAGCTACTGTGCCTGTACTGTACTGTACCTGTTTGTGTTTGTCTCCAGATAAGTATCACATAAATTCAATAAGTATATTCATATGCTTAATTTTTCCATACATTCTATCTTTAATTTTCTAGTAAGTGCTACTTATTCCATGATTGCTCCCTTTAGCAAATAAGGAAGCTGTCAAAAATTTGGCATGTCAAACTTAGGATTTTTCGGATGTGATAGGCTACCTGACCAGGTCTGCATAAACCCAGATAAACGGTAGATGGCACCAAAGTGTGCACATTTTCGTTTTAGAATATTGCAGAATATTCCAAAATTCATATCTAGTTCTTTATCACCAATCAATCATAATTATAGTCATAAGTCATTGAAGCCATTAAGTGACCATGCTTGATTTTGTAACCGTTTTTGTGGCAGTCGTTAGGTGAATGCAGTGGTCGTAAATTAAACACAGCGATCATTAAGTGAATCCATTTTATGCAATGGCTTTTTTTTTTTTTTTTTGCTAGAAACAAAGTAAATGCTGGAAACCAGAAAAAACATCAAAAATTGAAATTAATGACTGAGGTACGCTGCAAACAGCTGTAAAAGTGATCTGGTTGGCAAGAATCCAGAGTGCAATCATATGATTGTAGGGAACAGCTAGATTAGAAGTTCAAAATTAGATCATAAGTACCTTTTTAGGAGGCCCTCATAGCTTCAAACAGCCACTAAGGGATCAGTCGTTAAGTGAGGTCTACCTGTATGCTTCTTTTTTCTTTCATGTTCTCTTTAAACTGTTGTCTTTGGTTCAGAATGCAAATATAAAATGTTACATTTACAGAAAGTTCCCTTTCCAACATGAAGAGATCGTCAGATAGATAAGCTGTGCTGAGAGATAGGAACTGAAAACAATCTCCTTCTAGGCTTCTGTAACTTGGTTCCCTTGGCCCTATTGTGAAACATTGATTTTTCTGAGCTCACAAAATTGTTATATAGGGTTTTTTTAAAAAATAACGATAGACAAAATATTCAGTTCTTTTAAAAGATAAATTAAAAACATATTTCTGATTGCATCTTTCACCCAAAGCAAATGTAGCCTACCACGGACGCTGGACCTTTTGCAAAGTTTCTGCAGTTCAGGAAAATATGTTTCTAATTAGAAGTGGATTTCTAGCTTGAGCCTTTAGGAGGTCATGAAATAGGAGTTACCGCTTTTGGCTCACTTCTGCCTGAATGCTTGTATATCCCTGGGAATGAAAATGTAATCCGCAATGTCACATACCTTAAATAAACTACTTATTTCACTGCATTTGCTAAAGTACCACAGATTTAAACAGTTAAATGTAGCATATCTTGGCAAGCATTTTCTGTTAGAAATGGAGTGGGAATGATGTGAATGAAAATGTAATTTAGTTTTGTTTGGTTTTTAACTTGAATTTCTCTGGCTGATAAAAGAGATGCCCCAGATGAATAGCTTGGGTAGTTTTGAAATCTCTCTGCAGAAATGCACTGATTGCAGTGCAAATTTATGGTGGTCAGTGTTTTTACAGCTAAATAGAAACAGTTCCTCTTTACATGGGAATTATGGAACTGGATCTTTAACATATCTGAGCAATGGCATCCTAGAGAAGGAAGGTCTAATTCTGTTAAATAAGCACTGCTAATTTCCATAAGTGCTTTGTCAGATAGAAAAACACTTTTATGGTTTATGGTTTATGGTTTTTATTAATTTATAGGCCGCCCTTTTCCCTGAGGGGACTCAGGGCGGCTTACAATTTATAGGGAGGGGGATACAAGACAATAAAACAATAAACATGAAAACAATGCAAGTAAAAGTAAAACACAACATTCATCATTCGGGTGGGGACAGATTACACTCTTTATCCCCAGGCCTGACGGGATAGCCAGGTCTTGAGGGCTGTGCGGAAGGTCTGGAGGGTGGTGAGGGTACGAATCTCCACGGGGAGATCGTTCCAAAGGGTCGGAGCTACTACTGAAAAGGCTTTCCTCCGCGTAGTTGCCAGTCGACACTGACTGGCAGATGGAACTCGGAGGAGGCCTAATCTGTGCGATCTAATAGGTCGCAAGGAGGTAATTGGCAGGAGGCGGTCTCTCAAGTACGCAGATCCACTACCATGAAGGGCTTTATGGGTGGTAAGTAGCACCTTGAAGCGCACCCGGAGATCAACAGGTAGCCAGCGCAGCTTGTGGAGGATAGGTGTTATGTGGGCGAACCGAGGTGCACCCACAATCACTCGCGCGGCCGCATTCTGGACTAGCTGAAGTCGCCGGATGCTCTTCAAGGGTAGCCCCATGTAGAGCACGTTGCAGTATTCCAGCCTAGAGGTCACAAGGGACTGTTGTGAGAGCCTCCCGGTTCAGGTAGGGTCGCAACTGGCGCACCAGGCGAACCTGGGCAAATGCCCCCCTGGTCACAGCCGTCAGATGGTGGTCGAAGGTCAGCTGTGGGTCCAGGAGGACTCCCAAGTTGCGAACCCTGTCTGAGGGGTATAAAATTTGGCCCCCCAGCCTGAGTGATGGAACACTAACCAAATTATTGGGAGGGAAACACAACAACCACTCGGTCTTCTCCGGGTTGAGTACAAGCTTGTTAGCCCTCATCCAGTCCCTAACGGCTTCAAGACCCCAGTTCATCACGTCCACCGCTTCATTGAGTTGGCACGGGGCGGACAGATACAGCTGCGTATTGTCCGTGTATTGGTGGTATCTTATCCCGTGCCTCCAAATGATCTCGCCCAGCGGTTTCATGTAGATGTTGAATAGTAGGGGGGATAAGACCGAACCCTGCGGCACCCCATATGTTAGGGGCCTAGGGGTCGATCTTTGCCCCCCAACTAACACCGACTGCGACCTGTCCGAGAGGTAGGAGGAGAACCACTGTAAGACAGTGCCTCCCACCCCCACCTCCCGCAGTCGTCGCAGAAGGATACCATGGTCGATGGTATCGAAAGCCGCCGAGAGATCAAGGAGAACCAGGATGGAGGCATGGCCTCCATCCCTGGCTCTCCAGAGATCATTGGTCAATGCAACCAAAGCGGTTTCTGTGCTGTAACCAGGTCTGAAGCCCGACTGGAAGGGGTCAAGGTAATTGGCTTCCTCCAAGGACCGTTGAAGCTGGAAGGCCACCACCTTCTCAACAACCTTCCCTACGAAGGGGAGGTTGGAGACTGGACGATAATTGTTGAGTACAGCTGGATCCAAGGATGGTTTCTTCAGGAGGGGTCTCACCACCGCCGCTTTAAGTGCGGCGGGGAAGTGCCCCTCCCGAAGGGAGGCGGTGATAACCGCCTGGATCCAGCCTCGTGTCACCTCACTGCTGTTAGTAACCAGCCAGGAGGGACACGGGTCCCTCCCACATATATCCCCTGCAATTTTGGTTCACCAAAATACTCTTAGTCATACAGTCATTTTTATCACTTTACACTCTGCATCATTAGTACTTTTTTAAATCTTATATTTTCTCCAAAGAAACATGGTGGTTCAGTGGCTAAGACACTGAACTTGTCGATCAGAAAGTTTGGCAGTTCAAATCCCTAGCGCCCTGTAATAGAGTGAGTTCCCGTTACTTGTCCCAGCTTCTGCCACCCTAGCAGTTTGAAAGCACGTAAAAAAATGCAAGTAGAAAAATAGGAACTACCTTTGGTGGGAAGGTAACAGCGTTCTGTGCACCTTCGGCATTTAGTCATGCCAGCCACATGACCACAGACATCTTTGGACAGTGCTAGCTCTTCAGCTTTGAAACAGAAATGAGCAGAAACGACTAGCAAAGATGTTTGAGGGAAACCTTTATCTTTATTTCCTCCAATTTTTTTAAAAGGTTCGGACTCAGCCTTAAATTTCCTGTTATATGTTTATAAAATTGTAGATAGGTGGCTATTTATACATTGCCTTTGAAAAAAAGGGAAGCCTACAGGCGTACCCTTGTGTTGTTGCACTTTGCTTTATTGTGCTTGCTTTCACCAGCAAAAAGATTATTATTCACTGGAGGTCAGGTGATGATTAGCATTTTTTAGCAATAAAATATTTTTTTAATTAAGGTATATATATTGGTTTTTTTTAGCTAATATTATTACACAGTTAGTAAGCTACATTATACTATATAAACATAGCTTTTATGTACACTGGGAAAGCAAAACATTTGTGTGACTCATTTTACTATGATATTTGCTTTATTGTGGTAGTCTGGAATTGAACCCACAGTGTCTCTGAGATATGCCTGTATTGTACTCATTTTTATTTCTTTGTAGCAATTAAGGATATATTGAAAAGCTATAACCTTCATGACATTATAGACCATGTGTTACTAATTTCTTTCTACTCTTAATTCTCTTTATCTGTCGTTCATGCATTGTGATTTATATCCTTCTCTAAAATGATCAATAAAATAATATTTAAAAAGAATCATAACTTCAAAACTACTGGGAGTAAATGATGGAAGCAGCAAAAAATCCTGTCATCTGATTGATTGATAGCTTGATAGGTATAAAAATGGACGGGTATGAGTGAAATTTAATTATTTTAAATAATATAAGTGCACATTTTGAAACATTGACTGTGAATAATGATTTCAATGTGTCTCAGCATGCAACACATTTTTTAACATTTAGTTTGATATTCTTCTTGTGCCATATCTGTCATTGGACGTTAGTAATCATGTTGGCAATCCTATTTTCATCAAAAGTCGCATGAAAAAGTGCTGCTGAATTTTGTCCAAACTAGTCCCTTAGATTTTAGGTTGATATTAGCTAATAAAAATAAAATATCTGGAATATTTTCAATATATATGTTTAAATATGAATTAAATTCTTACCATATTTTAGTTTATGACCAAATTGATAAAATGTCTTATATGATGCAGTTCCATTTTAACTCTCATTTGGAAATTAATTAGTTGGGTTTTTGGAATAGACAAAACATCCAGTTCAAACTTAAGTTTGATTTTGAAAAGAATCTATCTTGCTCCAGAGATTCATTCATTACACTCTCAGCTTGAATCTGAATATTTGTATATCTCTTTGAATGCACTGAACTCACAAAAGATGTAAATTGTGTTTAACACAAGAAATTTGGGGAGAGGAACTGAATATTTATAGTCAGTTATGATATGCTGTATATTAAATTGATGTCCACTAATCCAAACCAAATTGAGTATGGCACTTTTATTTCAAAAGGAATATACTAATTGTTGGTTTCATAATAGGCCACGATTATAACTTGACAACAACCCACTGTGATATAATTTCAGAAATGTCATATTTAGCAATGATGCCATGTTTAAAACAACAACATAATGTGTGCAGTCACATCACAATGCATATATTGCCATTTGCCCCCTTGGTGCCTTCTCATTATTGCCCACATTACTAATTGGTTGGAAGAACTGGATGAAATTTAGTTTACCTTTTAGTTTACCTTTTCATTTCTGTCTATGTAGGTTTATAACATATTTTTTACTCTTTATGACATATTCATATGTTAAAGGGAGGCAGAGCTTCAATCACTTAATAGCACCTGCCATTATGAAGCTAGTGACCATCACTTCAGAAACTCCTAGGACAGTAGGCACAACATTAATATACCTCAAGCCAATTCTAAGCTGCCAGTGAATTTTGATTGCACATAATATCTCTCAACTGGTAATACTTTTAACACAAATTTTATTATTTGTGTACCATATCAACTATGTTTAAAAAGGGGAAATTAATTAAAGAAGAAAATCTCTAACCCTCATACCTTCACTGTTCATACTCAAGAAGATTATTAAGCTGTTTTCCCATATGTCCTCAGTCATCCAAGTTTCTAATCTTTTATTATCAAGAAATGCCATCCAGCTCAAAGAGATTTCATTGTATGGAAGTTTTTTTTCTGCCAGCCTTACATTTCAAAATCACTGCATCCCCCAGGGTCTTAGGGTTTTAAACTTTAGTTCAATTTTATTATTTAGAGCAGATTTTTCGATGATATCAGAATGATGATAAAGGTCAATCCTATATGAAGTGTAGTGCACCGTAGCACTGCAAAGCTTGAGAAATCCTATCTTACCGATGTTGTGATTCACTATTTTTGCTAAAATAATAATTTATAATATAAAATAATAATTTGAGTAGGAGCTATAGATGCATAGGTGTATTCCTATTGTTCACAACTTTACTACGACTCTTTTTAAAGGTCTAATATGATTAATTATCAGAAGTAAAGGTAAAGGTTCCCCTCGCACATATGTGCTAGTCGTTCCCAACTCTAGGGGGTGGTGCTCATCTCCGTTTCAAAGCCGAAGAGCCAGCACTGTCCGAAGAAATCTTCGTGGTCATGTGGCAGGCATGACTAAACGGCAAAGGCGAATGGAACACTGTTACTTTCCCACCAAATTGGTTCCTATTTTTTCTACTTGCATTGTTTTACATGCTTTCGAACTGCTAGGTTGGCAGAAGCTGAGACAAGTAATGGGAGCTCACTCTGTTACGTGGCGCTAGGGATTCGAACCGCTGAAATGCCAATCTTCTGATTGACAAGCTCAGCATCTTAGCCACTGAGCCACCGTGTCCCCTAATTATCAGTCGTAATTGTTGTCTAATTTATGTATCATCCTAGATTGTATTCTTTCTGTTTTATTCTATGATTGTCATATGTTTGTGCCTGGATTAATTTTACATAAGAATGGTAAAATATCATTGTTTGATTGAAATATCCTTATTTAGGCTAGGACCAGCAGAATTCTATTTATTGTCTTATATTGTTAGGATTACGCCGACACCTCTTGGAGAAGGGAAGAGCACTGTGACAATTGGCTTAGTCCAAGCACTGACAGCCCATCTTAAAATAAATTCCTTTGCCTGCCTGAGACAGCCTTCTCAAGGACCTACTTTTGGTGTTAAAGGTAAGCATTACTTCCTCCTACAAGAGCTGGCAGTAATTTCCCTTTGAAAATCACAGGAGGGTTGGCTGGTAACATCATGTTTGGCTGGTTGGCTGGTGACATCATATTAATAGAGTTGATAGAGCCAAAAGTTGTGGACTTTTTAACACAGGAATCCCCAAACTTGGCAACTTTAAGACTTGTGTTCTTCAACTCCCAGAATTCAAAAAAAAATTATCAGACTATTCTCTAGGCTATGACTCTTATTCCTGTCTCTCAAAGCTATTTTCACAGCTCATTACATCACCTTAAGTTTTAGACACCCTGTTTATTTCTTAAAGTCCCCTCCCCATATGAAACGAAACCCAATTTGAGAGGAATAAATTTGTTTCATTCCTTAAATCGCTGTAGCTATAGCTTTTTAATACAATGTGTTAGTCTGGAAAGGTGTTGGCAGTCTCCTGAGTTTTGACCCTCAGATGTCTGAAATACTTCATACCCTTCCAAATTCGCCAAGCATTTACCCTGTTCCAGGGCGTTTTGAGGTATTCTCACAGACCCAAAAGATGCTGGAGACCATAGGCAATCCAAATCTGATATAAGGAAATTGAATTAACTTCCTGATCATTAATCCTGAGCTGAGTAAGGAGGGAATGTCAACTTGAAATGAGGGGAAATCATGACCTCTATTGTCCACAGTTTGCTAACATGTTCTCTTCATTGTTAGGAGGAGCAGCAGGAGGTGGATATGCTCAAGTCATACCCATGGAAGAGGTAAACACATATTTTGCCTTGGAAAATTAAATAATGCAGAGGGCCTAATTGTCCTCTGCATTAAGGAGTGATTTTTCTGTGAAATTAATTTAAATAGCACCCCAACTTTAATTTTTAAATAATGACTTCAACTTGGGCCAAGATAATTTGCTCCCTGAGGTGGGGTGCACATTTCATCTTTGGTAGCATTGCACGACATCCCAGATTCAGACACAACAAAAACTTCCAAAACAAGGGTTAAGCTAGGCAGTCCTAGAAAGAATTGACTGCCTAGTTTCTAGTGCCTTTCACCCCAAAAATCAACCTTCCTCTGTTTATACCAGGGCCATCCTGAAAATTTCATTTTGTGTACCAGTTTGCATATGATCCTAGATCAGTGATAGCTAACCCTTTCCGGACCGCGTGCCCAAAGCGCACGAGCGCAAATGCTCACACACATGCCAAAAGCCCCAAAATGCAGTGTGTTCCCCCCACATGCACATGTGCATACACACGCAGCCCCCATACATGCATGCATGACTCTCACACACATGCCTCCTGCATATGCACACATGCCCCTTGCCCCTCACGCTCTTGCACACAACCCCCCGCCCTCCACGCATTTATGGCAGAAACCCAAAGGCCAGGTGGCTGGCGGGAGGTGCACATATATGTGCGTTGGAGCTGAACTGGGGCAACAGCTCGTGTGCCATCAGAGAGGGCGTGCATGCCACCTCTGGCACTCGTGCCATAGGTTTGCCATCATGGTCCTAGATCGTGGCTCTACTCTCAGTCACTCATGCCCTAGTCATGTCTCAGTTAGGCTACCGCAATGTACTCTACATGGAGCTGCCTTTGAACAGCATCTGGAAAATTCAGGTGGTACAAAATGCAGTGGCACAAGCAATTACCCAGTTCAAGGTGCTGGTGTTGATCTTTAAAGCCTTTATGGCATGGGACCAGGTTATTTGAGAACTGCCTCTCCCTGATTTCATCTGCCCGTCTCACTAGATCTAGTAGAGAGGGCAAGTTATGGGTTTCATTTTCTAGGAAGCTACTTTTAGTGGATTGTAGACAGCGAGCCTTCTTTGAAATGGTGCCCACATTGTGGACTCTTCTCCTCCACTGAGGTGAGGTTGGCCTCCTCTCTTTGAGCTTCTGAAGGTCACTTAAGATTTGGCCTGGGGACCCAAGGTAGTGGGTGAGCTAGTGAGATGGCTGCACTATTGACAACGTCCCTTCTTCTAATTTTTATTTTAGCTTGGTTTTTTGTAGTTGTGGATGTTTTAATTGTTAATAATTGTAATAACATTTGTGGGTGCTTATTGATTGTTTTAACCTATAAGATTCACTTGTTCTGTGAGGTGTGTGGCTATATAAATTATATAGGTACATGATATACAGACAGACACATGAACAGACTCATTCATTCATTAGGTTAATTTTCTCAGGGATATTAATTAAACTTTTCAGTTAAGGAAACACATGAAAAGCTTTACTTGCCACCCAGATTTTTATTTCTTATAGAGTCTGAAGTGGATTCATACAGTTATTTTAAAACAAATGTCATTTTTGTTCCTCTTTACCCAAATCATAAATCAAAATGATCTCTAAATGGATCTGTGCAAATCACCCACAGCCTGCCACATTAAAAAAGTAATATTTTCAACTTTCCTGTATGAATTTCTGCTTAGGTCATGAGATATTGAACACAGAACTGGGACCATCTATAGTGTAGTAAATCACTTCAATCACGACAGTTATGATTCCATAATATTTCAAACTGCTCATCTGAACTACTAATCCCAGAAGTGAAAGTGTTTGGATGGGTTGAATCAACTGACACTAGTTTAATGTAGTGTGCAAAAAGAAGGTCTTTTTCATATTTCATTCCTATATAGTTCAACCTTCACTTAACTGGTGATATTCATGCCATTACTGCAGCAAATAATTTGCTGGCTGCTGCCATAGACGCTAGAATTCTACACGAGAACACTCAGTCTGATAAGGTAAGAATAATCCTTCACTCCACTGTAATTTTCTGTGAAATGCAATTTTGAGAATATAATAATTAAAACCATTTCAAATATTTCATCATTGACCGCTAGGAGTTTGAAGGTCTGAGACTTGTGTGGAAAAAAGAAAAGTTGGGTTTCTCCCTTGCTTTCTTCCCCTTCCTTCCTTCCTTCCTTCCTTCCTTCCTTCCTTCCTTCCTTCCTTCCCATTATGAAGGAGAGGTTTTCTTTAATGATGACAGAATGATTCAAAGTTTCAAACCCTTTCTGATCCTACCATGATTACTATTACTGGGGCTATTACTATTTTGAAAAAAAAGAAGGTAGTGCCTACTCATGCTTGTAGACATTAATTAAGGATTTCTCAGCCTTGGCAACTTTAAGACATGTGGTCTTCAACTCCCAGTATTCTCCAACCAGCATATGCTGATTGAGGAATTCTCGGAGTTGAAGTCCATATGTCTTAGTGTTACCAGAGTTGCGAAATCTTGCAAATGGATTTCTCTCCTCCAGAAGTCTGACTAGAACTTGTACTGTAGTGGGCACAAATCCATGTACTTAGATTACCAACAAGAAAATGTTGCCCCTCAACATTTCAATCAATCAATCAATTAATTAGAATAGAGCTGGAAGGGACCTTGGAGGTCTTCTAGTCCAGTCTCCTGCTCAAGCAGGAGACCCTATGCCATTTCAGACAAGTGATTATCTAGTCTCTTTTTAAAAACCTCCAGTGATGAAGCACCTACAACTTCTGAGGGCAAACTGCTAATTGTCCACACTCTTAGGAAGTTTCTCCTTAATTCAAATATTTCATCACTGACTGCTAGGAATTTGAAGATTTGTGTGGAGAAAATAAAAAGTTTTGTAATTGGGGAGAACACTGTGCTGCCCTAGAGCCTTGGTTTTGAGATTAGTCAATGAACAAAGGTATTTTGTGGTTCAGAGGCTCATCCTTTCTGCTTGTTTAATTTAAAAATTCTTTGTCATGCTCATGCCAATAGAGTTGGGCAATTATAGAAAGTTTGGATTAGATAATATAATATGAAATCTGTCATATTAAAATTGCTATCCTGGACATATGGTATATTATTAGAAATAGCTCCAAACTCTGGAGAGATGCAGAAGTCAAGTTGCCCATTCAGATATTCTTATTTTGAAAAAGATACTGTAGATATGTAGCACCATTGACAGTGACCCCATGCATATACATAAATATATAAATAAATCTTTGAGCTGGAAAAGATATGCCCATGTCCTCCATGTCCGCCACATTACGTATCTATAAGTTTGATGATTATACACACTGTGTTTTCTCATTTTGAAGTTGAAATAACAGTTGAAATGCCTAGAATTTAGATTACAAAATCAAAGGATTAGGCTTGGCTACATTCTTGTTTTAGATTCAAGATTATGTA
Source organism: Thamnophis sirtalis (assembly GCF_051295495.1). Taxonomy (NCBI): domain Eukaryota; kingdom Metazoa; phylum Chordata; class Lepidosauria; order Squamata; family Natricidae; genus Thamnophis; species Thamnophis sirtalis. The sequence goes on along the minus strand of NW_028261386.1, from coordinate 82,052,027 downwards.
AACTTTAGTTTGATTTTCCCTTTCTCCTTTTACATCTGGCTCAAAAATGAAATGGGAACTCCAGGAGAAAGTGATGGCCATCTCTCAGTTGTGGGAGTTGCAATGCAACACTTCGGAGGGAACCAAGTTGGTGGAAACTGCATTTGAGTGACTCAAAAATTAGTTCCAATCTGCTGCATAAATAAGAACAGACCTAGTTTCCAGGGCCAGACTATTTAAGGTATTAGGCAAGGAAAAAATTAGATTCCCTATCATGAAACCTCCAAGGGGACCAAGGGCGGGGTGATTAAATAAATGCTGTACTTAAGGAAAGAGTTATACTAAATGTAATTCTGCCCCCTGAACCTGACACACACTGTTTTTTTCAGTTTTCAGTTCAGCTTTTCAGGGCAGTACTATGCTATCTGTCTGCCAAAGCTTTCCTTTCCCATTCATGTGCATTTTATTAATTATGACACCAACTCATTTTATAGCATCTTGCTTTGTTTCTTTTTAAAAAGAGGGAAAATTGTCTCAGAAGCTACAGTAAATAGAGGCATGTTTAGAACAGCTTTGTGACATGGATATGAAGTTTAAACAGAATTATCTATCTATAATACTTGATTGGAACAGCACTTACCTTAATGATATTTACTGTTGTATTCTTTACAGGCCTTATATAATAGATTGGTTCCATTAGTCCATGGAGAAAGGAAATTTTCAGCTATACAACTTGCACGCATGAAAGTAAGTAGTTCTTTAAGGAATATCTTAGAGAATCTTTTGGAAGACATTGGTTTGGTTGTCCCAAAAGTGCTTTTTCAAGAGGCAACTAGAGTTTCTGGTTTTTCTTTGAAGATGTTTCGCTTCTCATCCAAGAAGCTTCTTCAGCTCTGACTGGATGGTGGGGAATGGAAGGAACCACCATCCAGTCAGAGCTGAAGAAGGTTCTTGGATGGGAAGAGAAATGTCTTCAAAGAAAAACCAGAAAGTCCAGTTGCCTCTTGAAAAAGCACCTTTGATATAACCATGACCTGGATGACTGAGAATCGCCATAGACATTGGTTTGGGCTTTTCTGTTCAAAATAAAAGAAATAAAGTTGATACAGATTTTAATGAGAAAGGAGGAGGATGAGATAAATAAAGTCTGACCTGGCTAAACACAAGAATAGGATAAAATAAATGTACCTGGGGCACGATTAAAGATGCTGAGAAACCCCCCTAAACGGACAAAGAAATATCCTACCATCTGGTTAGGACTGAGCAATGGCGGCCGCATAGAAGGAAGAAACAGAGATAGAAGCAGTTGAAATCGGTTGCTTGTTATTATTGCTGACAATCCAGAGAGGAGAGCAACGCGAAACTGGCAAAGTGGGTGAGCTGAAAGAAGAAGGAGCTGGGAGAGAGGCTGTTTTTACAGTTCAATTTTGCCGAAAAGAAGCGGTACAGAGAGGCTGAGTTAGAACAGACAGGAAGGGACAGCCGGAAGAACCTAAAGATCAGCCACAGTAAGAACGAAATCCCGACATGGACTTCGGGAGATAAAATTTGCCGGAAAGATTTGGAAGGTTCAAAGAAGTGACTGCTTAATATTCGGGTTGGTAAACGGAGTTCCCTTTTTTTTCTGCTTACCAGTTCTTCTGCTTCTGTGTTGAATTTTTAAGTATTTGATATTGATCTGACCAGGAGCTTGGAACAGTGCCAGAGACAAGAAATAGAGGTCTGTCTTTTGCTTCGTGGACATTAACACTGACACCAAGGAGAGAGTGACAACTAGTGGACTGTAAATCTGAATGGTGATGCTTGATGTAAGAGAACATAGAGAGCCTAATTATTAGAACTGAATATTGAATAACCGATAAAACTGAGAGACATTTATTGATATAAGAATAGGGTGTGATATATAAATTTATGATATTTATTAATCAAATCAATTAAATAGAATATTACATAGGATTGTTTAAGTATTGAAAGGTGATACCAAAGAAGGATAATTGTTGAATTGTTGTTGAATATTGGATTATACAATTATAATATATTATTGATATTACTGGCAAGGTATAAATAAGGTAAAAGTTATAACCAATCGTGGGCAAGGTCAAAAAGGGGGTTAAAAATGGCAACTTCAGCAAAATTAGGGAAAAAGACTATACCCAATGTGAGTTCAGCAACACCCCCCTCCTCAAATGAAAAAACAATGGAGAGTGCGTGGGGGTTGGAGAAAGGGGAAAAGATCGCATAATCAGCGGGACCAGCACCTATGATGCAAAACATGCAATTGATGTTCCAGATGATACAGGAGACCTTGGCAAAAAGCCAAGAAGAGACAAGGAAAAATCATGAGGAATTAAAAAATGAAATGGGAGAATTGAAAGGAACTATCAAAAATGTAGACGATAAAGTCAAAAAGATACAGAATGCCTTAGCAATCAACGAACAGAAAATCCAATGTATGGAAGAAAAAATACAACACTCAGATCAGAAGATGGGAAAAATGGAAATAGAATATAGACAACTTAATAAAGAATTAGAATTATCAATAATCTGACTTGAAAACGAAAAAGCGGCATTCTACCTAAGATTTCAAAACATACCGGAAGAGAAGGAGGAAGATCTGAAAGAAAAAATGATTAATATCCTCACTGAATTTCTGCAAAAAAAAAGAACAGGAAGTGAGAAGGGAATATTGATGAGGCTTACCGGGTGAATACTAATTATGCAAGAAGACATAGACTCCCAAGAGAAGTGCATGTAAGATTCCCTAAGAAAACTGCCAGAGATGAAGTGTACAAAAAACCCAGAGAAGAGACGATTATACTACAGAGAAAAGAGCTGACCACGCTTAAACAGATCCCACGGAGAATCCAGGAACAACGCAGGCAATACCAATTTTTAACAAACGAGTTGAATAAAAATAGAATAATGTACAGATGGGTGGTACCAGAAGGGGTTCTGGTATCTTGGCAAGGAAAAAGATATAAGATAGAGAATTTAGAAGAAGCACACAAATTCTATGAAGAACACTGTAATAGGGAAGGAGAACAAGGAAGCAAAGAGGAACTAGAATGCAGAGGTCAAGTGGAAGAAACATCAGAAGACAGCGAAAGAAGCAGGAGAGAAGAACAGAAGCAAGAAAGAGAGAGAGCAGAGAAGGAAGGCTTGAGAGAGAAAAGTCAGATACAAGCTAGAAGTAAAAGAAACAATTTCAGCTAAAGATGGATTAAGAAATAACAATTGTGTCGATAAACTTGAATGGACTGAATGCACCAAAAAAAAAGAGCCCAGATGTTTAATAAACTTAAGAAATTGAAAGTAGATATAGTCTGTATACAGGAAGTGCATACTAAAAGAGAACACAGGAATCTACTGGAAAATAAAAAACTAGGGAAATTATATGCAGCATTGGCAGATAAGAAAAAAGTGGGATAGCAACCTATATAAAGGAAGAAATAAACTCCAAAGAAGTTTACTCAGATGAAGAAGGCAGAATGCTAATGATTGAATTAGAGACAACAGAAAAACCAATATTATTAATAGTCATATATGCACCGAACCAGAAACGAGGAATTTTATAGGAAATTACTTAACAAAATAAATGAATTAGAACATGACAACATTTGCTTAATTGGCGACTATAACGCAATAGTGGATAAAAAACTGGACTATGAAAGCAAAAAGAAAAACAAAAACAAAAACAAAACATTACCCAAATCCTTTTTTGAGATAGCAAAGGAATATAAATTACAGGATATTTGGAGAGAAAGACACAAAACAAGAAAGCAATATACCTTTTATTCGAGCCCCCATCAATCTCTATCAAGAATCGACATGGTTTGGATCTCATCTGGGCTGTATAATCAAGTAGACGAAATCGAAATAGAACCAAATGAGTGGGCAAATCATAACCCAATAAAAATAAGATGGAAAGGTCAAAAAACAAGAAAAAGATGGATGATGAATTCAAGTATAATAAAAGAAACAGAATACACTGAAATGCTAGAGAAAGAATTAAAAATGTTCTTTAAAATAAACAAAAAAGAAGACACCTCAATTCAAAATCTATGGGATACCATGAAAGCATACACAAGAGGTCTTACGATTGCCTATATGGCGAGAAAAAGGAGAAAGCGAAAAGAGCAACAAGAAGCCATGAAAAAAGAAGTTATAGAAGCGGAAGAAGAACTACAGAAAGATCCAAAGAATAAAACTAAAAAGGAAAAAATAGAGGTGATAAAACATAAGATCAATTTAATAACTCAAAAGGAATTAGCACAGAAAATCAAAATAGTCAGACAGAACTACTTCGAACATGCCAACAAACCAGGACGATGGCTGGCATATAGACTGAAGAACGAAAGAGAAAAAAGGATGATATATCAATTAAAGGATGACGAGGGAAGAACTCGCTTCAAAGTGGAAGAAAAGAAGAACATCATTCACAAATATTTCACAAAACTATTCGCACAAGAAAATATGGAGGAAATTAAAATAAAACAATATTTAAATTTAGAAAAGATAACCCCAATCTCAACAAAGGGAGGCGATAAATAGACCCATAACGTTAACTGAAGTGGAATCAGTCCTGAAAAATCAAAAAAATAATAAAACACCAGGACCAGATGGAATACCGGTAGAACTTTACAAATATAACAAAATAATATTGGAAGAGCTAGGAGTGGAAAAGTTTAATGAGGTTTTAGGAAAAGCCAAGATACCCGATTCATGGACTGAAGCAATAATATCCCTAATCCCAAAAGAGGAAAGAGGAAATTCAAAATTACAGCCCAATCTCATTATTAAACTCCGATTACAAAATATTTGCAGCAATTATGGCAGAAAGAATCAAACAGGTCTTAAATGAACGAATACATCCAGACCAAAATGGTTTTTTAGCCCATAGATACTTGAAAAATAATACGAGAGTTATTCTAGACATAATAGAGTACTATGAGGCCCATCCAGAAAAGCAAATGGTACTGGTTTTCCTTAATGCACAAAAAGCATTCGATAACGTAATTTGGAAATTTATAACAATACTATTGGATGAGATGAAATTCAGAGAAAAATTTACAAAAATGATAGAAAGATTTTATAGTACCCAGACAGCCAAAGTTCTGATGAACGGAGATCTAACAGAAACGATTGAAATAAAAAAAGGAGTCAGACAGGGATGCCCCCTCTCTCCTCTGCTATTTATACTGACTTTGGAAATTTTATTAAATGAAATTCGGAATGACCAGGGAATAAAAGGCTTAAGACTCAAAAATGAAGAATATAAGGTCCAAGCCTATGCCGATGACTCAGTATTTGCTTTAGAGCACACATTAGAATCTAGTTTGAAATTAATTCAAAAATTAGTAGAATATGGCGAAGTGGCAGGACTAAAGATCAATAAAGACAAAACAAAAATGATAACTAAGAATATGACAAAAAAGCAAGAAGAAGAACTGGAAGCAGCAAACGGATTGCAGTTAACTAAGAAAGTAAAATATTTGGGGATCTGGTTGTCAGCAAAATGTTCCACAATCAAAGAGGATAATTATAATAAATTAGTGATACAAATAAAGAAAGATTTAGAAAATTGGAAGAATATTCAATTATCACTTATGGGACGTATAGCATCAATTAAAATGAATATCTTACCAAGAATACTTTTCCTGTTGCAAACCGCTCCTATTAATCCAGGTAAAAAATTCTTTCAAGAATTAAAGAAATTAACTACTAGATTCATTTGGCAGGGACACAAACCAAGGATCAAATTAAAGTCAATGCAAGACAGCAAGAAGAGGGGAGGTTTAGCACTACCAAATTGGGATCTATATGCAACTGCAGTAACAATGACAATGGTGAAGGATTGGATAGAGTTAAAGAATAAAAGAATTCTGAACTTAGAAGGCCATGACCTGCAGGCAGGCTGGCATAATTTTTTATGGGATGACAAACATAAAACACACAAATACTTTCAAAATCATTTAATTAGAAGAACTTTACTGCAACAATGGCTCAAAATCAAAAAAATCCACTATGTGAAAACCCCAAATTGGCTATCACCAACAGAAAGAACGACACACCCAAATTTACAGATTGGAACAAAATCCTAAAATACGGAGAACTAATTGACAGACAGGGAAATTTAAAAACAATTGAAGAATTGGCAGATCAGAATATGAAAGTTGATTGGCTAACTTACCCCCAAATTAAAACTAAATACAATAAAGATACTAAAATATATGGTATTAAAACAGAACCACACGAATTGGATAAAATTATTCAAAGTCCGGACAGAAAGATGATAGGGAAAATATACAAATTCCTCCTGAAGTATCAAATGGAAGAGGAAATTGTGAAAGAACAAATGATAAAATGGGCGCAGAACTTTGGCTATAACATTGAACTAGACAAATGGGAAAAATTTGGGGGAATAAATTTAAGAATGACACTATCAATCCCATACAAGGAAACCCAGTATAAAATGTTTTATAGATGGCATCTGGCACCATCAAGGTTGGCCAAAATTTCAACAAATACCTCCCCAAATTGCTGGAAATGTGATTCGGTACATGGCACATATTATCATTTATGGTGGACCTGTGAAGAGGCAAAGAAATTCTGGAAAAGGATCAAAAATTGGTTGGAAGAAATAACAAGGGTTAAATTAGATTGGAAACCTGAATTCTTTCTATTAGGAATTATACCGATGAAATACAAAAAAGAAATACAATATCTAATACTACATATACTTACAGCAGCAAGGATCGCTTTCGCCCAGAAGTGGAAAAGCAAACTAACCCCAAATGAAGATGAAATAATAAGGAAAATTATGGACTGTGCCGAAATGGATAAATTAACGAAAGAAATACAAGGAAAGGAAGAATCAGAATTCTACCGGATATGGGATAATTGGTATAGATGGATGGAGCAAAGAAATAAAAAAAAGCAATGAAAAAATAGAATAACACCCAAAAATAATAATTATGAGTAAAACAAGGGGGTCATGATTGGTGAATTCAAATCAGGACGATAGCTGGAATATAGACTGTAGAATCCTAGAGAAAAAAGGAAATGATATGAAACAAAAATGGGTGTGTGGAAATACCATCCCCAAGAAAACATGAACTGGGATTTGAAAGAGACACCTATAACAATAGAAAAAGAAAGGAAGGGAAGAAGGAAGGAAAGGAGGGGAGGAAGGAAGTAGAGAATGGAGGGACGAAGGAATGGAAAGGAGGGGAGGGTAGAAGAGAGAGGAAGAGAAGGAGAGATAGTAGGAGAGGAAGAAGAAGTGTGGAGGAGAGGTAAGGGAAGAAGAAAGAGGTAAGGGAAGGTGGGTGGAAGGGAGAGAAAAAGAAGAAGAGGGAGGAAGAGAAAGAAAGAGAAGGAGAGAAGGTAGGAAGGAGAAGAAAAAGGGTAGGAGTAGGGAAGAGGTAAGGGAAGGAAGAAGGAGATGGACAGGAGGAAGGAAGGAAGGAAGTAGAGAAGGAAGGGAGGGAGAAAAGAAAAGAAAGAGAAAACAACGTGGTGTCTTAGCAGGTGCGAAGGATGGTAAACAAAGCATTTCAAACTATATTTTATAACCTTTCAAATGGAATAATAATAATATAAGAATGGCAAAGAAAAAGAATAATTATGTAAATGTATATCTATAACTGTATGTAAGAGAATAAATGACAGTAAAAATATAAAGCATAATATAGGTAAATAATATTTGGTCATAAGTAGCTAAGTATAAATAAATAAAGAATTGTACATAAAAATGGATAACGAATAAGGAGATTATGAATGCAAGATAGAAATGTATAGTAGGGAAAACACTAACTGCAAAGAAACCGATTCGGAACTGCGGTATGATATACGATAGAACTTATTGTTCCTATATTGTTTTTAAGTTATGTGTTTGTTTTTGTTGATGTGCTTATGTGTTTAAAATAAAAATTTATTAAATTTAAAAAAAAGGGAAAAAAATAAAGATGCTGAGCTTGTCAACTGGAAAGCTGACAGCCCAGGTTCAAGAACTAAGCGCTGCGCAATGAGATGAACCCACCTGTTACCTGCCTCAGCTCCTGTCCATCTAACAGTTCGAAAACATGCAGATGTGAATAGATGAATAGGTACCAGTTCAGTGGGAATAGCATTCCGTGCAGCCCAGCATATAGCTGGCCACATGACCATGGAAATATCTTAGGACAATGCTGACTCCCTCACCTAAGAAATGGAGATAAGCATCGCCCCCTAGAGTCAGACATGGCTGGACAGAGGAAACCTTTACTTTTACCTTTAAATGTAACTATTTGCTTCCATCATATGGAATTCTGTATGGAGTTAAGTATGGTCTAAAAGAGAACAACAGGAAGGCATTTTCATGTGCTTTCAGCAACTCACATTTTTGCAGCTGTTAAAAAATGGTTCGTAGCTTTAAGTTACAATCCAAAGGACCTTGAAGTGAATAAAAATATTGACTTTTAAATATAGTATATATATATACTCTTTGGTTGTTCAACTCCAAGCAAACCACCACTTGAGGTGGGGAAAAATGATTATGTATAGACTGCCCACATCTATGCAAAAAGCAAGGTAGATTCAGAATAATTATATGCTCCAGGGTTATTTAAGAAACTGGAGAAATCTTTAAATTAATGCCACTTATTACTCGGGTGGGGAATGCTGAAAAGATATGTAGATATCTTGCTGAGATTCATTGATTTTTCTCATTGACAGACTACAAATAGCAGACTGGAATTGTAAAACAAGGGCAGGCAACTATTTATCTTAACAGTTAAATGTCTTCTCTGGGAATTACTAAATTTGATCTTGCAGGGGAAAACAATCCAGCCATACATTTTGTATATAAAAGCACTGAATGTATTTAATTTCTGTAATCAAATGCTAAGATTATTGTAGTTGCTTAAAATGCTGACTAACATATTTTTGAAAAAGTGAAGGCAAGAGTAAGAAGTTAGTTTAGAATGGAAATTATAAGTATACAAATTCTAATACATTTGAGATCACATCTTGATTAATAATAATTGCTATGTGTTGATTACATGAGAGCTTGATTTATGGGGCCCGGATAGCACTTTTGATAACCATGGAATGGCATTCGATGGCTGCAAAGACAATACTCCAAGAGCCAAATCTTCTTTATTTTTGATTTTCAGTTGCATTTTGCACTGTCCATTTGTTCTTGAAAATAAAACAGGATAAGATGAGGTCTACATTTATATCTGCTACAGAATAATACTTGGAGATACAGAATTAGGAAAGAAATTAGTCTCTTATCCCGTTCTCCATTCACAATAGCCTTATCTGCTAGAGATTAACTTAACTTTTTCATTCAAGATAGTTATTTAATATCATACGGAGATTCAATAACTGCCTCCTGTTGAGCCTCTTATTAGCAGTTCTGCTGCTAGGTATACTGGGTGTCTACAGCAGGGAGATGAGCCCTGTAGGCAGCAGGATCCAGCATATTTTGTTACATTGTTTACATTGAAGAGTCTGATCCGATTAAGATCTTCCTTCTCATAATCTCATTTCTGGTTTATTGTAAAGATGGCCAAACTTCAATTTTATGCTTCTCGGGGCAAACAGGACATTCAGTATCCCATAGGCATATTTGTCTTCCATTACAGTAATGTAAACTAATTACAGTAGTTTGATGGGGCTTATTATAGCAATAGCAATAGCAGTAGACTTATATACCGCTTCATAGGCCTATCAGGCCTCTCTAAGCGGTTTACAGAGAGTCAGCATATTGCCCCCAACAATCTGGGTCCTCATTTTACCCACCTCGGAAGGATGGAAGGCTGAGTCAACCCTGAGCCGGTGAGATTTGAACCGCTGACCTGCTGATCTAGCAGTAGCCTGCAGTGCTGCATTTAACCACTGCGCCACCTTGGCTCTTGATTTGTTTCATAATCTTTCAAACATTTTTGGTATGGATTGTTTCAAACTTCATTCACAAAGCATATTACTGATATTTGCTGCTGCTTTTCCTCCTCTTTCTTGTTTCACTGGAAAAGAAAATTAAAACTGGAACTTCTGTCCCATAAACCACTCCCTGCTTGATTTCTACATTAGGACCAGCTGCGCATGCGTTTAAATATTTTAGGGGAGGGATTATTTTCGGGGAAGGGATTATTTTAGCACATGCACTCAAAAGCCCGATTGGTCTTATTATCTGGGGAGGTCTTATTTTCGGGGAAACTGGGCATATGCCTTGAATATGAGTACTATGGTCAGATGTGTAAGTTCTATATGTGTTTCTATCTCTTTCTCGTTATTTGTTTTTAGAGGCTTGGAATAACCAAAATAGATCCTAAAACATTAATTGCAGATGAGATTAACAAATTTGTGCGACTTGATATAGACACATCTACAATAACATGGAAAAGGGGTAGGTATTAAAAAAAAAAGGAGTCTCTATCTAGTCTTCTTTGCTTTTGCATAAAGTTATCAACTAGATACCGCCTGGAAAGTTTCAACCCTAACATAAACAATTACTTTTTGAAAAAATCAGAGTTTTATATGCAGTTCTTGGTAAAAGTTTCTTCTCAAAACTGATTAAGTTATTCAGTGAAAAGGAAAAGAAATATGTGCATTTGCTTAACTAGCTTTTGTGACTTGATAACGGGCTCTGGAAACACAGCAAATTCTGACACTATCCTGATTAGTATTTTGGAAACATGTTTATAAGTATCGCTGTTATTTTTCCTGTATATTTTGTACTTTGAATTTTGAGAACTGGAAATATGATAAATGTTCTCCTTTCAATGATTTTATTGCTCTGGGCTAAAGACCCACAAAGACCTAACATAAAAGCAATGTAAATGTTCTTCCCATTTCTTAAGCTTTTTGCAATTCTCAGAAAATTTGTTGAATGTGAAAGATCCTGCTGTAAGAATCCCACTCTCATCCAGAATAAATGCATAGGCAATTTGTAGTGGAAAGCTGTAGTGTAACTATCTTTGATTTCCTTAGTTTTTTTATAATACCATAGAAACTGGAAATGTGAGAATGTTGGTAACAATTATAAACAATGGCTTGGTAATAGGTAAGCCAAAGAGTATAAATTGTGTGTCTTCCTCAAAAATGCATATATCCTGTTAGGATGGTGTATTTTTGCCACAGTCCACTTCTGACATTCACAGGTCCCATTTCCTGAAAAACCTGCATTTACTGTATTTTTCGGATTATAAGATGCACCAGAGTATAAAATGCACCATGATTTTGAAGAGGTAAATTTTTTTAAAAAATGTGTTTGCACTCTGCAGGCCTCCCAAAAGCTCTGCAAGCCTCGTTTTTTTTGTGGGGGGGGAGGGCTTTGGGAGGCTCTTAGAATGCTCCTGGGGACTACCTCCCCCCCAAAACGATCAAAAATGGCCCGGTTTTTGCTCGCTTTTGTCCTCCCCAGATCTCAGCAGCACTTTGCAAGCCACCCAAACCCTCTGCATGTCCATTTTTGCAAAGAGGGTGAGGTTTCAGTAGGCCAAAAATGCTGTATTCAGTGTATAAGACTCACCCAGATTTTCACCCTCTTTTTGAGAGAAAAAGGTGCATCTTATACTCCGAAAAATACCGTAAATTGGATGAAGGGATTATAAATAACAGTGTTGAATGTTTCTCCAATAGGTATCTATTGAAGGAGCCCACAAACCTATGATTTATGTATTTTTTCTGATATCAAGAAATACAAAAGGAGAGGGTTTGCCTGAAGACATAACACCACACATTTCAGCATTTTATTCATTGCTGCATTTAGTAGAAGATATTTATGCTTCTTCCATGTAATCAAGACCCTGACTAGCCATGACTTCTGTTTGTCTAGAAGCAGCCTATGCACCTCTCCCTGTGTGTGGCCCTGTGATGTCTGCTGTCATCAAATCTTAGGCTATATATTATATATATATTCGGCAGATGGAGTTTAGCATACTAACTAATCATAGAACAAATACATAATGCAATTTAGTAAATATAGGTTGCACAACTTGAGTTACTTGTCCATCTATACCTCCTATCAAAAGATTATAAACTTGTCCCCGTTTGAGATGTAACATGGAACACCCCTATAAGTTAGTTATTGCTTTCTTCTTCCATGATGCTGCAAGGTGAGAATAGCTTTCCTTCCAGAATGAGTAGCACAAATCAAAAGCATCAAGAAAATATCTGTAACTCAGAGTTTTCTAAACATTCTATTTTTGTGGCCTACAAAATGTTATTTCATCTGTCGGCTGTGACCAGGGGGGCATTTGCCCAGGTTCGCCTGGTCCGCCAGTTACGACCCTACCTGAATTGGGAGGCTCTCACAACAGTCACTCGAGCCCTTGTGATCTCTAGGCTGGAATACTGCAATGTGCTCTACATGGGGCTGCCCCTGAAGTGCATCCGGCGACTGCAATTAGTTCAGAATGCGGCCGCGCGAGTGATAGTGGGCGCACCTCGGTTCGCCCACATAACACCCATCCTCCGCGAGCTGCACTGGCTACCTGTTGATCTCCGGGTGCGCTTCAGGGTGCTGTTGACCATCTTTAAAGCCCTTCATGGTAGTGGATCTGAGTACTTGAGAGACCGCCTTCTGCCGATTACCTCCCTCCGACCGATAAGATCGCACAGACTGGGCCTCCTCCGAATCCCATCCGCCAGTCAATGTCGACTGGCGACTACACGGAGGAGAGCCTTTTCTGTTGCAGCTCCGACCCTGTGGAACGATCTCCCCGTCGAGATACGCACCCTCACCACCGTTCAGGCCTTCCGCGCAGCCCTCAAGACCTGGCTATCCCAACAGGCCTGGGGATAAGCCTCTAATTTGCCCCACCCGAGTGTTGAATGTTGAATGCAAGTTGTGTTTTTATTATTTTATTTTGCTCACATATTGTTTATTTTGAATTGCACCCCCTCCCTAATGATTGTAAGCCGCCCTGAGTCCCCTCAGGGAAAAGGGAGGCCTATAAATCCTAATAAAATATTTTAAAAAAAAAAAAATATTTAGAAAGCTTGTTTGATTTTTGTACATTAGTGGTGGTTTTTTCCCTATACATATTGAATTTAAATACTATCTAATGTCTTATAAACAAAAAGCCTTCCTTAAATTTCTGCATTTTTCACTGCAGTAGAACAGTATGTCCTTCCAAATTTTAATTTTATTTCTTTATTGAACAAACATATCACCCCCTCTACCAGAAGGAATTTTGGGTGCCAAATGGAATAAAAACATATTACTTAAAAAGACTATTTAGAACATGCTCATTGTTCATTTAAATGTAAAGGTAAAGCCTCTTTCAAGTCAGATTTAACATATCAAGGTTGGTTTTTTTGGTAGCAATATGGAAGTGACTTGATCTTCCTTATTCTGGGACACTTTTTTATTTTTATTTTTGTCTACGGTCTAACCTACAGTGTTGGTGTTCCCTGGAGATCTGTCATCCAAATATTATCAGAGTTTTTAAATTTATCAAATTATTCTTATTTCCAACAATTATTGGCTTCATGGGTAATTTGGATTGTTTTAATTGAAAAATGAAGTTCCAATGATGAATGTTCAGAAAAATGGTCAATTTGGGGGGAATTCTAAGAAAAGGTCATTCTATCTTTGTAGTTGAAAGGTTAGGTTTTCCTATAGACAAAATTTAGAGCAGAAGGTTTTTTTCATATTTTGCTAAACAATATTTTGAATTGCATTTTGACTGTCTATGTTAAAATGTTAATAATTTGCACTCAGAAATGAACATTTTAAACATTTCTATAATCATCAAATTGCAAAATATGTCATTAAATGTAAAATTTTGCAGCAAAATTCAACCATGCAAAATATACTGTTGCTCTATCCTACTACAGTTCAATGCTTCCATAGCCTTTCAAAAGAATAACATACGCTTAAAATATATCTATAATATATTAACAGGGTGAACATTTCCTTCCCAATTTTGGTAGAAGAACAGAAGCTTTGATACTTTAGTAAATGTTTCAGCTATTTGTTTTCCTTTCAGTGGTGGATACAAATGATAGATTCCTTAGAAAAATAACAATCGGCCAAGCAAATACAGAGAAGGGATTTTCTCGCCAGGTAAGTAAAGTTCCAATACATTGTATGTTTGAGATTAAATTTCATGTGGACTTTATGATGCTCCGTTCCTGCTATCATGGTAACCACTGGTTACTTGTATTGATAAATTAGCTCAAAAGCGATATGGATGAAATGGCCACCTGAAATTCCAGTATACTCTTGAGAGCACTTAAGAGCCTATTGCTAAACAAAATAAATATGAGAGAAGGATATCAGATGAAATATACAACCTCCTTCAAGCTTACTGTGATGGGCAGGTGGGCCTAGTTCTTTATATAAACATAGCTGGAGACCTAACTAGATAAGAAATTGGTCTTCCAAATAACAATAAAGGCAATGTTATCCTTTACTATGTTAAATGAGAGAATACATTATAAGCTTTCCCTAGGGCTACAGGGATCAAACCATTTAGGCACCATTCCTAGCACTCATCTAGGTACTGACCTCTTGGGATTTTATCTAGCACCATGCTGATCTTGCAGCATTATAGACCAGTAGAGGACAATATAAAATCTCCTACAAGTAAGCTTGACATTGTGTCTAAATAAACTGAAGATTGTTTTGTTGTTTTCTTAGCAAGAATATACAAGTGGTTTCCAAGACCGTCTTCTAGATATTGTTGGGTTTTTTAAAAAAAACTTTTAAAAACTTCCCACTCTAGCTGACAGCTGTGAGACTATGCTAGGCATGTAGGGTATCTAGTTATCAGCTTTGAAGGTCTATTTTCTGTATCTTTCCTCTTCTGTTCACAGACTCAGTTTGATATAGCTGTTGCAAGTGAAATTATGGCAATATTAGCGCTAACCAGTAGCCTGTCTGATATGAAAGAGAGACTGGGAAAAATCGTAGTTGCTAACAACACAAAAGGGCAACCTGTGACAGCAGAAGATTTGGTGTGTATTATTTACTTATAATGTTTTCATAATGTTTCAGTGGTTGACAAGCAGCAACATAATATAAAATAGTACAGTAATCATAAAAATAGTCAATTTTATCAAACAATAATACAAGTAAACATGATAGAATCATAAAACAATACCACATGTAGCATCAGACAAAACCTCATCAGTTTCCCAGTACCTCTGCCTACACATGTCTCTGTCCTCAAATCCATGCTGGAAAAGTGATGGTACAAATCTTATAGCTGGCAGGAGTGCAGGAGCTACTCTCCTGTGGAAAACATCTTTTTCAAATACTATATCTTAGCATGGAAAGCAAGCACTCTCTATCTCTTTAGGTTTTGTTTAGAGTAAGTGATCTCAATCAGCCTCTAAGGCTGTGATGGCGAACCATGCAGAGCCCTCTCTGTGGTCACGTACACCGTCGCCACCTGGTCTTTTGGTTTCCAGCACGCACATGCGCACCAGTCAACTGATCTTTACACGTGCCGGAGCCCCAGAAACCAGAAGACCAGCTGGCCGACATGCGCATGTGCACCGGCCAGCTGGTCTTCGAGTTTCTGGGGCTCCGGTGTGTGCATGTGCGTTCTGGTTTGGGTACTCAGTGCTGAAAAGGTTCGCCATTACTGCTCTAAGGCATGTAGAAATTTAAAGG
The DNA here is from genome assembly GCF_051295495.1 of Thamnophis sirtalis. Lineage (NCBI taxonomy): Eukaryota > Metazoa > Chordata > Lepidosauria > Squamata > Natricidae > Thamnophis > Thamnophis sirtalis. The sequence continues at coordinate 82,036,435 of NW_028261386.1, read as the reverse complement.
GAATCCCAACATCTTGAAATGCACTTGAAAATATATCGGAGACTGATACAGAATACATGGTGGAAGATGCCAAGACTACTGCAATTAGTAAAGAACACAGGACACTAGTTCCGACAGTATTGGTGTTTTATGACAATTTTGAGTTTTCCCTGTTAATGTGCAAAGCATTACATTTTGCATTTTTTTGTATGAGCTTTAAGCATGCAATACATTTTGAAAACTTTGTGGGGGGGGGGGGTTAGAAATACAGTGCAGGTAAGGGATAACATGCTACCTACCTATTCATGAAGCAATTGCTCAAACAAACCAAACATTAATCTACATGCATACATTCTCCTTGCTTTTTTTTTAAAAGGACCTTGATCACTTTACTTTCCTGTTGCTTTCATCTCTTTTGGAGTGCATAACATGGGAGAGCAATTGCAAGTAACTATTTGTAGAACATTAATAAAAACATCCTAAACATTTGTTTTCAAAAAACCTTATTTTTTAAATATATTCACTTGAGTGTATATTTTGATTAATAGAAAGGTAAAGGTTTCCCTGTACAGTCATGTCCTACTCTAGGGGGTGTCAGCCTCTGCTTTGCTGCTGCTTCGGCTGCCATTGAAACGGGGAGGGGGGCATGGTATTTGGGAGGGGAAGCATTGATGTGCTGGAGGAAGTTTCTAGACGCTGAACTGACCACCTTACTGCGCATGTGGAGGAGGGGTGTTTCCCGCCAAGGCCAACGGTCCAGCATTCCATCCTGGTGATGCCTTTCGAAGTTATCTCACACCTGACATTTGGGGGAAATATGATTGGACTGTGCACAGGGATGCCAAGGGGAGGGGAATGAATTATGCATTCTATTATTAGCTTTCGCGCCTAATTAACCAGACTCAGCTTAGCTTTGCAACTGTTCATTTATAATTAGTAAAAGTACACTTGATTTCAATTCAAATGGAGTCCAGTGGTTTTCTTTCCTGATTACTGAATGAAGTGATGCTGACAAGGGGTGGGGCTTAACTCTGTTTCTTGGCTGATGGAGCCAGTGCTGTCTGAAGACATTTTCTATGGTAAAGTGGCCAGCATGTTATGTAATGTCACACAGAACACTATTATGTTCTCACTATTAGTCTACTATTAGTCTACTCCCATTTGCATGCTTTCGAACTACTAGGTGGGCAGGAGCTGGGAGAAGAAACAGAAGCTCACCCCATTATGCAGCGCTCGGGTCTTGAACCTGGACTGTCAGCTTTGGAACTGACAAGCTCTGTATCTTTAACCGCTGAGCCATTGCGTCCCCTCAGTTTGATTAATGTTAGCATATATTCAAATATGAATTCATTTTTTAAATTACTTTGATTTCTGTCTCTATAAAATGTTTTCATAAGTTTTTACCATTCCTAATTTAATATTCAGCCAAAACCACTAATTCCTTCTTTCTTTTATTTCATTCGGATATGAATAATATTTAATATACCCAGCAACTCTCTTTGGTCTGAATTTCAAGAGTGCTATATCACATCTTGAGCATAGTGTAATGAAATTTAAAATACACATTGACCGATGAAAACCAGATGCTGTAAGGAATGGAGATGGGAGGAGGCAAGGGAAAGATAAATTGAATATTTAATAAACTCAGAAGCTCTTTTCAAAAGTGTAATGGTTTTTTAGAAAGCCTGCCTCAGTAATGGAACTACAGGGTTTGTTGCCAAAATATGGTGTTCAAAGTCTTAAGGACTAGATTGCAATTTGGCTGCTGTATCATAGCAAAATGTTTGATGAGTTGATGCCATATTTTCATGGTAAATTAAACTGGCACCCTCAAGATTAGTATTTCAACAACCTTAAGGAATATTAAATAAATATGTAGCTATTTATATAGTAATGGCATTTATCAAGTTACAAATCTTAGAAAAATATAGAAATGCACCTATTTAGTAATTCATTCATTTTACAAAGAATGTACAGCTAAGAATATTTCTACAACCAAAAAGTGTGAGGATCAGTCATAAGTCACTTTTTTTCAACCCCACCATAACTGAATGGTTGTTAAATGAATGGTTATAAGTTGAGGGCTCTTGCTATTTCTTTACAATGAATATGAATTAAGATAATCTTTGAAAATTTCATTGAAAATTGAAACTCAGCTTTAATCTAAAAGGCACAGTATGGGACAAATAATAAATCATCAGACAAATTAAATTATTTTTATATGAAAACACTTGCAAATAAGTTGGGCGGCCTGGAAGTGAGTTGCAGATTTTAAAACTGAAATTGATTGATTACTTATGTGCTGTCAAGTCATTGTCATCTTTTAGTGATCACATAAATAAATTTTCAGGTTGCAAAATTCCAAACCATGGCAAACCTGGCTTTCCGATTACTACTACTTGAACAATTTTATAGCCAGGAAGGAAGGAAGGAAGGAAGGAAGGAAGGAAGGAAGGAAGGAAGGAAGGAAGGAAGGAAGGAAGGAAGGAAGGAAGGAAGGAAGGAAGGAAGGAAGGAAGGAAGGAAGGAAGGAAGGAAGGAAGGAAGGAAGGAAGGAAGGAAGGAAGGAAGGAAGGAAGGAAGGAAGGAAGGAAGGAAGGAAGGAAGGAAGGAAGGAAGGAAGGAAGGAAGGAAGGAAGGAAGGAAGGAAGGAAGGAAGGAAGGAAGGACACTCTGATCTTGGATCTCAGCCAGTTATTTTAAAAAAACATGCAGATTAACGCAATGCCCTATTTGTCTTACAGCTTCTCAGCTAATGTTGAAAGTATGCTATTTCTATGCTTGAATTTGCATAAATCAATAGCAGCCATTGAGAGAATTAATTAATTGTCTTTACTGTAAACTGTGGCAATTAATTCCATTTAATTCTATGCTGAGTGAAAAACACCATCCATTTGTATATCCTATATTTCTTGGATGACAGTAGATTCCATCATTATAGGAGACCAAGGAATACATTTTTCCAAACTAGGTATGATTTTACTGATTCAACTGCCTTTTAAGAAAAATGATTAAAACTTGCTAGATATTTTCGTAAAGGTCCACAGTACATTCAAATTCCTCAGGCTAACCCCCGAGTTTACAAAACTACTTTTGATTTCTGCTGAGTCCAACACAATATAAGGGACATCTTCCCCTTCTAACACTTGTAGAAACCCTGGAAAGTAATCTTGAATAATGTCAAGTTATTAAACCACTTAACACTTGACATATTTCAACATTTGGTACAAGTTACTTCTTCCAAATTATAATGTTTCAATGTTGTAAATAAGAAAATTATTTGCAGTTTATAGAAATTGAGGCCATTCTTTTTTCTTGTTTCTTTTAAGCTGTGATACCATCACAACTTAACCATAATCCATTCTAACTTTATCCGTTCTAGGTTTATTTGTTTTTACTTGATGCCTTAGGTTAGTTTGCTTGAACTTCTTCTTAGTTTCAAATAACATTAATCTTAAAAATAAAAATCTCTTTGTTTTAGGGAGTAACTGGTGCTTTGGCAGTTTTAATGAAGGATGCAATTAAACCAACATTGATGCAGACTTTGGAGGTGAGTCTGGTCCTCTGTAATCCAAGGCTTCATTTCTTTCTTCATAAATCTAAATTGCCAGCATATGTTTTAAAGTATTGAACATTTTAAGGGTGCACTCATTGCTATTCATCCCCTAGAAAAATGGGGTTCACTCACAGAACAAATTTCCCATCCCACATAATTGCCCAATGGCTTCTGGGACCAAGAGAGGCTTGGAAATGAAAAGAAAATCTTTAAAATAAAAAGGAAGTGTGACCCAAAGCTGCTTTTTCAAAAGGCAATTGGACTTCCTTTATTTTTCCTCAAAGACATTTCACTTCTCAGAAGCTTCTTCTGAAAAATGGAAAAATTCTTTTGAAGAATTCTGAAGAAGCTTCTTCAGTTCACTTCTTGGAGGAGAAGTGAAATGTCTTCAAGGAAAAACAAAGAAAGTCCAATTGCCTTTTGAAAAAGCACCTTTGAGACAACCATGGCCTGGATGACTGAGAATCTCCACAAGCATTCTTCAGTGTGACAAGAAAATCTGACATTTGATCACCTAGCATTAGATTATTCCTGGATGTGCAAATGATTACACTGCATGACACTACCACTTTTTAATATTTAATTTACAGCATACTAAAATGAAATTCATGGTTTTGCTTCTGTGTTTTCACAAAAGGAATTACTATGGGTACTTATTTGTAATTTTATTCATGTGTTTTTACTTTACTTTATGCTATTTACTCTTAAAAAGCTGAGCAATTGTCGGAAGCTATTTCCCCACTTTTTAAAGCATTTTTCCCCTGCCAGTCACATGACTATATTGCCACGCCCACCCAGTCACATCTCTCTCTCTCTCTCTCTCTCAGACACACACGCACACATACACACACACACACACACAGCCATGCCAACATAACCGGTAGGCAAAACTTTTAGTTTTCCTGTACGCTGCTTGGAGAGTCCAAGCATGGGTTGAATTCTGTCTGACTGCCCTGGACTGCATTGAAAGATCTTTAGCCACGCCTCCTCTTCCGGCTCCTCAGATTTTCAATTCAGTTCTAGCCTAATGGACATGTTTTCAGTGGTTCCAGCATATCAACAGATATTTAACCTTAACTTGGACTTTCCAACCAGATAATTTTTCCATCCTGCAAGAAAATAAGGTCTGTTTAAAGTTGCTTTTAATTTCCTGGCTTCTGCTTGTTGCCAGTGTCTGTTCCGGGCTTCTCCGGGCACGCGCGACTTCTCTGACTTTCTGGGTGACGCGAGCCGGCTTGGGAGCTGCCACATTTGCTTTTTGTATTGGCGCAGCGGTTAGCGGCGAGGGGGCCCAGCGCTCGCGTGCGTTTAATTCTTTTGGCGCGACGGTCAGTGGTGAGAGGACCCAGCCGTTCGCACCATTGCTTTTACAGATTTGAATTTGGCACTGCTTTTTTCCAGGAGTAGTCATCGTGGTGGCCATTTTGAGTGAGGGAAAACGTCAGGTGGCCATTTTGTTTGCAGTTTTGCCACGTTTTTCCCCTGCACTTTGGAGTGAGCTTTGGAGAGTGGTGGTAGCATGACTTCTCTGTCTGGCCAGTCGCCCCTCCCCCCATCTAAGTGGCAATTGCTAAACAACTCCTTGCATTAGGCCTCCCTCCAGCAGTTCAATCTGCAGGCACTGGGAGAATTGGATCTTGAGCCAGAGATTTCCTCATGGAGACGCCCCTAATACTAATCTCAGCCAGCGACCTCTCCGCTTCTGATCCAGCAGCTGCAGCTACTCCAACTATGTTCCAGGTGGTGAGTGGTGCCCAGAATACACCTGCTCACAACACAATGGCAGACAACCCCCATCAGGAGGCAATGCACCTAGGGCCCTCTAGCAGCAGGAGCATTACCAGGCAGGCTAGCAAGGCAGCCTCAGAGGCCCTCAACAAACAGAGCCAGGCGGGGGGAAAGAAAAGATCAAAGTCACAAGATCAAGTTGCCCCCCAGGAGCCAAAGAGCAACAGAGAAACAACCTGAACAAGCCCAGCAACAATCGGTGGCTAGTTCTCCGATTCCTGCTGTGGAATTACCAGAGGCCCCAACTCCTACTAAGCAGGACCCACCATGGTCGGATAGTGAGGATGAGGGCCAGGAATTTTCATCAGATGACTACTCTGAGTCAGCCAACTCCTCTAGACCATCCATGGGGGAGAATGCTGATTTGTTTCAGTGCTCCTTGGAAGCAGAGGATTCCCCTCCAGTTTTATCACTGTTACCTCAACATCCTCTGCCCCGCTGGGCCACTAAGTGTAGGTGGCCTGTAGAAGACCAAGGGCCAGCCCTCTCCTCGGAAATGCAGGAGGTTATCACCAAGGCCATATCCCAGGGTATAACAGAGGGTGCTAAACGACATTGCAGGACCAGGTCTTCTTCCTCTAAGGTCGTTCCTTCAGAGGCTCCCCAGAGATCTGCCTCTCCCCATTCCTTGCTGCACAGCGAGGATTCAGTTGTAGATGAGGAAATCCTTCCAGAGCAGGAGTTCTCAGGGGACGAGGGAATGGTAACGGATAAACCAGCCTTCACTGGTTTGTTTAAACATGCTTCATTCAAGACAATCTTCAATAAGGCCAAAACAGCTACCTGTATGGGAGTAACTGCCACCAATCCGGCGACAGTAGACCCGTCAGACCCTAGCGAAGGACTCTTTGAGGAACGAGTAGTTCCCCAGGAGATTGTGCCAGTTCCTACATTATTTTTGAACATAGTGCAGCACCAGTGGGTTCAACTGGGCACTCTAGCCACGCCTGGTAGCAAAGATAAAAAGCTCTATATGGTGGATGCTTCCCTGGAGGATTTATTAAAATTGTCTCAGGTGGATCCTCCGGTACAAGCCCTTACATCCTCCTCAGTCTTACCTCCTGACCTATCACAGGGCTTGAAAGCGGAATATAAGAGATCTGAAAGGGCTTGTCACAAGACTCATCAGGTGGCTGCCTGGGCCATTAAGACAGCCACTTTGGCGTCTTTTATGTCCAGGGCCTCTCTCCTCTGGCTCAGACAGATTTCTGCTAAGCTTCCAGCAGGGGACACCAAATTGAGGCAGAAGTTTAATAAGGTTTTAGCGGCAGCAGAATACACTGTGGATGCCACCCTCAACTCTGCCAAGTTCGCTTCCAGAGCTCTGGCTTCTAATGTCACCACCAGGCGGCTCTTGTGGCTTTGTCACTGGAACGCAGACATGAGGTCCAAGTGGAAGTTGGCCTCTTCCCCCTTTAAGGGAGGGAAACTTTTCGGGGAAGCCCTAGAACCTGTCCTAGTTGAAATCAAGGACAAAAAGAAAGTTATGCCGTCTGTCACTAAGAAGACAGAGCACAAAGGTTCTGGTTATTTCAGGAAGCAATCCTTTCGTTCCTCAGAACCATCCACTAGCACCGGTCAGTACCACCATCCGTACAATCAGGGGCAGGACCGGTCACAGGACTGTCGGCCCTTTCAGGACAGGGCCAGACAACAACCCTTCTCCAAGCAGCCCTTTTGTGGCGGATCAGGCTCTAGGCCTTTCCGTTGCTATAAGTGACAGCTGACGGCTCCAATCAGAGGGCCCTTGCAACTATTTCAGGCCCATTGGGAGCAAACAACGTCAGACCAGTGTGTTCTTCAGACAATCCATCTGGGTCTGACCCTAGACTTCATTTCCCCTCCCCCTCACCACTTCATCCGCTGCCCCACTCCCTCCTCCCCAGCCAAAAGGTCCCTAATGGAGCAAGAGATTCAGCACCTTCAATAGAACCAGTACCAGCAGGTCAAGAAGGGTCAGGATTTTACTCAATCCTAGTTCCTAGAACTCAGGAGGATGGAGGGGGATATTAGATCTAAAAAGATTGAACTACACCTAGCGTACAAATGCTTCAAAATGCAGTCTCTCCAGTCAATCTTAAGCTGCATCGGGCAAGGAGATGTACTAACATCAATAGGTCTCAGAGAAGCATATCTTCACATCCTTGTCCACAAGGCCCATCGCAGGTTCCTGAGATTCTACCATGCAGGAACGCACTATCAGGGCCTTGTCGTTCGGCCTGTCATCGCCCCCCAGAACATTTACAAAGATCCTGTCAGCTGTGGTAGCATCCCTGAGGTCGCGTCCAGTGAGACTTCAAGCATACCTGGATGACATCACCATACAATCACCACCCCGCCAGCAAGCGGTCAAAGACCTCCAGATAACCATGAGAGCCCTTCAAGTCCATGGGTTCTCAATCAACATGGACAAAAGCCACCTCACCCCACCACCAGGTTGTTGCATCTCGGTGCCATCATAGACACTGTAAGTTGCCAAGTCTTTCGGTCGCAGGAGCAAATCTCCAGCCTCAGACAACTGATTCTTTAGGTGAGAGCCTCACGGACCGCGCCCATAGTCCTGCTGTCGAAGCTCTTAGGCAAGGTGACCTCTTGCCTCTAGATAGTACTGTGGGCGAGACTGCACTCACAACAGTTGCAATGGTGTCTTCTACCCCACCAAAGGACCAAGAAGAGCAACTCCCCATCTCCGATCCCGATTCCCTTCAAGGTCCAACAGTCCCTGCGGTGGTGGGGACTCTCCTGTGCTGGCCAAGGACAGTCTCTTCCGCGAACCACATCGCCTAACTATCACTATGGACGCCAGCCTATTCAGATGGGGGTCACATCTGGACACTCAGGTTGCCCAGGGCGGGGGGTCTGAAGGCGATCTCAAACACAGCATAAATTGGCTGGAATTAAAAGTGGCAAGGCTACTTCAGGGGGGCACTCACGCCAAGTCCCTGATACGGAGCTGGAACGCCTAAGGAAGTGGGCAGAGAAACATCTGTCATCCCTTCGAGCGGAGCATATTTCCAGGGTGAGCAACATCCAGGCAGATTGGTTGAGCAGGGCCATGATCGATCATTCGGAGTGGCGCTTGCACCCGGACCTCTTCCTCAAGATCACACGGAGGTTCGGCTTTCCCTCAGTTGACCTGTTTGCCACCCTAGAGAACACCCACCTAGCAATGTTTGCCCAAGCTACCATATTTTGGACTAGATATAGCTTCTAAAAGCTCTTTATAGAGCATGTTATGGTACGTGAAATGGAAGATAAGTAGGGCATGAGTGACCCTCATGGTCCAGGAATAGTTGCAAATGGCACCCAGTTTTTAGCTGTGCAAATGCCCTCCAGCCACAATTGCCATTTGTTCTTCAAGTAGAAGCTTTGAAGCTAGATGAACCTCCAGTTTGTAGATAACCCCTGTGTGCGAGAGTATAACCCCATTCAGATGGGATTTCTCTGGGATCATATAATTCTATCTTGGAGAGATTTAAATCTGCTCCACCCCCAGAAGAAGGATCCTGGTTCCCATCCCCAAGCACAGCCAATTTGCTTTCCATGTTGTACCCCGCCTGAAACCTAAAGAGAGCTCTAGAGACAGCAAATTATTTACGGATCTAATTAATGTGCTACTTCTAGAGTTGTCTGCAGCTGCAGTTTCTCTCAGAGGAATTTTGCATTAGTTGAATCAGTTGAAAATCCCACAGATCTAAGAGTGAAAAAAAGTTAGCAGGCACTCTATTACATTTTTACTTTCTATCTGTGAAATTCAATGTATCCACCCAAATCAAGAAGACTCATTTTATTCTGTGATGTTTACTCCCATATAAGAAGGTATACATTATATCCTGGTGTAGATGGTTTTAAAAAGCTGAGTTAGGACAGTGAGTTGATTGAAGGAGAGGGCTTAGTTGCAGTTCACAGCAGCTCTGTAAACCAGATGGTGGTGAGGCTGCAGTTATGGATTATAGAGTAAGGTAATGAATTCTACACATTAATTATGAAATTGCTATGACGTAACTCAATAAGTGAACCTGGATTTATAACAAGAAAGTTTAATTATGTGTTTAGGGACAGTGTTTAATAACATACCACATACTGAAATATGACACAATCATAAAATGGTATTGCTCTAGAAGATTGGTTATATTATATCAGTAAAAAGCTTGATTATATTATACCAATATACTACCTTCTTATCCATGTCAATTGTTTTACAACTTCATGTTTTAAATTTTAACATAAAACAATTGCTCTCTTGTTCTTAATGTCACGTCGATTTAAGCTTTAGTAGAGAATTCAATATATCTGTCTGTTCTTATTATTTTCTTCTAGGGTACTCCAGTTTTTGTGCATGCTGGACCTTTTGCAAATATTGCGCATGGCAGTTCTTCAGTTTTGGCAGACAAGCTTGCCCTGAAATTGGTCGGCAAAGAAGGATTTGTAGGTGAGAAAACTAATATTATTTTAGCATACTGCTGTAGGTCTGGAACAGTTTAGTCTGAAATGTATTCTTAGGAATGAATGCCCAACTATATATTATCTAACAGCATTTGTTTGTGAAATTTTCAGTTTGGTGTATTTATTTGGGATTCTATATTAAAAACATTAAAATTCTGCTGACATTTGAGACAGTAAAATTAATGACATTAAAACAGTTTTCATAGTGGGATACATATTAAAGAAGTACTTTTTAAACACTTCCATAGAGCTCCAGAGCAAACCAGATGAAAGAAGGACTGTGAATTCCACTGTTTCATGTAGTCTTAGTGAAAGGGAAGATAATATTTCTGCTTAGATAGGTGTTTTCAGTTAATGATAGATCATAGGCCTTGTTTTCTGGAAACCAAGGCATTCTCTGCTCTGTTCAGGTAAATATAGGGGTGGGTGGGAAATCACGATGAATTGGTTAGTAAAAACAGCTCTGAATCCTAGGGTCATAATGTTAGGAGAGACTTCAGAAGTCATTTTGTCCAATTTCTTTCCCAATACAAGATCTGCTGACAAATTTCAGACAGGTGACTATCCAGCCTCTATTTGAAGATCTATAATAAATGGGAACATACCTACCCCACGAATGTGTGGGACCCCCCCTCCCCTGTCCAGTTTTGGGCCTAGCAGCCCTCCCTGCAGCCTCCAGAGACCAAAAACAGGACATGGGGACACCACTCCCACCTCTGCCCCATTCTGGGCCTAGCAGGCCTCCCTGAAGCCTCCTGGGACCAAAAATGGGACACGGGAGGGGGCAGGATTCTGGGCCCCCATGCTCCCACTGCCGCCGCGCATGAGCCTCGCACAGGCACAGCAGAAACAAGAAAATCAGCTGGCCGGTGGGAGGTGTGCGCACATGCATGGTGGAGCAGGCTGGGGCAACAGCTTGTCCCGCAGAGAGGGCTCCATGTGCCACCTGCCACCTGTGGCACACATGCCATAGGTTCGCCATCATGTCTCTAGGCTTGTCTACCAGAAGGTCGGCAGTTGGATACTTGAGCAGCTGCACGATGGGGTGAGCTCCCATTCTTGCCCCATCTAGCAGTTTGAAAGCAAGCAAATGCAGGTAGAAAAGTAGGTACCACTTCAGTGGCAAGGTAACAATGTTCTGTGCCTTGGCGTATAGTCATGCTAGCCACATGACCATGGAAATGTCTTCAGGCAACGCTGACTCTCTCAGTTAAGAAGTGAAGATTATCACTGCCCCCTAGAATTGGGCACAAATGATCAGGGGAAATCTTTACCTTACCTTACATTTGCCTAAATTTGTTTCCCTATGATTTCTTTCTGGTCCTGCCCAGAAGTCTGTTCTACAATGGATCAATGACCTGATTCTACATAATCAATTTACAATGTTTTTAATTTAAACATGGTAGATAACATCTCTGGAATAGATCTTTCCATTAGTTACTCTCCCATACACACACACACACACACACACACACCACCACCACCACCACCACCACCACCATGAAAAAACTTTCCTAGGATGCCTGATGCTTCCTGTTCTAATTCTCCTATGTTTTCTAACATCCCTTGATGCTTTAGGCTTTCAACTAGTTTTATGTCTGGTGTTTTTAGCCTCTGCTGCTTTTAGCAGCTTTTTTTAATTGACACTCTTTTATTATGTGTTTCTATTGATTTTAGCTATGTTTTACTGCATGCCACCCTGAAAGCTCATTCTATATGTATCTGCAACAATCTGTACTGATAATTTGTAGATGCCTGCTATGATCTGGGGGTTTACTTATTTTGCTGGCATAAAATATTCATTGGTTTAAGCTAAGAATGTTTGAGAAAATAATAACAAGGTAAATCATTCTGCAACCATTCTGAATTTCCAATGGATTCCTGATTTACTAAGTTGTTCTCTGGGGTTTTCCCTAACATAGTGAGATATTTCCTTATTTAAAAAAAATCAGATGAGTGGATTTACTGTGAAGCAAATACGATTAATTAATTCCTCTTATGGAAATGAAAATAAAATGTATTGGCTCTTAGTATCCATGTTACTGAAACACTGCTTGTAGCCTTACAATTATTTCACCATTGTAAAGTCTGTTGAAATGGTCTGTAACTAAAGAATAGTGATGCCATGAATCAAGAACAGGAATAGACATATAAATGAAACCAAATAAAAACAGAGAATGAGTCACTGAATAGATAATTTACGTAACTGTATTGTATTTTGTCCTGATCTGTTTGCTTTTTATCACAAGCTTTGTCAAGGTGAATATATTACAGATTTAATTATTTTAATGTAGACTTTAATATATGAAAGGTTTTGTATTGTTTAGTATATATAAAACATACAAAGATCCATAACTTCTCCTCTTCCCCTGCCTCCTTTGGCACACAGGCGTTTTCTGTTATTATGATAGCAGATAACTGGATAACTTTTGGCAAACTTTTTAAGCATTGTAAACATAAGTAGAACAGAGCCTTTATCGGCTGTCCAGATAATTTATTTGCTTTATGATACAGTTAAATTGATCATTGAAATAAAATACCTCATGGTAGTTGCTGAGCTATCTATGTAGCATGCATACGGTTTATTATACCTACCCACACTCTGAAGTCCACAGCAGGTTTATAAATTCCCTTGTAAAAAAATACTGCAGCCTCAATGTTTAAGTCAAATGGATGCTATCCAAAACGTTTTTATAAATGTAAAGGGATTTGCTGTATTTCTTTTGTGATGGCCCTTTCTCCAAAAAAGGAAACAAAACCTCAGTTCTTTAGCTGTAAACCTCTTTTGGCAACCTAAGCACAAGTCTTAATATTTGCATTGTCCCAAATTGTTTATAGCTGTTTGTGTTTGCCTGACTTCACAGAAATTTCATTATGCGATAAGTATTCCAGAGAGAGTTACACTCAGACTCCTAGCTATAGTATATTGTGATGTACCAGTGCCTCTCTACTATTTCTTTTTCTAATTAAGAAAATATCTAATGCTTTCTTAACATTATTTTTTCTTAAATTAAGCTCTTTTCCTGGGTTTTGGATCAAATATTAATTAAGAATTGTCTGTAAGGAGAACCATTGCTCTTATTATTTAGCTGCAATTAAATCACACTTCCCATTGCATTTCAGATAATAGGTGGTATGAAAATAATACCCTATAATTTACAGAGCACTACAATTGGGCGTGCGGTGGCTCAGTAGCTAAGGTGCTGAGCTTGTCAATCAGAAAGGTCGGCGGTTCGAATCCCTAGCACCACGGAACAGAGTGAGCTCCCGTTACTTGTCCCAGCTTCTGCCAACCTAGCAATTCGAAAGCATGTAAAAATGCAAGTAGAAAAATAGGAACCACCTTTGGTGGGAAGGTAACAGCATTCTGTGCGCCTTTGGCATTTAGTCATGCCGGCCACATGACCACAGAGACATCTTTGGACAGCACTGCCTCTTCGGCTTTGAAACGGAGATGAGCACCGCCCCCTAGAGTTGAGAATGACTAGCACATATGTGCAAGGGGAATCTTTACTTTTAGCACTACAATGTTGATGAAGAGTACTAACTTCCATCCAATTATAAGACACAAATGATTTTATTGATTATTAAAAATACACATAAATGTAATATATAAAAGAACCCTCAAGCTTAGAAGACTGTTTCCTTTGTCTCTATAATATGTAATGAACCTCAAGCTTAAAAGTCATTTCTACATGACCCACAAAATTCAGGCAAAAATCCTACCCTCAAACTCCATTGATCAGACACTTGTGTCTACTGAGAGGATTTGGTTGTGAGGAGAGAGGATTGGAGAAATAAAAATAAATTCAGATTCAGAAAGATGTATTTCCCATATATTTCATTTCTCCCTGGTCATGTCCTGAGAGGCCGTCACCATTCAGGCTGCTTAAAAACCCTATTCCAGGGTTATTATAAGTTATACTAAAGTTATTTAGTATAACTTTCCCTTGGAGAAAAGATGTATTCCTATGCTCTGTAGCAACCAGTCATTAAAGCAGAGGCAGGAAATCATGTCTCCTGGTAAGACAGTAGGCTAAACCTTTTAGAAGAGGTTGGTTAAATGTATAGCCTACTTAGCTATCAGTTGTGTAGAGCTATTAAAATTGATGCCAGCCACATATATCCAAGAGAGATGGGCAATTAAAAAACATGAAGTATAAATAAACAAACAAACAAACAAATAAATAAATAAATAAAAATTGTAAAAAGGTGGGAAATTAAAGGAATATAGAATTTATTTATTTTTCTCTGTCTATATTCTATTTTCTATCCTTATTCAAATTGTTGGTCCTTAAGAAACAATATAGTGTTGAAGGGGCCAGTTTAGAAACAGTGTATCACGAAACAATAGAAAAGATTGCAAATAAAACAGAATTTTATCTGAAGACTAGCAATTACTCATAAAGGCAGTGGTTTCTTTCCTTCTGTTTCTTTGTCATCTACTTCCCTAATAAGTCATGACCAAATATCTGCAAATAATTATTTATTTTAGGAAATAATATTTCCAGCATACAGGATTATAACTTGGAATTACATCATATTTTAAACAAAGATTTCCCAAGCAGCTTTATCTCTTCTCAGGCCAAACACCATAAAAATCTGGATTATTCATTGGAAAAAATGTTAATAACTGGGTTTCTTGAGAGACAAAAAAAGAAGGCCGTAGCTTGATGTTTCCTGTGAAAAAGTGCCCAAAGTATATTGCTATTAGCATCTAATGTTCCTATTGTATGGATTAATTTCCAGGAAAATATCCCTGGCAATCAGTGGTTACATGTAAACTTGTTTACTTAAAACATAAAATCGATCATCTCTGTTTTTAAGACTCTAAAATGTTGCTTTATTGTGGAAGTAATATACAAAGCAATAAAATTACATAAAGTTTTCATATCCTTGATGTTGCCTTAGTCCAAACCTTATACTCCGGAGTGGCACTATCGATAACAGTAGGACCAATGCCAATGAAACCATTAGTACAGTGATGTAGAGGAAGTGAATCTTTGGGCTAATTCCCAAAAGTCTATTTCAATGAAATCTCATCTCTAAGAAATAAAATGCAAAGTCATAGATTTAAACAATATAAGGACGAAAACAACTTTAATACTATATGTATATAAGTGATTATACACTCAGCAAGTGTATGTTTGTTTACATATCTCATTTATGCTTTACTTACTTTTCTACGTATATACTGCTGTTTATAAATGAATTTAGTGGAAAAGATGAAGCTCAAAGATGAAGAAAGGCTGAGGCGCAAACTTTTTCTACACAAAGCACTTTAGGTCTTCGCACCCAGTTCTAGCTTCCTGTGTGGGTTAGCGTTGTAGTACCTGCTGCCACTAGTTGTCTAGAAAACCCATCTAGCATCTTTCCACTAACCGCAGTGTGTCAGAGAGGAAGAGCCCTCAGAGTTTGTACTGCCTTCCTATTGATTGCTAGGTCACAAATACAAAGGTTGGCATTATTTTAATAATGGCAATGATATTGGACTAGAGACATTTCAGCTTTTCATCCACTCCTTCGTAGACAGATCAATAGCACAAGTTATGCAAAATCAGACTTTACATATAACTTAAATAATTACAGGAAAACACAATAGCAATAGCACTTAGACTTATATGCTGCTTCACAATGCTTTACAGCCCTCTCTAGGCGGTTTACAGAGTCAGCATATTTTCCCCAACAATCTGGGTCCTCATTTTACCAACTGAGTCAACCTTGAGCTTGGTGAGATTCAATCTGCCAAACTGATGGCAGCTGGCAAGCAGCAGAAGTAGCCTGCAGTACTGCACTCTAACCACCTCAGCTCAAAGTTAGTTAGTTTATGTTAAAAACCCAAAAGATAGTATACAAAAAAATCAGAAGACGACCGTCTTCAGAAAAGAAAAAATGCTATGGGGAGGAATAAGAGCAGACATACCCCAAGAGTAGAAAGTTTTTCTGGCTGAACAGCTATAAACCTAAGCTCTGCTAGTTTAAATAGGGCGTTAGGTCACACTCGGAACCTGTGAAGAATCCTGTGTTGTATTGAGGCATGAGAGTAACTTGGAAGGTCAGGACCAGTCAAATGATGCTTTTCTGGACTCAGCTTGGGGAGATAGAAAGATACTGAAAACACCTATCAGGTAACAATCACAATAATCTAGGTCTGACAGTCAAGGCATCCACAATAAAACTAAACTCTCATTTAGTCAAAGGCTGTGCGAGAAAGAAGCTGGGACCATCTAGGGGTTCTGAAGACAAATAGGGAAGACTTCGTTGAAGCTGACAGGCCCAAACAAAACAATCTTATTATTTTCAAGCAAGAAGCAAGAAGATCATCCAGGAGGTGCTAGTAAGATATGTGTCAGCCTTCCTTCATTCAATAATCAGGAAAGAAAACCACCGGACTCCATTTGTTGAAATCAAGTGTACTTTTACTACTTATAAATGAATAGATGCAAAGCTAAGCTAAGTCTGGTTAATTAGGCATGAAAGCAAATAATATATTGTATAATTCATTCCCCTCCCCTTGGCATCCCCGTGCACAGTCCAATCATAATTCTCCCAAATGTCAGGTGTGAGATAACTTCGAAAGGCATCACCAGGATGGAATGCTGGACCGTTGGCCTTGGTGGGAAACACTCCTCCTCGACATGCGCAGTAAGGTGGACAGTTCAGCGTCTAGAAACTTCCTCCAGCACAACAAAGATTCCCCTCCCAAATAATATGCCCCCCTCCCTGTTTCAGTGGCAGCCAAAGCAGTAGCAAAGCAGAGGCTGACATCCGGCCCTCCTCCAGAAAAAGGCGGTCAGACCTGCAGAAACGACAAAGCACAAACAAACAAACAAACAAACAACAAAACACGAAAAGGGGAAAAGGGAGAGGAAGAGAGAGAGAGAAAAGAGAAAAAAAAATTCAGTCAGGAAACTGGCCAAATCAGGGCTTGTCAGGATAAGCAGAATAGAACTTGCGGAGTAACTGAGGGGCCCGAACATGGGACCCGTCCACCCATTCAGCGTGAGAGGGGGGAAATGCTTCCAAGCCACCAGGGACTGGACATGATTCCGGCGTTTACGAGAGTCCAAAATCTCGTGAACCTCGAAATGTTGTTCACCGTCGATCAAAAGCAGAGCGGGAGGTGGAGGAGCAGGCGGACGCAACGACAAAGTGCAGACAGGCTTTATGAGGTTAACATGAAAAATCGGGTAAACCCGGTTGAGGTGTTTAGGCAGCTGCAGGCGAACAGAAACAGGATTGATGACCTTGACAATGGGAAATGGACCAACATATTTAGGCCCCAACTTCTTCGACTTTTGTGTAGTCTGAAGAAACTTGGTGGACAAATAAACTTGATCACCAACTTTGTAATCATACGGCTTAGTCCGCTTCTTATCAGCCTGTTTCTTATGGGCGTGATGCGCAGCGTCCAAAGTGCGGAGAGCTAAAGGCCAAACGCGCCGAAGGCGATCACTCCACTCAGACAGAGACTTGGGGCTGCTCACGAGGAACCTCAGGAATGGGCACAAAGTCCTGGCCAAACACCACCTCGGCGTGCGGCAACAAATCCACCCAATCATCTTGCTGGTAGTTGATGAAACAATGTAAATATTGTTCCAGTACAGAATTAGTCCTCTCACAAGCCCCATTAGTCTGAGGGTGATGGGCGGAGCTTAAGACCTGGGCGGAGCCAATCTGCTTCAGAAACTCCTTCCAGAAAATGGAGGTGAACTGTACACCTCTGTCCGAAATGATGCGGTCGGGCACCCCATGTAAGCGGTAAATGTGGGAGATGAACATCTTAGCAAGAGTCTTAGCAGAAGGAATCTTGGAGCAAGGGATGAAATGGACTTGCTTGGAGAACAAGTCGGTAACAACCCAGATAACAATGTGACCCTGACTCTCAGGAAGTTCGACGATGAAGTCCATAGAGATCTCCTTCCAAGGGGCGACAGGGTGAGCTACAGCCTGGAGCAGTCCTTGCGGTTTCCCCAGCAGGCGTTTAGCAGCAGCACAAATGGGACCACTGGCAACATAACGTTCAATGTCCTTTTTCAAAGAAGGCCACCAAAACTGTCTTTTGACCAGATGGAGCGTTTTAACGAAACCAAAATGCCCTGCCATTCGGGAATCATGAGCTCGCTGAAGAACAATTAATCGAAGAGACGCAGGAACGTAAAGCTTTGCCCCAATCCAGAGCAACTCATCCCTCATAGTACATTCATTTACGTGCTGCTGGAACCAATCATCATCAGGGAGGGCTTTTTTGAGATCGGAAAGAAAGTCCTGGGACACCTCCCCTTTAGAGCGTGCCTGATTCCTAGTAACAACTGGAGCAGCGAGGCTCGTCGTGGGAAAGACAGGCTGGACCACGCTGAGTTTAGAACAGTTATACTGAGGAAGCCTGGATAAAGCATCAGCCATAAAATTCTTCCCCCCTGGAATGTATTTCAGGGTAAAATTAAAACGATTGAAATGCTGAGCCCAGCGCATCTGTTTAGGAGAAATTCTCCTGGGAGTTCTCAAAGCTTCCAAATTTTTATGGTCAGTCCACACCTCGAAGGGGTGTTTGGCACCTTCTAGAAAATGGCGCCAAGTGGTTAAAGCCCAACGAACAGCAAACGCCTCCTTTTCCCAAATGGCCCAACATCTCTCTGTGTCAGTCAGCTTGCGAGAGGTGTAAGTTACCTTGATTGTTGGCCTGAAGCAGTACGGCCCCCATTGCCACGTCGCTGGCGTCAGCCTGAACCACAAAAGGTGTGTCCATGTCTGGGTGTTTGAGGACAGGTTCCTCGGCAAAAAGCTCTTTTTGTCCCACACCGAAAGTCCATCTGGGACGAACAACTGGCTCTTCCACCCTTAGCCCAGCCAGCCTTTCAGTTAAAGATGGTCCTGCCATCGCCCCCTCATCTTTTTCTTGGTCACTCACATGCAAAGACATTTCTTATCCTCTTGTAAGGGCACCCCCCTCGGTAGCTTGTAGCTCCGGGTGGGGTGGAAATCAGACAGCTTATTGTCAGCCTTCCTTTATTCAATAATCAGGAAAGAAAACCACCGGACTCCATTTGTTGAAATCAAGTGTACTTTTACTAATTATAAATGAATAGATGCAAAGCTAAGCTAAGTCTGGTTAATTAGGCGCAAAAGCGAATAATATATTGTATAATTCATTCCCCTCCCCTTGGCATCCCTGTGCACAGTCCAATCATAATTCTCCCAAATGTCAGGTGTGAGATAACTTTGAAAGGCATCACCAGGATGGAATGCTGGACCGTTGGCCTTGGCGGGAAACAGTCCTCCTCGATATGCGCAGTAAGGTGGACAGTTCAGCCTCAAAGAAACTTCCTCCAGCACAACAAAGATTCCCCTCCCAAATACCATGCCCCCCTCCCCGTTTCAATGGCAGCCAAAGCAGTAGCAAAGCAGAGGCTGACAATATGTATTGTTTCAGCTGACTATGAATTGTTAATGAAGGTTTCCAGAAAAACCCACAAATTTGAGCATTATGATTGTAATCATAATAACAAGATCTGATCCTGAATCAAAACATCCCAAGAATATAAAAACAATCTAACAGATTTCATCCTATATGAGGCTTTCTAGGATAGATCCATCTTTGGAATTGTGCCAGAGAAAAAAAAAGTTCTGTTACTGTAGTACAGGCTGCACAATAATAGACAAATTGGGTTTGTTTCACAGTTTAGTCTCCTGTGTGAACATTTTTCAAAGTGTACAACAACAACAGCTGTTACATTCCCTGCCAGCTTGCAAAGATGTACGCTGCATAAAAAGAAGCAAAGTCACAAGACAGAAGGGTTTTCCTAAAATTTAGCGGCATTCTAGCATATGCCAAGTGTTTTAAAAACCTCTTGAAGTTTGTCATATATAAGAATAAATTACCTTCTTCTTTTCAATATTTGTTTCACTTGTGACCTTTACAAGTGTCAGAGTGTGAATATTCTACTCTTGGTCTGGTACCAAATATTGATCATCACCATATTTCATAATTTATAAACTTAATATACAACACTTCAGATTTTCCACATAGCAAAATCAATTTGTCTGTCTGTCATCTGCTTTATATAGCGTCATTAGAAGTACCTCTGGGCAGTCTACAACAATAAAATAAAAATGGGAAATATTATAAAAACAATCATTGTAACGGACCCATCAAATGTAGATCCCTTGAAGATGGTACCTGCCCATGACCTCTCTGATGAATCTAAGGAAACATGCTGATGTAATAGGGCCCTTCATCCCATGGCATGAAGGGTTTAAAAATCAAAATCAGCAACTTGCCCAGAAACAATCTGGCAGCCAGGGCAGCTCCTGGAGCAGAACTGCCAACATATGCTGTTCTGGAAACATACATAACTTTCTGGACCACTGCATTCTGCATCAGTTGAAACTTAAAGAACTAAATAGAAAATAGAACTAATACAGAACTAATTGTCAGCCATGGGCAAAATATTCTAGATCCATCCATCCTTCCTTCCTTTTTTCCTTCATCAGATTTAGCATACTATCAAAAGAGCTACTTCCCATAACTCATTTTTGTCAGTTAACAAAAAAATGGGATTCTCCAGTTCAAGTTAAATATGCAGGAGGCAGGAAATGGTAGCAGTTGGCCCTCCTCCTCCCTTGCCTGATGTGTGCAATTTATCTTCATATAATAAGCAAAAGTGAAGGAGACTATTCAAGGGCAAATCAACCATTAATTGGGAAGGAGGTAGATATTCGTGAACAAGGCTAGAGTCAGGCATGCATCTGAAATTCAATATGAACTGTCAAGACAGCAGTCTGTAGAGATTCTCAGTCATCCAGGTCATGGTTGTTCCAAAGGTATTTTTTCAGGAGGCAACTGGACTAACCATATTTTTCGGAGTATAAGATGCAACAGAGTATAAGACACACCAAGATTTTGAAGAGGCAAATTTTTTTAAAAAGTTTTTGCACTCAGCAGACCTCCCAAAAACGGCCCATTTTTCATGAAAATGGACCCGTTTTGTCAAAACAAAGGGCAGGCATAGCCCTTAAGAGGCTTGTAGAGTGCTCCTGGGGGTGGGGTGGGGCACAAACAAGAAAAAACTGGCTCATTTTTGGCTCATTTCTGCCCTCCCCAGCCCCCAGGAGCACTCTGGAAGCCTCCTAAAGGCTATGCACAGCCATTTTGGCAAAGGGGGTGGGGTTTTAGGAGGCCACAAATTCTGTATTCAGTTTATAAGATGCACCCAGATTTTCACCCTCTTTTCTGAGGGAAAAAGGTGTGTCTTATACTCCGAAAAATATGGTACTTTCTTTTTTCTGAAGAAGCTTCTTGGGTGAGAAGCGAAACATCTTCAAAGAAAAAGCAAGAAAGTCCAGTTGCATCCTGAAGAAGCACCATTGGGATGTCAAGATAGCAGTTTGCAGTTGGGAATCAGCTTTCTCATCCAACTACTTTACATTCGATGATCATTGATTCACCTTTATGGGTAATCTCTTGGGCTCTGTAGTAACTGCTTCCATCTCGCACAAAAAGTTTATTTTTGTTATTGCAAAAATCAAATCCAGAAAGCACACACACAACCGATTCAGTAGGATTTGTTTACATAAGAAACGTCTTTATATATAAGAATATATATACAATACCAACAGCAGAGAACAGTTTCATTTTTCAGTTCAATGTTGCAGACAGGCTAGTTTCAGTTTCAATTCTCAGCACAGCACTCAGAGCTGCAGGGCTAAACCATGCCAGGCTCCAAACTGTTTCAGCTCCCATTGGCTGACCTTGTTACTAAGCCCTATTCATTGCTGACCTTCTTACCATGTCTTTGCTGGTTCATGAATATTCTGACAATTTTTGCTTGGATAGATCTTATGATATCATTGAAAACCATGTAATATTCAATCTGGGAATGTTATGATGCGTCTCATTGTTTCCTATGTTGATAAATTAATGCAAGGCTTCATTTTGCAGTTGAAACGGTAAGATATAATGATTATATGGCATAGAATAAATACTTTGTCCACATTCTTCTGCAGTAAGGGAAAAACATAGTTTACAGTAAATATATAGAGAATCTCTTGGTGTTTGGATTCCTGCCCACCCAATAGCAATTGAGCCATCAAAATATCATCCCACTTTGATTAAGTCCAAATCACATATAATTATTAATCAACCACAACACCTTTTTGACAATGAGCTATGGAAAAACTGCCTGTAATTTACTGGAATAAAATCTATCGTTTTAGGTCACATATTAATCCAACTAGAAATTAACTTTGGACAAAAATTTGAAGTTATTTTTTGTATGTGTGAAAAGATAGGTCAAGTGATGGTACAAAATAGTGACAGCCAAAATGATACATTGGGGTTTGTTTTTCAAGAAAAATATTTTAGGAATAATAGAATCTTTTTCAAAGTTTCTTAACTCAAAAATTGCAAAAAAAAAACCTTTGTCCCCACTATTGTTCATTATAACTTTGGAAGTATTATTGAATAAAATACGGGGCTTGGATGGTCTAAAAGGGATCAAGATTAGGCAGCAAGAATACAGACCCCGCGCTTTTGCGGATGATTTGGTCATAATACTGGAACAACCGCAGGAATCCAGTATGGTTTTAATGAACACGATTAATCAATATGGTCAAGTGTCTGGTTTTAAAATAAATTTAGGAAAAACCAAAATATTAACTATAAATATGAATACTAAACAAAAGGAAGAACTAGGAGGGATGCTAAGATGTGAGGTAGTTAAAAAAGTCAAATATCTCGGGGTCAATATTTTAGCCTCAAATGGGAAACTATATAAGCATAATTATGAACCACTTTGGCAGAGTATACAGACAGAGATGAAAAAATGGGAGAAATTGCACTTATCTTTGCTGGGTATGATAGCGGCAGTGAAAATGAACATTTTACCAAAAATTTTATTTCTTTTTCAAATGCTACCTATACTTAAAAAAGATGCGAATCTTTTAGAATGGCAGAAGAAGAGTATCAACAAATTTGTATGGGCTGGAAAGAAGCCGAGGGTAAAGATGAAAATAATGCAAGATGTACGCGAGAGAGGAGGCTTGAAATTACCTAACTTAAAATTATATTATGAGGCAGTGGCCCTATCCGCAATTAGTGATTGGACCCATTTAACCAATGATAGGATACTGAATATCGAGGGACATGATCTGGTATATGGTTGGCATGCTTACTTGTTATTCAACAAAAAATTGGATAAGAACTTTAAAACTCATATCTTAAGAAATGCTTTATTGCGGGTCTGGAAAAAATATCAACATAAACTAAATGATAAGTTACCCATGTGGGCAATTCCTAGACATACAATTGAAAATATGAATATAGAACAAAAACACGATACAGACAACTTCTCACTTTAGAAAGGGGGGTTCTACAACTAAAATCTTTAGAGGTACTGAAAGAGGAGAAGGTAGTTCAAACATGGTTCCAGTATGGCCAATTACAGGCCAGGTGGAAAATAGACCAAAAAACTGGTTTTATCCAAGTTGAGGATAATTTGTTTAAACAAATAAGAGATCAAAGCTTAATGCATATAAAGAGGATATATAATGTACTAATACAGATGGATTCGGAAACGGAATTGGTTAAAGATTGTATGATAAAGTGGGCTCAGAATATTGAAGAACCAATAATGCTGGACACGTGGGAAAGAATATGGGTAAGAAATGTGAAATTTACACAAGCACAAAACCTGAGAGAAAATTTTTATAAGATGTTTTATAGATGGCATTTAGATCCTAAAAAGCTGGCTTCTATGTATCCGAATGTACAGCCTAAATGTTGGAGATGTGGTTCTCTCGATGCTACATATTTTCATATATGGTGGACTTGTCAAAAGGTTAAGGCATTTTGGATAAAAATGTGGTGGATCATGCAAAAGATCTTTAAAAGAAGGATAAAATTCACTCCTCAGTTATTTTTACTAGGTATATGTACTGACTTTACAGCGGTAGAGACCAACTTGGTCCTGCACCTAATAACAGCAGCAAGACTGTTGGTGGCACAATACTGGAAGAAGGAAGACGTGCCTACAACTCAAGAATGGACATTGAAAGTTACAAACCTAGCCGAAATGGCTAAAATATCGGCATATCTTAAAGACCACTCAAATGAGAGATATAAACGAGACTGGAAAAAATGGATTGACTATATACAAAACAAATATGGGACTAAGAAATTCCAGCTAGCCTATGCTTAAGATTAGGAATAATTTAAACTGCTTAAAGTTTGTGTAACAGCAAGAAGCTGAGTTCAACGCAGAGATCTTATTGACTTTCTTTTTTTTTTCCTTTGTTTTAATATATTTTAGACTGTGTTTGTTAAAAAACTTACACCGTGTACGGGCTCTGGGAAGTCGGGCGGGGGGAAGGGAGGTGGGGTCTTAGGGGGGAGGGGGAAATATAGTATGTGCTAGATTTTAAAGTAACACGATTGCACTTGTATACTGTTGCTCTTTAATTTTAGTGTAAAAATAGGACAAGCTGAATATATTGATAGATAGTAGAAAACACAATTGAGCCCAACATTTCTGTTAAGTGAGACATTTGTTAAGTGAATTTTGCCCCATTTTATGACCTTTCTTGTCACAGTTGTTAAGTGAATCGCTGCAGTTGATAAGTTAGGAACACTGCAGTTATTAAATTAGTAACACTGTTAATTGAATCTGGCTTCCCCATTGACTTGTCAGAAGATCGCAAAAGGTGATCGCATGATCTTGGGACACTGCAACCATCATAAATATGAATCAATTGCCAAGCATCTGAATTTTGATGCATGGAGATACTGGAAAGGTCGTAACTATAAAAAATGGTCATAAGTCTTTTTTTTCAGTGCCATTGTAATTTAGTGCCATTGTACAGTCACTAAATAAACTAATGCAAGTTGAGGACTACCTGTATACATAATTTGAAAACAAATATTGATGTGTTAGTTACTTGAACTGCTTTCTCAATTCTGCCTCTCCCTTTTTTTCCTCCAGAATAGTTATTTTAAACCAAAAAGAGCTTCAGATGACAGTATATTTGAATGAGGAAAGGGAGTTTTGGTCCATCCTCTGTACTTCCGTACAGACACTGTCTCTCTATAGCCCAGCTGCTATTCCTGGAAAGATTTGCTCATTTATTTCAGAAAGTTGAATGGTTTGAATCATCCAGCAACATTTTATAAAGATAAAGTAATACCTGTAAATTATATATATATATATATTTTGCTTCCAGCCCAGGCTTATATGATTTAAAACATGCCTTATAGGACCACAAGCATCTGAAATATATTAGAAATTTACTGAGTAAAGCAAGTTATGGAATCATTTGGAACATGTGGAAAGATCTGAGAGTTACCACATTCCTCAATTGCTCATTTAGGAAGAGATGTGGGGTCATGTTGTAAAAACATCTAGTTCATTTACCCTTACTGTTCTAACAAAAAAATGTGGCATCCTTTCAGATGGATCTTGATCTATCCTGGTTTATTTTGGCAGCTGTTGTGTTTAGCAATGTGCTCTTTTACAAGAAACACTGAGCCTTGCTTCCCAACCAAAATGCCTTGAATCCCTGGGGTTAAAGTTCATGTGCTTCTGTAACTTTGAACTCTATAGTTTCCTTGCTGACAGCTGCAGAAGGAGAGCTATGTTTACATCGTAGAATTATATGGCCACCAGCAATTCAGAATTTCCATTTCCTCTTGCATTGTTCTGGAATTTGGCGTCCACTATTCCATGTCCTATAACTTAGCCTAGTGTGCATATTTTCTAGTGCTCTCTTCCAGTGTGCTGTTTTAGTTTTTGGTGTTGACCCTAAATGCTTACTGTGCAAAGATTTGTTTTGTTGAAATCTACCTGTTTATGAGATTTTAATAGTAGATAATTTTCTTATCTCTTTCATTTTGTGTCCTTCCCCCCAAAAATTGTTTTTTTTCAAGGTCCCTTGCAGTGTTAATGTTGACTATTGAATTCAGACCTCATAGAACTGTGTTAAGCTATAGCTTAGTGGCAGCTTTCTCCTGTCTGTATTTTGTTTTGAGTTTTAGTTTATAATTTAGTAGTTTGTAAAAAAATATTTTCTAAAAGCATGTTCCATGTTAATAATTGCACCAAGAGTGTGTGGGATGTATGTCATAAATTCTGAATTGTCGGAATGCCTTGAGTTTTTTTTTTAAATTCCCCAGATAGTGTAAGTGGGATTATATGCATTCATATATGTTGTTTACTTTAGTGGAAAAAAATAAAGGCATTTCCTTAAAGACTTCTGATAACTGAGGTAACCCAATGACAGGAGTCAAATGTAATTTTCATTCTTGTTACTTTTTTTATATTGAGAGAGAGCTCTTATGGACCACAAGATCCTTCTTTTGGAACTATGATTTTTATTTACACAAAGGATACTCCTTCTATTTTACACTCTACACTTGGAAACCAGAGGATAGTGTGGGAGCCAAGCTGACCTAATGGGCTTGCTTTGGTTTCTTCTCCTTATATGTAGAATTACGCATAGTATGAATGCCTGAAGAGTTTTATACAAACACAGAGCCTTGAAATAGAACATTTATTTAGTTATATCTACATAACTAGCCTCCAGAGTTACATGATTATTAAACAAAGACTAGTTGGAATCATTTTTGTCCTACTGGCCTCTATCTGGTTATGTTTTCATTGGCACTCTGATTTGCCAGCAGGAAATAATACAAAAGTGATTGTGTTGAATATTTGAGCACAAACAAGGGTCAAAGCACATGGCTTTTGCACATGGCTTTATCTTAACATTTACTCTCTGTTTTATTTCCTTTGCAGTTGGTTACCTCCATCCTAGTGGCCTTTACACCACATCCTGTTTCCTTCCTCTCCCACAAGTCAGAGTGTCTGTACTCCTGATTTTGTGTTGGCCAGACTTATGATGTTTTCAGTCCCCAGATTCATTGCATGAAATATTTCTGATGCTTTGTACCTCAGTTTTTCCCAATTTGAGATAAAGTAAATGAGGAAACAAAAAAATGGGTAATAATATAAAAAGATATAAATGTGGATTGGCTGTCTGGATTTTTTTTTTTACCCAAATCTTATATTCGTTTGTTTTCTGGAAATAACTGTATTTTGAAATGTGCATTAATAATGTTTTATTTAAATTATATACGGAAAATAAGTAAATATCAGTTCATTTGCTTATGAACCATAAGCAAATTTTCCTTGATCATATAATGGCAGCTACTTACTTATATAGAATACTAGTCCTATGGTTCAATGTCTGATCCATGTTACTTAATTAGGTTTCAGCTGTTAAGAGCTATTTTAATCATGCTATTTTTAATCATACATTTTAAAATTTATCATTATTGAGGTAGTAGATGTATTAATACAGGAATAGAGATGCAAATCAAATATTTGATTTATCTTTTAGTATATGCAGCATTAGTTTGTTTCATAATTGCTCTTTTAAAATTGATAAAAATTTCATGGACTAAATAAAGAAATCCTCATACTTACATTTTGAGTATGACAATAAGTGACACTTATTAATGGCATAGCATATCCATACCATATCTTTTATTCAGTATCAATTAGCCTGTTTTTAAGAGAATATAATCTTGATGAAGGAATAGGGAAGGAAAAAACAGAAACTCAGTCTGGGAAAGAATGAGAAAGAAACTTAAAATAACACTGCTTTGAATCTGCTTGGTATAAAATGGAGTGGAAAGAAAATCTGACAGACTTTCAAGATTCTGTTCTTATATCTTACAATAATAAACAACTTTCCTGTAATCTGTTTCCTGAATTGATCTGCCTTAAAAGGCTGACATTGTTTTTACGACAGTTTCTTCCTACTGCTTTCTATATATTATGCAGTGTATGAGGATTAGAATTCTTTGCATATGGGTATGGGTTGATGGGTAGGTGAGTCAAAATCAGCAAGATGGCAGATAGAGCAATCGCAGCCTATTCTGAAGTTGACACATGTACAGAAGAGGTGGGGTTTGTACTGTGATGCCTCATCTGCCATTTTGCCAATTTTGAAGCTCCCCAAAGATCACACACACACAGGTCACACACAAGAAGTCCATGATGTGGCTATAGGTAAGATTCTCTCTTGGCCACAAGCCCTCAGCGATCAATATAAGACCTTTTCAGAGCTAATGTCATGAAGTCTTTACCAAACAATAATGGGTTAGATCCTTGCTTTGAACAGATGCATTAAAATCAGTAAGCTTGTATTAATAAGTCCCAGAATTAATTTCAATAATTCTGTTGAAAACTTAACTAGATTCCAGCTGATGTGTGAGAGATACTTTTAAGGCAGTTTATCATGTGAACATGTGAAGATTTTCCAAACTGTGTGAAGATTTTGTAAAGCCTCTGACATGTGAAAGTGGACTGAAGTAGCAACCTTTGTGCAAAAGAGCTTTCTAGTCTGGCCTTAATGATGAGTGTACTTCTTCAGGTTGTAGCTAAAGTCTGGTTTTTTTTAAAAAAAAATATCACTGTGCAGCCTTGTTGTTGTAGGGGTGGGGAGGGAAAGAGAGAATAAAAATCCATATATATTTTTCTGAAGGAAAAGTGGGGTTTACTCTAAGACGTAAACAACAAATAACTATTTGCACTAAGTAATTATTTGACTGTATAATACCAAAACTGCTCTAGTAACACATTAATTTTAACAGTTGGACTATTTCCCCCCCCTTAGGAATGGGTACATGGTATGTGGGCATTGTGTAAATGTGTATAACACAAATGTTTTTTTTAAGGCATTGATTGAAATTTCTAGCTTGGGAGAATCTCCCACTCTTCTTTAAAAATGAAAGCACTGCCTATTCCTGTGAAAACATGGTCATTCATGATGAGGTGTTTGCAGCCCTCAAATAGCAACATTTCCTGGGTTCACTGATCCACCCTAACTTAAATTAACCTTTATTCCTAATAGTTACTGAAGCCGGTTTCGGTGCTGATATCGGAATGGAGAAATTCTTCAACATCAAATGTAGAGCTTCTGGCTTGATTCCCAGTGTGGTTGTGCTTGTGGCTACAGTGAGGGCTTTGAAGATGCATGGAGGGGGGCCAAATGTAAGTGTCTCTACCTCTCAAACAAAACAGAGAATAAATCTTCAGCACTCCCTATTTTTTAAACCCCTTATCATTTGAAATAAGTATAAACATTTCAGTTTTGGAACTGGTTGAAATGACTCCTAGTGCACGGCAAGCCAATTAACAGTTCTCTTTCTCTGAATTGTCAAGAGACAATAGAGATATTTAAAGGAAGGCTCTCTATACGATTTAAGAAGTTTAGGAAATGGAATGAAATCTGCTTGTTATTTTTTTACTTTTCTTTTTTTTTAACCCTTGAAGTTCATCCTTCAAATTGCAATAACTGGCTCAAGGTCCCACAGTTTGAACTATCACCCACTGCTAGTTCCTAAGTCTGTTTCCTATATCTCCTTAATTATTTCCTTATTTAAGCCAACCATAGGTACATTCCAAAAAGTAGGAACTTTGATCTGTTAAATTCATTGGGAGGGAATTATTAACTGTATGGAATTTAAAAGTACTCAACTTGAATAAATTGCACCCTGTTTCTTTATCTGTTTTTAAAAATAAATTTTGTTTGTAGCAATACTTTGCGGCACATATATTAGAACCTATATTTTCTGTCTTCCCTCCCAAAATTCTTGTGTTACTTTCTGTTCTCTCAGCCTGTCATCCAGGCATGCAGTCTGGCTTTTATCTTTTGATTCCTAACTTTTTTCTTTCATTTAATTTTAATTTCTTGTTAGAGCTTGATCCCCTCCCCCTCCCTCCCCACCCCTTTCTCAAGGTTTTTCAAATGTTTATGCCACCGAATGCTGATGATTAACTACAAGTACTAATTGTTCCAAGATTATATGCTAACTACTTTGGTTATAATCCATCACTGCCTTTACATCTACACCTTGTCTCTATTTTTGCTTCTCTTGTACTTTTTTTATTCACCCCTTCATTCTTCATTCCTAAAGCAGCTATATCTGAACTGCAAAAAGTTGGAAGATGCCAAAGAATTACAGAAAACTCTAACTCTGCTACTCTCTAATGTTTGCCCAGATTTGTCCAACTGCAATCTTTTACTTTAATACTTTAGCTTCATGCAAAAAGTACCACAAATCTTGGTTTTTGCATCCTTATTTTAAAATCTTTATTCAAATTATTTTTTCTTGATTCTTCCCTCTCCTCCCTGTTGAAAATATTAATATTTTGCAAATCTGCCTGGTTGCTTCCACTTTGGGAAGTATAAAGTTCATTCAACTTGTGGCATTCAGCTGTAATATATTATATTATTCTGGGATGCAGTCTTATTATTTATACTCTCTTCACTTTTTTGCAGACAGTTTAAAAATATTAATAATTCTATGCCTGACAACCCTTTTTTTTGTATGAGGAATGCATTTCTTTGAGACCTCAAGGAGACTGCACAATTGAATTTTTTTAAGTTTAGTTTCACCATTTTTCCACTAAATAAGATATTCAGTTGAAGCAAGAAAAATAACTGACCAACAAATAAGTCATAACTTAAATGTTTTCCCCTGAACATTTTCAGTTCACCTTCCAAGGATTAGTTTTCTTTCTTTTTTTTAACCTTCCTTTCGTTTCCTTTTTTCTTTTTTCTTTTTGTATTTCCACTGAATTATTACCAGGTGTAGTTTACTAGATTTATACTTCTTAGTAATTGTTTTTGAGTAATAGGATTACTTAGGATTTGGCAAGAACATGATTTCTTAGTAGGGAACTGGAATTTATTAACTGGATTGACATATTGTAGTAATCTGTTAGGTTGATTTTAAAGGGCTTATGTCAGTCATGGTTAACCTTTTCGGCACTAAGTGCCAAAACTGGAGCGTGTGCGCGCATGCGCATGCCAGAGCACCAGAACCCGGAAGAGAGCTGGCTGGTGCACGTATGCATGACAGAACCCAGAAGAACAGCTGGCGATGGTGCCATGCCCACAGGAAGGGCTCTGTGTGCCACCTTTGGCACGTGTGCCATAGGTTTGCCATCACGAGCTTATGTAAACAGAGTTAGAGACTCAGTCACACTTAGGATTAGGCTGTAATTCACAGTTTGAAGCTATGGTTTATTGTTTTATTTTCCATTACAAAGTCTGGCTTTGTGAATGAGCAAATGAAGGGATGTAGTTTGTCTCATTTGCTTTTGTACCCACTGAAACTTCTAACCACATAAGTTCATATAATATAATCAAGAGCTGAGGTTCCTTAACATTCCTTTCATATGGTTTCTCTAGCTCCGCTATATTTTTCTTAAGTTGATTTAATCACATAGGAAATCTGAAGGAAGGATGACTGACATGAATTGGAGCACAGATGGGAAGCAGGGGAGTAGTTCTCAAGGCAAAAAGAAGGATCTAAGACTTCCTCCTTCAATTGTTTCTTTTCTTCAAGTTCCCATGCAAACAGTGGGTTAGAAATATTTATTTCCTAGCACAAAAAATATGGTCAATTATTAAGCATTCAAACTTCAAAACACTTTGGTTAAAAATTAATGTATTGGAATAGCTTTATTTTCAGGTTTAAAAACTAGGTTCAGAACTTGAGTCTAGTATTATCTAGTTGCAAAATATTAGATATTTGTTTAGTCAGATATACAATAGTATCAATTTAAAGGTGGGGGAGGAGAAACACTATTCCAAAATCCCCATATTAAAATCCATATTAAAAATATGTGTACAAAGAAACATTAATGGTTTTTATATAAATATTCAAATAAAAGTTTTGCAAGGTTTCTCCATTCTAGAAATCATGAAGATCACATATTTTAGGTGTTTCTAAATATTTGTCTATTCTTTAATTATTTGTTTGTAATTTCAGGTTATAGCTGGTGCACCGCTTAAGAAAGAATATACAGAAGAGGTGAGAACTTTTCGTGTCCCTTTTAAAATCCATTTTTAGAAATGTTTCCTCCAAACAGCTGTTACTAAATAGCTTAATCCAATATATTAAAAAATCTTTTTCTCCCAATGCCATCCAACTCATACAATGTTACCTATGGAGGCCCTCCTCATAGTTCCAGGAAATGCAGTTCACAATGCTAAGAATGGGAATATTTGTTTTATTTGTTCAATTATTTTGTTCAGTTACATACTGCAAGCTTCCAACCATATAAAGCCGTTAACAAGAAAAAACATCAAACCTAATCAAACTCACCCCAAGTAACGATCATAAAATTATCAAAACCATAAACAAACAGCAAAAAATCAAAATAAGTAGAAAAGTTGTAAATAAAATTAAATATGCAATTATGCATAAAATGCATAAAATGCATACATGCACAAAACACATATCAGCAATAAAAATAGGTATCAAGTAGGGCTGCCATGAGGTGAAAAGTAACAGATAAAAATATATTTTGAGGTTATTTTTATTTAAAAACAAAAAGTTGTTTGAATAGACTGAACCATGCAAGGTTGATGTTATCTTTGGAGACAGTCCAGAAACGTGGACCATTAGTGGTATTTTTATTGCAAGGCTACATCAACAGAATATTAATGTGCCTTTTACAACTATGGAATATTTCTGATAATATTCACTTATAATATTATCAGTGAATATAACTTTCTTTATGTATCAGCCATAGTGGACTTGTAAGGTTTTCAATAGAAGAGGTTTCACATTCTAGTCCATATTTCAAGTATCCCCACAGCTATGGAAATTAACTGAGTGACTTCGGGCCAGTCATTGCCTCTCAGTCCAATCTACTTCAAAAGGTTGCTGCTACACACTTCTAGTGGGTAGAAAGATATAAATCTAACAAATAATTATTACCATCATCATAACGGGAAAGAAAATAATTAATATATACAATTCAATTCAATTTCCCATACCTTTTTTTCCTCTTAGCACATTTTCATTTCTTTATAGGGAGTTTGACAGGCATTTCTGTAGAAGCCATAAAACTGGTTTAAGGTACTTGGACGTAAGAATTAATGTAGGTGGACAGAATTCATTGCGCTGATCCATATTGTATATTAAAAGCACAGCAATAAAACATTTTTCTATTAGAAATAAATAAGCGCATTTCTTTCATTTCCCATACAGAATCTCAAGCTAGTGTCAGATGGTTGCAGCAACTTGTTGAAGCAAATTCAAATTACCCAGCAGTTTGGGGTTCCTGTTGTTCTGGCTCTTAATGTTTTCAGGTAATATAATTTGTCTTTTCCACACCTAAGGGGGAAAAAATGAGATTATTTTTTATGTGAACTAGATGTGAATATTTATCTTTTATTTTTTTCTTCTGAAATCAAAATTTTTATTAATTAACTATTGTAAGAATTTGTATGTGGATTGGAGATAGGCTGGCAGGGTTACCTCATTAAAATATAATTTCAGCATTAAAGAATTGAGGGGATGTTGATATGAAAGCCAGCAGATGGGTCTAAGCAACAGATTTGACAATAGACGGTTCTACGTTTCACTCATGATTTTTTTTTGCAAATATATGTAACATTCAAAGTTCTAGCCAATGTTGACCATTATAAAGTAGACACTGTAGAATAGGATTTTTAAAGTAAACCTGTTTTCAACTTCCTCTGCTTTCTTGAGACCAATGGCATCCTCAGCATAATTCAGTTATATCAAACTCAAGTGCAGTGACATCATTGAGCAGGGACCATCATTACATTCTAATGCCTGATGCAAGTAGATAAGGCATGGTACGGTGAACATATTGTGACTTTTAGTCTCTTGCCCATGCCCTTTCTTTTCCCCTCTCCAGAGGTGGTATTCAGCAGTTTCTGGCCAGTTCTGGAGAACCGGTAGCAGAAATTTTGAGTAGTTCGGAGAACCGATAAATACTACCTCTGACTGGTCCTGCCCCCATCTATTCTCTGCCTCCCGAGTCTCAGCTGATCGGGAGAAAATGAAGATTTTGCAGTAACCTTCCCCTGGAGTGTGGAGGGAATGGAGATTTTACAGTATCTTTCTTCTGGAGTGGGGTGGGAATGGAGATTTTACGGTATCCTTCCCCTGCCACGTCCACCAAGCCCACCCACCAAGCCATGCCCACAGAACTGGTGGTAAAAAAAATTGAATCCCACCACTGCCCCTCCCCCTTGCATACATACATCCTGAAATTTTTACATTTATTTCAACCGTAATATGAGAAGTATACTGAAACTGTCATATGTTGATCATCAGTCCTTTTTTACATTCTTTATTTTCTTACATTTGTCATTTGTTTAATGATACCCTGCAGTTTAAATTAAAAATCATTTCTGGAAAAGGGACAACCTATCTATCTAAATTATTTGTTTAGAATTTCCCCATGTTTTAAAAAACCTGAAAGCAGTCTTGAAGGGAATGAAGCGATTGGGACTGCATTCTTCTTCACATTCTGCTTTCATTTTTCGTAAAGCTGTTCTTTGCTATTAGTGAATAATAGCAGTAGACTTATATACCGCTTCATAGGCCTTTCAGGCCTCTCTAAGCGGTTTACAGAGAGTCAGCATATTGCCCCCAACAATCTGGGTCCTCATTTTACCCACCTCGGAAGGATGGAAGGCTGAGTCAACCCTGAGCTGGTGAGATTTGAACCGCTGACCTGCTGATCTAGCAGTAGCCTGCAGTGCTGCATTTAACCACTGCGCCACCTTGGCTCTGTTTATTAACTATTCAATTTGTAGAAAGAAATGGAACATTTATGTTTTTTCAAGTCTGAAGATATTGCCTCCAACATCATAGACTATGCAATTATCTTGTTCTGAATTTCCTACAAAATAATTAAACATGCTGTCCTTCTGCTTGGTTTGACTATACAAATTTTTGGAATTCAGACTTGAGTAGATGTAGCTCTTTCATCCAGCCATCTGTTGAATGCATCCAATCAAATACCAGTTTTACAAGTTATTTTTGATTATACAGGTGTTGATAATCTTCTAAAGTACAGAATAGTTGTCCAAATGCGGGATGTCTCTTGTGTTGAGACATAGTTCTTATTATTAAGATAATAATATACTAATAATAATTATTAATAATATCTGAATAATAATTAGGATAATAATATACTAATATTAGTAACACCAAAATGTATAGAGAATTTTCCTTTTTAAAAGCTGATGAAAATCATGCTGAATTTATGCAATAATAATGGCAATAAAAGTGGAAATTCCAGTAATTCTATTTAAAGCTATATGATACTTGAGGCAAGAAGTCCCACCCTGTAAGTAACAATTTAGATCTTAATTTGTGCCAGACATGAGTTATATCCAGTCCTGGGGATAGGTCTATGGGGGGGAAAAGTTAAAATTGACCTGATATGATATGAGTATGTCTGTCTCATAAAGAAGTAATTATGGCAACCAATCATATAGAGGATATGAGAAAAGGGAACACCTTCGTATTAGAGTGTATTCTTTCCTAATAAATTTGAATAGCATTATCACTTCCAATTTTAAAGCACTGAATGTAACATTTTAATTAGAGAGATTGATTGATTGATGTCAGCCCAACAAGTTAGACCAGATTTAAAAAACAATACCATATAGTTCATACTTATTTTTATTCTGACTGTGCTTCCTCCTACCTCATTCTGCCTATGATCAATGAATACTATCACAAATGAAATAATCCAATAAATATTTTGTGGGCAGAATGGACTTTCTTGCTGAAATTAATTTATTCTGTGAGATGGCCTCTATTTTCTCACATTATTTTTTTGGCCCAGGCTGAAACTTCTCTTACCTGATCATTGCCTTGATAGCAGCTCTTTCTACAGTCCTTCAAGGCTATTCTTTATTCTCTCTACAGTTATGTACCATTAAGTCAGTGTTAACTCTTAGTGACCATAAAAATAGATTTTTTTTCTCCAGTATGATCTTGTCCCTAAGCTTCACCTCTTCCAGTAGTGCACTATCTTCACTGTAACTGAATCCACTCATCTTGCTGCTGGCCATCCTGGTTTGATTTTTCCTTCCACATTTCCCATCATTAAAGCCGTAGAGTAGAGTACAGCAGAGCAGAGCTGGAAGTTATCTAGGAGGTCTTCTAGTCGAAACCCCTGCTTAAGCAGGAAACACCATTCAGACAAATGGTTATCCAACCTCTTCTTAAAAACTGCCAGTGTTGGAGCATTTACAACTTCTGGAGGAAGTTGTTTCACTGATGAATTGTTCTAACTGTCAGGAAATTTCTCCTTAGTTCTAAGTTGCTTCTCTCCTTGATTAGTTTCCACCCATTGCTTCTTGTCCTGCCCTAAGCTGCTTTGGAGAATATCTGGGCTCGCTCTTTTTTGTGGCAGCCATTTAGATATTGGAACACTGCTATCATGTCTCCCCTAGTCCTTCTTTTCATTAAACTAGATATACCCAGTTCCTACAACCGTTCTTCATATGTTTTAGCTTCCAGTCCCCTAATCATCTTTGTTGCTCTTCTCTGCACACTTTCAAGAGCCTCCACATCTTTTCTGCATCGTGGCAACCAGAACTGAACGCAGTATTCCAAGGCATTATAAAGTGGTATTAACACATCACATGATCTTGATTCTATCCCTTTGTTTATGCAGCCTAGAACTGTGTTGGCTTTTTTGGCAGCTGCTGCACACTGCTGGCTCATATTTAAATGGTTGTCCACTACGATTCCAAGATCCATCTCACAGTTACTACTATTGAGCTATATGCTATTAATTCTTAATCAATTAGGAGGAACAGGAAAATTACTAGGAATTGGATGCTCAGATTACACAATGAGTGAGATGGAGGGTGAGGGAAAAGAGGAAAAAAACAGCTCCTGACCTTTTCAGCAAACCAGTATCTGTTGCTATGATTAATTTGTAGGTATTGGTAGATATTTGAGCTCATCGTGTGTGTGTATAAATTATTTTGCTCTTACTGGGTTTCCTTACCTGTCATGGCATTAAAAATGACATGGTACAAGGTTTGTATGCATAAGTATCCAATGACATTTATTAATAGAATTAATCTTCCCAAATCTACTGTTGTCATCCATATTCCAGCCTGGTTTAAGTATACTGGTAGTCCTCTATTTACAACTGTTCATTTACTGACTGTTCAAAGGTACAACAGCACTGATAAAAGTGACTTATGAACATTTTTCACACTTGTGACCATTGCAGCATCCCCATGGTCGTGTGATTTACTTTCAGATGCTTAACAACTGATTCATATTTATGACTGTTGCAGTGTCCTGGGGTCATTGGATCATGTTTTCCGACCTTTTGATATGCAAAGTCAATGGGGAAGCCAGGTTCATTTAACAAGCATGTGACTAATGTAACAGCTCTAGTGATTCACTTAACAAATGTAGCAAAAAAGTTGTAAAATGGGGCAAAACTCACTTAACAATTTTCTTACTTAGCAACATAAATTCCGGGCTCAATTGTGGTCGGAAGTCGAGGAGTACTTGTATGTGATCAGGGTCCTTTTAAAGGGATCATACCATATGGAGCTAGTCCAGAAAATGGTTCCTTTCAAGCAGAATAGCAGGCAAAAGCAAGCTATAGGCATCTGAGTTACATGCATAAAAATGAAGAGGGTACAACTGCCTGTCCATGTAGCTGGGCTTTGAGGTAGACAGGCCCACCCAGAGGCTAAGCGGAGTTTTCCTGCATGGTGAATGGTGCTGACAGCAGAACAGTCTATTCCCTCTAAAGTACACTGTCCTTCCTCCTCCTCCACTATTCTGCAGGAGTCCACCTGTGATATTACACTAGGTTTGGCTCTAAACCTGATGTTGCATTGAAACCCCAAATTCCTTAAACCAACCCTGCCTATAATTAATGAATACCATTGCAAATGAACTAATGCAGAACTCTCTTGTTGGCAGAACCGACTCGCCTGCTGAGATTAATGTAGTCTGTGAGATAGCCAAACAGTCTGGAGCTTTTGATGCGGTCCCTTGCCGACACTGGTCAGAGGGCGGCAGAGGAGCTATGGAATTGGCTGAAGCTGTAAGGAGAGCTGCTAACCAACAGAGCAACTTCAGATATCTCTATGACCTGGAGGTAAGCAAGGTTGCAAGAGGCAACACGTGATGGTGTCTGTAATCACTCAGTCATTATATCTAGCAGTACCTAATGTGTGTGTGTGTGTGAGTGAGTGCGCACATGCCTTTGAGTCAGGTTTATTCCTGGTGTCTGCCTTGACAAATCCCTGCAGTTTTCTTGGCAAGCATTTTGAGAAATGGACTTGTATTTTGAGTTCGGATCCCTATTTTGAAATTAAAACACTACTATAATGGTTCAAACAGACCCGTTCAACTGTAAAATAACTGTTTTGATCTCAAAATGTGGCATTTCAGATTGGTAACAGTTTGAATGAAAACATTTTGCGCACCCTTTTTCAGTAAATATCTTTCCACTCTTACAGTATGTAGCTCAAGTGTTTTTCTGTTTAGGATAATATTTTGGATAAGCATAAGATCTTTACCTTCCCCTTCATCCAATTGCCAAAATTCAAAAAGAAACTTTCATTTCTTTTCAAATCCTTCTTTGATAGCAGCAATGTCATTTTAAATAAGAGATGTATTCTATATAGATAGATGATAGATAGATGATAGATAGATAGATAGATAGATAGATAGATAGATAGATAGATGATAGATAGATAGATAAATAGATAAATAGATAAATAGATAAATAGATAAATAGATATAGATGATAGATAGATAGATAGATAGATAGATAGATAGATAGATAGATAGATAGATAGATAGATAGATAGTTAAATAGATAGATAGATAGATAGATAGATAGATAGATAGATAGATAGATAGATAGATAGATAGATAGATAGATAGATAGACAGATAGAGATAGATAGATAGATAGATAGATAGATAGATAGATAGATAGATAGATGATAGATAGATAGATAGATAGATAGATAGATAGATAGATAGATAGATAGATAGATTGATTGATTTGGTACACAGATGACTTACCCTCTGGAAAAAATTACTGTGGGGGTAAGACACCCCTAACACCCCTCAGAGTGGGTGTTCTGTTAAGATACAGCCTGTTGTGCCTTAAAAGGCTTCTACTGAACTGTTGTAAAATGGTTTCTACTATACAGCGCAGTGAAGTTGCCATGGTAACGGCTTCACAGTACTCCACAAGGAGCTTCCTCTGGAAGGGGAAAAATCCAACATTAGGAATTATGTTTGGTCCAAACATTTCCCTCTATAAATAAATACTCAGGCAATGCTGGGTTATCAGCTAGTGTAAAATATTATATAATCTTAGTTTAGAAGTTGGGGGTGGGGGAGTTGCTCTCAGGCAGGAACAAAATGGAGGCACTCTGATTGAGGTTATGCTTCAAAAAACCCTGCAAGATCCTATCAGAAGTGGAGACTTTTCCACCTGCTCTTTCTAATGCAGCCTCTCACAGCCTCCTCAAAAGCATAAAGGTTTCTGTGATAAAGATGCATTTAAATAGAGAATTGGCAAAAAAAGAAAAAGAAACAACCTCTCTGTTCACGTAGGCCTAGAGTACCAACCTTCTTAATCCCAGCCAACAATTATTTCTCTCATAGAGGTCTATGTGTGTAAACATTTAAGCCTCCTCCACATGTTTTTAAAATTTGTTGCTGGTGTGATCTATAGTTGACACTCTTCAACTCCATGGAATTTTGTAACACAATCATCTCGTGCATTATTATTATAAGATGTATTTAAAATAGTATAGAATTCCCTCATATTACTTACTCTTCATTTTCCACGTGATAAGTTACTACTTAACAAAAGCTCATGTCACGTTATTGGCGTGTTTATATCGTTATCTAGCGCTTGTATGATAAGCCAGCGATGCTGTATGAGCCTTGGGAAAGCATGTTCAGCTTAGATATTATATCACTTACGTGGTAAAGGAAAAAGAGATATTATTCTTTTCACTCTATCACTGGGTTGCCTTCACACCTTCTGACATGGGTGAATCTAAGTATGACCACACTTTCTGGAGAACTGTAAGCATTTTTATCTTTTTGCTGTAGTTAGCAAAGTCCCATGAGATTGCTACAAAGAAATGATTTAGTGTGAAAATGGACTTTTAGGAGTTTTGTTAAACAGCATTCTTGCAAGAGGCTGCATATGTCTATGAGTATCTACATAGGATATAAGGAAGTAGGGGATATTGAGACAAGGATATATATTCTCACCTTATGTATTCAATTTATATTCTGAAGATGAGGGAAGCTGGATTGGAAGAAAATGAGTATGGTTTCAAAATTGGAGGAAGACACATCAGTAATGTGTACTATGCTTGTGTACCAATAGGTAAACATGAAAATGATTCAGAAATTCTAGTAAAGAAAATCAAGCAGCATAGTGAAAAACATGGGCTTAAATTTAAAACCATAGAAGACCAAAGTAATTATAATAAGTACTGCCTTAGAATTGACAATGGAGATACTGAAGGGATAAATAGAAAGGAAACCAATAGTCAAAAATATATGGCTGATAGCATTTAGAAGGGTAGCATTGAAAACCTTGAAAAGAATATTGACATATGAGGATGTGTCTATACCTACAAACATCAGTTTTTCTTCTGACCCCCAAGGAAGAAAGCAAAAGTTGAACTTTTGAAGAATCAGATCAGAAAAAGTATTGAAGCTTTTGAACCTTGGAGCAGACTCCCAAGCATAGTATGGATAGTCAAGAAAAAAAATAGATCAACAAATCAGCCCAGGGTTCTCACTCAAGACACAAATATCCAAACCCAAACTATCCTATTTCAAAGTTTTAACTGTCTTTAAGAAGTCCATAATGTTTTGGAAAGGTGAAAGGAAAACAAACATGAGAAGTTAATGGATTCAGTTACAGTGGAGATGGATGCTCTGTTGAAAGACATAAAGGACATATATAGATTGTCCTGGAGAAAATGTATGCATGTGATTGCTAACCGTCACTTAATCAAAATATGAGATTAATAGAAGACATCTGTAAATCTATATTGACTTTCCAAGAGGACTTAAGAGTAGGCTCACTGAAGTCATCTTATATCTTCCTTACATCTACTGTCAGGCACTGAGCAAAGACAGAACAAAATTCAAGGTGTGACACATTATCACACATTCTAGTGAGTGTGAAATTCTCTGAAGATGAGCTGCAGCTTGAGTCGGAAAGCTCAGACTAAACCTCTGGCCCTGGTGACCAACCCAGATTGGATCCTGCACCATTATGCTGGGACACGTATATTTTCCGTACTTGCAAATTTATGATTAAGACATTTGTTAAATATTAATGAGCCATGCAAATAGGCTCAGTTGGTTTTCTAAAGTTTCAGCACCTTTTGGAGGTCAGCAACAGCCTCCTCCGTCCTGATTGGCCAGGACGCGGAGGAGGCTGTTGCTGGCCGAAAGTTAACTCTGATTGGACCTGGGACTTGACAGCTGTTGCTGCCCAAGTCCCGGGTTCCTATTGGCTCCCCAGTTTATATAAATAGTTTGGCGCGCACCGCGTCCCCTTGAATCGCTGTCATACTTTACCAGTTAATAAAGAAGTAGTTGTTGTTCACCCTGTGGTCGCGTCCCTCCTTTCAGTCTTCAAAACTGGCGACGAGGGTGGGATTGGCGATTCCGCGACGCTAGGGTGAAAAGAGAGAGAGGAACAGTTAGCTGCCGCCGTGTAGACCGGCAACGAACACTGCTGGAAGAAAAAGAAATTTTTTTGTTCCTCATCTTCTCTCCCTTCAGCACTGTCAACATGACGTCCGCGCTGCCTCCATTTGCCCCCTTTGGTTCGGCCGGAGAAACCTGGGAGGGTTTTATGGAGAGGTTTGAGTGCTATTTAATAGCTTCTAAAAATCAAGCACAGACCGAGGAAGAAAAGTGTAGTTTCTTCCTCTCCTGCTGCGAACCGTCAATGTTCGCGTCTGCTAGAGCCCTGGCCGCCCCAAGGCCAGCGTACAAGCTGGGGTGGGACGAACTAATGGCAAGACTGAAAAATCATTACGCTCCCACCCCATCTGTCATCGCATGCCGTTTTGCTTTTCGCCGCCGGGTCCAGAAAAAGAACGAATCTATAAGTCAGTTTTTGGAGGCTTTGCGCACTGTGGCCGCTCAGTGTGAGTTTTCGAATTTAGAAGAGAACTTGGTGGAACAGTTTGTGTGCGGGGTCCGCGATGTAAACCTGCGGAGCCGCATGTTCCGGAACCACCGCATCACCCTACTCCAGGCCGTGGAGACTGCCAGAGCAGCCGAGCTCTCGGAGCAGTCCACGGCCGATATTGAGCGGCTACAGCTTGCTGCGCCTGACCAGCCACCTCCAGAGCCTGCAACGCAAACCCATATGGTTGAGGACGAGATGCCTTTTGATGACCCAGAGGAAGATGTGGTGGCACAAATGAGGACTCAGCCTAAGCGGAAGCCCAAACCACAGCCAGCGGCGCAACCGGCGTCTATGGTGCCCTGCCGGGGATGCGGAGGCCATCACAAACGCCCGGCCTGCCCATTCCTCAATGCCATTTGCCTCAGATGCAAAGGGGAAGGCCACCTGGCAAAGGTCTGCAGGGCCCTACTGCCGGCACCGTCGTTCCTGCAATCGTCAAGCCGATCCCAGGTGCAGCCGCGCCGCCAGCAGCCACGGCCCGCGCGGCGGAATGAAGATTGCTATTCCACCTGTCAACCTAGTAGTTCTGACAGTGCGGCGAACCAAGCTGCTGCAGGAGCCCGGAAGGTCTCAGCCTCCGTCCAGCTGGAAGGTCAGCCTTGCCGGATGGAGGTGGACTCTGGCTCTTCACGGTCCCTCCTGCCCTGGTCCCTCTTCTCTCGCCTCTGTCCTAAAGTGCCCCGGAGCCACTTAGTGCCGTCTGAGGTTTCCCTGAGGGATTATCAAGGGAGGTTGATTCCCACTTTGGGATCCTTCCCTATCTCGGTGCGCTACGGGCCATTCCAGGGGAAACTGCCCATTCTAATCATTAGGGACGATCTGCCGGCCCTTTTGGGCCTGGATTGGTTTCCAGCCCTGGGATTGTCTATAGGGGGGGTTCACCGGGTTGTCCCCTCTTCCATCGAAGACATATTAAGGGAGTTTGCTGACGTCTTCGATGGCCAGCTGGGTTGTTATAAGGGCACCCCCATCTCTTTAAGTTTAGATCCTCAGGTTGCTCCCATTGGGCTGAAAGCCCGTAGGGTGCCTTTTGCCTTAAGGGCCAAGGTTGACGCCGAACTGGATAAGTTGTTGGCGCAGGGAGTCATCGAGCCCGTTGACCATTCTTGTTGGGAGACACCCATTGTCCTCCCAATCAAGCCAGACGGGTCGGTGAGGATCTGCGCAGACTACAAGTCGACGATCAACTTGGCCCTTCAGGCAAACCCCTATCCAGTCCCTGTAGTGCAACACCTGCTCCACTCCCTGGGGCAGGGTTGCACATTCGCCAAACTGGATATGGCGCAGGCCTATCAACAGCTCGCAGGCCTATCAACAGCTCCCGGTGGATGATGATGCGGCGGCCGCCCAAACCATCGTCACCCATCGTGGGGCTTTCCGTTGTCGCCGCCTTCAATTCGGCGTTTCCGTGGCCCCGGGGATCTTCCAGAGCCTCATGGAGCGGCTGCACCATGGGCTACCGGGCGTTGTTCCGTATTTCGATGACGTTCTGATCGCTGCTTCCAGCCGCTCAGAACTCATCGAAGTACTCCGGAAGGTCCTCAGTCGTTTCAGGGGCGCGGGCCTAAAACTTAAACGCAGCAAATGCTCGTTTGCTGTCCCTAAGGTGGAATTCTTGGGCTTCATGATTGACGCCCAAGGCATCCACCCCACGCCTTCAAAGGTTGCAGCCATTAGGAACGCCCCGGCACCCACCTCCAAGGCGGAGCTGCAGGCGTTCCTAGGGCTCCTGAATTTCTACGCCCCCTTCATACCGCACAAGGCGTCACTAGTCGAGCCGCTGCATCGGTTGCTCGACCGATCCGCGGCCTGGCGCTGGGGGAGCCGCGAAGCGCATGCGTTCGCGGCTGTCAAAGAGACTCTGACGTCAGCGGCAGTCCTGATTCAGTACAATGACAGGATGCCACTGACGTTAGCGTGTGACGCCTCCCCCTATGGAGTCGGGGCAGTCCTGAGACATGTCCTCCCGAATGGCTCGGAGGCCCATGTGGCCTTTTATTCCCGGACACTCTCCTCGGCGGAGCGAAATTACAGCCAGATCGACAAGGAGGCTCTGGCTGCAGTGTCCGGGATTAAGAGGTTCCATGACTACCTCTATGGTCGGCCTTTCACTCTTGTCACCGACCACAAGCCACTCCTTGGGCTTCTGGCAGGTGACAAGCCGACCCCCCCCCATCCTCTCCCCCCGCATGACGAGATGGACGGAGTTCCTCGCAGCGTACTCGTACACGCTGCAGTACCGTCCGGGCAAGCAGCTAGGGCACGCAGATGCCCTAAGCCGCTGCCCCTTGCCGGAGACCGATTCCGCCCAGGTGCCCAGTCTCTCCATCC
This sequence comes from Thamnophis sirtalis, assembly GCF_051295495.1. Lineage (NCBI taxonomy): Eukaryota > Metazoa > Chordata > Lepidosauria > Squamata > Natricidae > Thamnophis > Thamnophis sirtalis. The sequence goes on along the minus strand of NW_028261386.1, from coordinate 81,992,252 downwards.
TTTCCATCGCGTCTTCCGGCTTCCCCATTTCGGCCGCGGATGTCGCGGCCTGCACTAAGGCCGATCCAATCCTCTCCCAGGTTGCTTCCTGGGTCTTGAGGGGATGGCCCACTGATAAGGTGGCAGAGGGCTTCCGGCCCTTCAAATCTTGACAAGCGGAGCTCTCCCTCCACGGGGGGTGCCTCGTTTGGGGGGATCGAGTAGTGATCCCTAGTGCACTTCGGCCACAAGTCCTATCCCTGCTCCATAAGGATCACCCAGGCATAGCGCGAATGAAGGCATTAGCCCGTAGCTATGTCTGGTGGCCCTTGTTGGATTCCGAGATAGCGGCCTTTGTAGGCTGCTGCACCCCGTGTCAACAGTCCAGGCCAAATCCCCCCGCCGGGCCTGCTCGCAAGTGGGAGGCTCCGAGAGGCCCATGGTCACGCCTCCACCTGGATTTCGCTGGTCCCTTCCACGGCCAGAATTTCTTGATTGTGGTAGACGCCTACTCCCGCTGGGTGGAGCTGGTCCTGATGGGCTCCACCACGGCTGAGAGTACGGTCCGGGCCTTGAGGAGGCTATTCGCAACACATGGGTTGCCGGACCTAGTAGTTTCGGACAATGGGCCCCAATTCATGTCCACCACGTTTCAAGAATTTCTGGCTGAGCAAGGGATCCGGCATGCGCCCATAGCCCTGTACCACCCGGCCAGCAATGGCCGGGCGGAGCGGGCGGTCCGCTCAGCAAAGGAGGCCCTGGGCCGCATGGCCCTGGGCGATTGGCAGGAGAAAGTGGCGGCTTACCTGCTAAGCCAACATTCCACGCCCTGCCCTACAACCAACCGAAGCCCCTCGGAGCTCTTGATGGGCCGGTGTCTGCGGACTCCCCTGGACCGGCTACACCCGTTGTATGCAGGGGATCAGCCGAGCAACCTGGGGGTCATCCCTCCCCGTTCGTTTAAACTGGGTGACACTGTATGGGCCCGCGCATTTTCTGGGCCTACGAAATGGGTTCCGGCCACCGTAACCGCCCTGACAGGCCCCTGTTCTTTTAGGGTCGGATTGGCTGATGGATCCCAATGGAGGCGCCACCTGGATCAACTAAGGAGGCGCCTCCCGCCACCGGCCGACAGCCCGGACCCAGCTGAAGTCAACACCGCCCTTCTGGGGTTGCAGTTTGAGGCCTTTGCCACACCAGGCCTCTCCTATCAGCCACAAGAAGCTCAATCCGGAGAGTCGAATCCGTGGGCCTTCACCACACCAGGCCCGGCCTACCCGAGCGCCCCCTGGGGGGGGCTCCAACAGAAAGCTCAAGCCGCCGCAGAACAGGCCCCACCTTCATCTTCCCCCAGTGACACTCCTCCCAGACCTAACTCGATTATTCAGGACACGCCACCACGTCCCAGCTTACCATTACCGTTGAGCCCGCCTTCTGGGCCTTCTCGAGAAGGCGTGCCTTGGAGCTACACCCCCTTCCGGGAGGAGCTACGACAAGGAGGTCCACCTCCGCCGACGACTCCTGTGGAACTGCGAAGGTCGGGGCGGGTCCGGCGCCGCCCCGCCTATTTACAGGACTACGCATGCTCCACCCGGGGAGCATGCGCAGAACTGGGGGGAAGGGGTGTTAAATATTAATGAGCCATGCAAATAGGCTCAGTTGGTTTTCTAAAGTTTCAGCACCTTTTGGAGGTCAGCAACAGCCTCCTCCGTCCTGATTGGCCAGGACGCGGAGGAGGCTGTTGCCGGCCGAAAGTTAACTCTGATTGGACCTGGGACTTGACAGCTGTTGCTGCCCAAGTCCCGGGTTCCTATTGGCTCCCCAGTTTATATAAATAGTTTGGCGCGCACCGCGTCCCCTTGAATCGCTGTCATACTTTACCAGTTAATAAAGAAGTAGTTGTTGTTCACCCTGTGGTCGCGTCCCTCCTTTCAGTCTTCAAAAACATTAGCACTTGTTAATTTCTCTCAATAATTTAGAATCAGGATTATATTTAATTTTCTTTCTAAGTTTCCAAGTTCAGTAGCCTTTGGACAAATTAAGTTGGCATATACCACTGAATTAATAATACTTCAGTGTTAACATAATCTAAACAAATTATTTGCTGCTTTGGTATTTTCTGAATTTTTGCATATTGTTTTTATTGAATGTTATTAGACCTTCATGTAAATCTTATTGAGAATTTGAACAAGTAATACCCAAGTTTGTTGCTTGTTTCTCATTACAGGGACAATTATGTGAATACCTTATTAGACAATCAGGGCAGATTTGAACCAGCTATATCCTATATAAATCTCATTAATCTCACCAGACCTTCCAGTTCCTGAAATCTATCATGCCCTGCTAAAACAATTCTGGAGACCACCTTAAAAAGTCATTTGTAAAAAAATTACAAATTCTAAAGCTCTGAGTTTCCATCAGTTTACCATCAGAATATAGTCTTGAAATGAAGATTTGTAAGAATGGTGATTCTTCCAAAGAGTACCATATTTTTCGGAGTATAAGATGCACCGGAGTATAAGACACACCAAGATTTTGAAGAGACAAATTTTTATAAAAAAAGGTTTGCGCTCTGTAGACCTCCCAAAAATGGCCTGTTTTTCATGAAAATGGACCTGGTTTTTTGACAAAAAAAGGAGACATGCATAGCCTTTAGGAGGCTTATAGGGTGCTTCTGGGGGCTGGGGGAGGCAAAAACGAGCAAAAAATGATCCCTTGTTCACTCATTTTTGCCCTCTCCAGCCCCCAGGAGCACTCTGGAAGCTTCCTAAAGGCTATACACGGCCATTTTGGTGAAGGGGTCGGGGTTTCGGGAGGCCAAAAATGCTGTATTCAGTGTATAAGATGCACCCAGATTTTCACCCTCTTTTTTGAGGAAAAAAAGTGTGTCATACTCTGAAAAATATGGTAGTTGGGTTGTCAACAGCCTTCCCAACCCCTTCCCTTCCTTTTCTCAGTTGCTATCCATTGGTTTTTTCCTACTCTTACTCCCCCCACCCCCACCCCACACCTCTCTTGTGATTCAGAAGACTGGATCTGGAACAAAAGAGACTTTACATGATAGCTATTATTTGTCTTTCTGAACTATTTCTTTCATGTTCTCAAGCACCAGGTGGGAAGTGGCTGGATATTACTAGATGGAAATAAATCTTTTTTTTAACCACAGGTGGAGGTGTAGATTCATGTTACAGTTAAACTTTCATGAGCTCTTTATTCCCTGTATTATGAAATCAGATCTGCCTAAGAAGGGTGCTTTGAGTGTAAGAATCTTTCTGTGATCCACATGGCTTGTAAAGTAAAAAGATGAAATTACAAACAGATTTATGAAAGGGTAATGGAAAAGTGACAACGAAAAGAAATGAAACCTGCAAACTGCTGAATCAGCTGCTGTTTTAGCACCAGGCCATCTCAATCCAGAGCACCTTGAACTTTGTTCTTTCTTGGCTCAGTGCCTGACAGTAGATATAAGGAAGATATAAGATGCCTTCACGGAGCCTCTGACAGGGAACTATTTATTATTTCTCCCAGACTACATAGAAATGGAAATGGTAATTTCCAAGCTCAAGGCTATTTTATAAATGTGCATGCATGTGTATGTCCGTGTATACTCCATTCTTGTTGCTGTGATGCTACAGATTAATGAAAGAAACTTAGCAATCAAAAACAGTCAACTTCACTCTAATCAAAGAGTTTTAATTTGAAAGCATCCAGGAAGGTGCTCATATTATACAGTGATTCAGCTGTTATTCTTCATGATATCTTTAATTTTCCTTGTGCAGAAAATAATGATTTTTTTTTCAGCACTTAGAATACTGGGATTCTATCTTTGGCCCATGTAGGGAAGGAAGTAGGAAAGGAAGCATCCAGATTTAAGGCATGTAGAGATGTAATCTCTAAATCACCATAAGATTATAGCAGCAGAGATTGATAACCCTCAGCCTTAAACCTACATATGTTTTACATCTGCTCCTTTCTGGACAGCCAATAGAGGAATGCAGTGTCAAAAGGCAAAGAATATATATAATCCCATCCATGGTGCAATAAGAAAACAAATACAAATGTAATTAATTAATTAATCTCCTGTGACAAATGTTACATCACAATTCCAAAAGAAAGTAATTGGATTGAACAACATTCTTTTTCTTACACTTCAAAATATTTTTTTCCATTAAAAAAAAAAACTGGGCATTTTTTTAGAATGTAAATTTGATTAAACTCTGGTAGTGTTACCAGGGGTCACCTATAAGTGTCTCAGAGCTAGGGCTGGACTAAGAAACAGGCAGGTCCTGGTTTTAAAATGGTGAAACGTTCCTGTTTCTTCATATGTGTGTTTTTCCATCAAATAATGAAGGCAATGGTTCTTTGCTGTTGGTATTTCCTAAAAGAGCTGATGCTGTTATTGCTTATACTGCTGTGGAGCAATAAATTCTATTTATGCCTTCAACGGCTGACAGTTTGAATGAATCTGTTTCAACACAATACATACATATGGGAAAATGCATGGAAATTAGATTGCTTTTAACCTATTAGTCTCAGTCCTTGTGCTTCAAAGTAAACTCGGAAGGGGATTATTTTTCTGCAGAATAGCACCAGGACTTAGCATCAGAACTGTGCAGGTCTGGGGAAGTTTGCATGTAATGTTAATAAGATGTCACCTGCAATTTGAACATACCTTGTTGCATGTTCAAATTTATCTGAAACACGTTCATTGATAAAACAGGCTAGAATTAGCACTATAGTACACATAAGTCAACAGTACAATCCTTAAAGCCACATCAAGTTTCCTAAATTAAGGAATTTAAAAGGAAAATGGCTGATATAAATATGTAATCTTACATCAAAGACCACAAAGATATAATTTTTAGAGGGTAACTCAAAAACAGGGCAAGATGAGAGCTTTTGAAAACTGCATGCCATTTATTTAATTTTTTCATATATTACACAATAATTACTTTCACTTATTTAATGAAGCCGTACAAAGAAAAAAATAGGGAAAAAGCAATACAAGAAAAATCTTATACACACACTTTTATCAAAAATGTATTTGTGTATATGTATATATATATATATATGTATGTGTGTATGTGTGTGTGTATACACACACACACACACACACACACACACACACACACACACACACACACACACACACACACACACACACATATATATATATATATATATATATATATATATATATATGCTGATAAATAAATAAAGGGAGACTAGGTATAGATCTATTTCAAGCTATTTAGCTCTCATCAGCTAGCCATACCCTTGCTGGGAATCGAACCTGTCTCAAAGTCAGATTAATTTATCTAATGACTTAATAGAAGCACTTGAAAAGGAGGCAAAATTCATAGTATAAGACAAAAGCTCTACTGAAATTATTTGGCATATATACCTATCAATATGGTGAATTCCAGAACATGTCTAAATAACTGGGACAAATCAAATTTTGTTTTTGTTTGTGTTTGCCCTCATTTTCATAATTACCATGGATTTAAAATACTCTTAGTGTCAGCATTTCTTCATTCAGTAATCAGGAAAGAAAACCACTGGACTCCATTTGTTGAAATCAAGTGTACTTTTATTAATTATAAATGAACAGCTGCAAAGCTAAGCTAAGTCTGGTTAATTAGGCATGAAAGCGAATAATATATTGTATAATTCATTTCCCTCCCTTTGGCATCCCGTGCACAGACCAATCATACTTCTCCCAAATGTCAGGTGTGAGATAACCTCGAAAGGCATCACCAGGATGGAATGCTAGACCGTTGGCCTTGGCGGGAAACACTCCTCCTCCACATGCGCAGTAAGGTGGACAGTTCAGCGTCTAGAAACTTCCTCCAGCACAACAAAGATTCCCCTCCCAAATGCCATGCCCCCCCTCCCTGTTTCAATGGCAGCCAAAGCAGTAGCAAAGCAGAGGCTGACATCTGGCCCTCCTCCAGAAAAAGGCAGTCAGACCTGCAGAAACGAGAAAGCACAAACAAACAGACGAACAACAAGACACGAAAAGGGGGAAAGGGGAGAGGAAGAGAGAGAGAAAAGAGAGAAGAAGAAAAATTTGTCAGGAAACTGGCCACAAATCAGGGCTTGTCAGGATAAGCAGAATAGAACTTGCGGAGTAACTGAGGGGCCCGAACATGGGACCCGTCCACCCATTCGGCGTGAGAGGGGGGGGAAATGCTTCCAAGCCACCAGGGACTGGACATGATTCTGGTGTCGACAGAGTCCAAAATTTCACAAACCTCAAAATGTTGTTCACCGTCAATCAAAAGCGGAGCGGGTGGTGGAGAAACAGGCGGACGCAATGATGAAATGCAAACAGGCTTTATGAGGTTAACATGAAAAACCGGGTAAACCCGGTTGAGGTGTTTAGGCAGCTGGAGTCTAACAGAAACAGGATTGATGATCTTGATAATAGGAAATGGGCCAACATATTTAGGCCCCAACTTCTTTGATTTTTGTGGAGTCTGAAGAAACTTGGTGGACAAATAAACCTGATCAACAACCTTGTAATCACACAGCTTAGTCCGCTTCTTATCAGCCTGTTTCTTATGGGCGCGATGCGCAGCGTCCAATGTTTGGAGAGCTAAAGGCCAAACGCGCTGAAGCCGGTCACTCCACTCGGACAGAGACGATACTTGGGGCTGCTCATGAGGAACCTCAGGAATGGGCACAAAATCCTGGCCAAACACCACACGTGAAGCCAGTGCTGCTATGCACAGAATTATTATAAGCCACCTCCGCGTGCGGCAACAAATCCACCCAATCATCCTGCTGGTAGTTGATGAAACAACGTAAATATTGTTCCAGAACAGAATTAGTCCTCTCACAAGCCCCATTAGTCTGAGGGTGGTGGGTGGAGCTTAAGCCCTGGGAGGAGCCAATCCGCTTCAGAAACTCCTTCCAGAATATGGAGGTGAACTGCACACCTCTATCCGAAATGATGCGGTCGGGCACCCCATGTAAGCGGTAAATGTGGGAGATGAACATCTTAGCAAGAGTCTTAGCAGAAGGAATCTTGGAGCAAGGGATGAAATGGATTTGCTTGGAGAACAAGTCAGTAACCACCCAGATAACAGTGTGTCCCTGACTCTCAGGAAGTTTGACGATGAAGTCCATAGAGATCTCCTTCCAAGGGGCGACAGGGCGAGCTACAGTCTGGAGCAGCCCCTGCGGTTTCCCCAGCGGGCGTTTAGCAGCGGCACAAACGGGACAAATGGCAACATAACGTTCAATGTCCTTTTTCAAAGAAGGCCACTCCATCTTGACGAGATGGAACGTTTTAACGAAACCAAAATGCCCTGCCATTCGGGAATCATGAGCTCGCTGAAGAACAATTAATCAAAGAGACACAGGAACGTAAAGTTTTGCCCTAATCCAGGGCAACTCATCCCTCATAGTACATTCATTCACGTGCTGCTGGAACCAATCATCATCAGGGAGGGCTTTCTTGAGATTGGAAAGAAAGTCCTGGGACATCTCCACTTTGGAACGTGCTTGATTCCTAGTAACAACTGGAGCAGCAAGGCTCGTCGTGGGAATGACAGGCTGGACCACGCTGAGTTTAGAAGTACTGAGGAAGCCTGGATAAAGCATCAGCCATAAAATTCTTCTCCCCCCCCCCCCCAGAATGTATTTCAGGGTGAAATTAAAACGATTGAAATGCTGAGCCCAGCGTTTAGGAGAAAGTCTCCTGGGAGTTCTCAAAGCTTCTAAATTTTTATGGTCAGTCCACACATCAAACGGGTGTTTGGCGCCTTCCAGAAAATGGCGCCAAGTGGCTAAAGCCCAACGAACAGCAAACGCTTCCTTCTCCCAAATGGCCCAACGTCTCTCCGTGTCAGTCAGTTTGCGAGAGGTGTATGCACAGGGTTGTAAGTTACCTTGCCTATTGGCTTGAAGCAATACGGCCACCACTGCCACGTCGCTGGAGTCAGCTTGAACCACAAAAGGCGCGTCCATGTCCGGGCGCTTGAGGACTGGTTCCTCTGCAAAAAGCCGCTTTAACTTCTCAAAGGCAGCTTGACATTCCATGGTCCAATCCAACGGCTTGCTAGGCTTGGGTTTCGCCCCACCTTTGGACTTCAAAAGGTTAGTTATGGGAAGAGCTATCTTAGCAAAAGAGGGGATGAACTGGCGATAGAAATTGGCAAACCCCAAATTTTTTTGCAATTGCCTGCATTTACGAGGGGCCTCCCACTCAGTGACTGCTTTTACTTTAGCGGGGTCCATCTCAACATCCGCGTGGGAGATACGATAGCCCAGGTAGTCAACCTTCTCCTGATGGAATTCACATTTAGACAATTTGGCGTAAAGCTCCGCAGCCCGAAGTTTCTTCAGTACGGTACGAACCAGCTTTACGTGTTCCTCACGTGTTTCTGTGTAAATAAGGATATCATCTAAATATACGATAACACCTTTGTAAAGATGGTCATGTAACACCTCATTAATTAACTGCATGAAGACCGCAGGTGCCCCCTGTAGGCCAAACGGCATCACACGAAATTAGAAACAGCCAAGGGGGCAGTTGAAAGCTGTTTTCCACTCGTCTCCCTCTTTAATCCGGACTCTATAGTATGCTTCCCTCAAGTCCAGTTTAGTGAAAATGCGGCCCTTCCCCAGTTGGGCCAGCATGTCCTTCATCAGTGGTAATGGGTACAGGTTCTGAGCTGAGATGCAGTTCAAGTTTTTGAAATTCACACATAATCTGAGGGAGCCATCTTTCTTTTCCCTGAATAGCACAGGAGCCGCCACCTTGGGTCTAGCCGGTTCAATAAAACCCCTTTCCAAATTTTTATCAATGAATCTTCTCATTTCCTCCATTTCCCTAGGGAACATTGAATATATTTGGGGCTTGGGAAGCTTCACCCCAGGCAAAATATCAATGGTGCAATCAGTGGGTCTGTGGGGGCGGGGGGAAGTTTATCAGAAGATTTCTCACTAAACACTCCCCTTAGATCCCAATATTCTTTCGGAATTTTCTCCTCCCCTTAGATCCTCTCCTGCCCCCTGGCTGCCAATGCGGGGTTAGAATCAGCAGGATCTGGAGCCTCAACCTCCCGTTCAGGGGGTGTGCTAGTGCGAATACGTAACTACCCCTTTCTCCAGTTAATGCGAGGGTTCCACTTAGAAAGCCAGGGGAGTCCCAAAATAAGGGGCCTGTCCATGCCAGGTGCCACAATAAAAGTGATTAATTCTTGATGGGTCCCCATTTTCATCTCTATGGGCTCAGTAGAAAAATGAGCAGGACAACCTCCTGCAATAGAACCATTAATCTGGCAAAAAACAATAGGGGTTTTCAAAGTCCTCAATTTTAAGCCAAGTTTCTCCACCATTTCAGGACTTATCATACAGCGAGAACAGCCAGAATCCAGGAGAGCTAAAAGTTTTTCAGTCGCGCCAGAAGGTGGTACTCTTAGTTCAATTGGGATAAGCATGGGGCTCCTTTTGGAACTTATCCAGCGATGAGACTGTTCCTCATCCGATTCGTCAGACGAGCTGGAGCTAACACCTCCCTCTTCCTCTGGCTGGAAATGCTGGGGAACATTTTCAGCGGCGCACACAGCCTCTCTCTTCTTGCCCGGGGCCTTTATTGCTCTTCCCTCTTTTCGGGGAGGGGGTGGAGCGGTCTGAGCCAATTTTACGCAGCAATTCACGGCGCGATGGCCTTCCTTTCCGCAGCGGAAGCACATGAAAGGCTTGGTTTTGCCGGTGAAACTCCCTTTTCCCTCACTCCTGGGGCGGGGGGGATTTCTCCGCTTCTCCCTCCTTCATGCATTGAAGCCTGGCTAAATCCAACTCAATGTCAGCCGCGTGTTCATACCAAGCAGTTACCCGGCAGGGAATGCGTCTGTTTATGCACTGCTGGTATATTTTTTCATTCAATCCCTCAGCGAACTGATCCAGCAAAGCGTCTTCCAACCACCCCCTCATATAGGCTGACAACTGTTGAAATTCCTGGCACCGATTTATTTCCCTGCTTCAGAGCCATAAATTTCAGGTGCCTGCGTCTCTCGGTCAATGGGTCATCAAACCTCCTCTTCATGGCTGCCATAAAGTCATTAAAATTCCTCAGGAGAGGGGAATTGCATTTGTGTAGGCCAACCATCCATTCGGCTGCCTTCTTCTCTAAGGACATTAACACCATCCTTACTTTCATTTCATCTGTCTCTAAATCAGGTCCATAGATTTCCATATAATTCCAGACCTGAATGATAAAAAGTCCTAAACTTTTAGGGTCTCCATCGTATTTTACGGTTAAGGGAGGGACTTTTGCCATTTGGCGTGGCCTGCCCCCCCCCCTGCTCTTTGAGCGGCCCTAGCTGGAGGGGGGAGGCTGGTTCTGGGTTTTCTTGCGCCCAACCCCCCTTGGCTTCTTCACCCTCCCTAAAACTATGCATCGAGTACCTTTGCTCAAGATCTTCTGCCAGCTCCCTTTCCACTGCTCTTTCATGGCTTTTGCGTTCAGACCAAGCTTCTTCGAGGAGTCTCATGGCGTGGGAAACCTTGTAATCCTCTTCCCCAGAGTCACCCCAATCCGCTGACTTTTTCTTTGGTCTCCTTCTCGTGACTCCAGCATCCAATTCCTCCAACTCCTCTTTTTGTCCCACATTCAAAGTCCATCTGGGACGAACAGCTGGCTCTTCCACTCTTAGCCCAGCCAGCCTTTCGGTTAAAGATGGTCCTGCCGCCGCCCCCTCATCTTCTTCTTGGTCACTCACATGCAAAGACATTTCTTTTCTTCTTGTGAGGGCACACCCCTCGGTAGGTTGTAGCTCCGGGATGGGTGAAAAATGACACTTAGCTTATTGTCAGCATTTCTTCATTCAGTAATCAGGAAAGAAAATCACTGGACTCCATTTGTTGAAATCAAGTGTACTTTTACTAATTATAAATGAACAGTTGCAAAGCTAAGCTAAGTCTGGTTAATTAGGCGCGAAAGCGAATAATATATTGTATAATTCATTCCCCTCCCCTTGGCATCCCGTGCACAGTCCAATCATACTTCTCCCAAATGTCAGGTGTGAGATAACTTCGAAAGGCATCACCAGGATGGAATGCTGGACCGTTGGCCTTGGCAGGAAACACTCCTCCTCCACATGCGCAGTAAGGTGGTCAGTTCAGAGTCTAGAAACTTCCTCCAGCACAATGATTCCCCTCCCAAATACCATACCCCCCCTCCCCGTTTCAATGGCAGCTGAAGCAGTAGCAAAGCGGAGGCTGACACTTAGGATGTTATAGAGCTGCAAAAAAACTTTCATCAGGCACATTCAGATTACAGCAAAAAAAATCAACTTCTTAATCTGTAGTTTGTAAACTATTGTGTTTATACAACTGCAAATAAACCTGAGTCACTGAAATCTATTATCATGTTAGTTGGTGTCTCATCACATTCATCTATAAATGGCCTGTTCACTATGCGTTTAATATACTGTGAAAACTCTAATGAAATCCTCTTCACCCTGTCCTGGGAGATTCTGTAATTTAGTTAATATTTTGTTTAGAAAGGGAGCAAATGTACATTATTTCCTTCTCACAGAGGCTTAACTGATTAGTCTGCTTCCCTGCAATTTTTGAAACATTAGTGAAGCTTTGTTGCTGGGGCTCCCCTGTGCTTGGAAAAACCCACTGCAGGCATAATTAGAATAAAGATTAGGATGCTTAAATATTTGAACAGAGCTCAAACAACAACCCACACACTTTCATTCTGGACAAAAAAATGTTAAATATAATTGAGCAGTCTCAAAATAAATCCCTTAAGAAATATATCTATTATGCTAACTGGAATTAATTTTGACATTCTGGAACTTTATAGAAAAAGTAATAGTTGTTGTCCATGTTGTCTCTGTAAACAAACATGAAGGAGGATTGGGACCTGTTCATAATGTTCACGTGGATGAAAATTAGAAGATTGGTTTTAACCAGAGCAGTCTGACTCCAATTATCAGGTGATATGTTTCAGTAGCATTTGGTCCATGTTTCTGATATTCTGTAGCTTGTGATATTTATTTAGCTGTTTAGAAATTAAACCAAAACAAGTTACTTTTATCTCATTGCAATTGTTAGAATTGACACAAAATATTTTGCATTTATTCCCATTTGAGGAACAGAAAAAAATATAAGAGAATTTTGGTTCTATGGTTATGTCACTGTTGTTTTTCTATATACAGGTAGTCCTCAACTTACGAGCCCCAATTTTTTGTTGCTAAGCAAGACAGTTGTTAAGTGAGTTACAGCCTTTTAATAACTGCCACAGTTATTAAGTGAATCACCGCATGGTTGTTCAGTGAATCTGGCTTCCCTGTTCACTTTGGTTGTCAGAAGTTCCCATAAGGTGATCACATGACCCCGGCACACTGCAACCATCATAAATACACTACATGCCAGTTTCCAGGTGCTTAAAGTTTGATCATGTGACCATGGGAATGCTGCAACCATCCTAAGGGTGAAAAATGGTCATAAGTCACTTTTTTCAGTGCCATTATAACTTTGAATGTTCACTAAACAGATAGTTGTAAATCAAGAACTACCTGTAGTTTTCTGAACCGAAGTATATATGTTACAAAGACAACTATGCTTTGAAATATGTGTAAATTATGGAAATGAAACAGATTTTCTTTCAGTTTATTTATTTTTCTAGATAAATATTGCAGAGCCCTGAAAGTTTTCATTTATACTATAAAAGCTTCTGGATTCTGTAGCTTTATTAGGCCTTGCTGTTACGGTTCCCAAGCCTGTTTTTACATGTATAAGAGATAGAAACTTGCTTATTGTCAAATAAATTTTTGGGGGGATAATAGGCTTAATATTCTTCTATGTGAACTTAAGCAATGCTTGCAATTCTATCTCAAAAACATTTTCCTGGAAGACTTATACAATTACTTTTAAAAGTCCCATCTGAACTGGAATTTGATAAAACAAGCCACCAGTGAGCAGCTTTCTGCTTAAAATGTTAGTATGACCTTTTGGGGCTGCTTGAAATTCAAAATGTCAGTTCTGTTGTAGCATTGGCCTTTTGAATCTAATGCAGTAGTACCTGTTTGTATGTATGTTCTTTAAGTTTGGATATATTCAGAATAAAATATTCCTCTATCAGGGAAGGAGAATACAGCCCCAAATACAGTACAATCTGAAAACATTTTCTTGTGTAACACACTTCAATGTTCAACTTTTATGGTGCATTGTCTGTAAATCAGACTGAGTTCTGTATTCCATTTATATTTTTTCTTCTATTCTTTTATATTTGTATTTTTGTCTTTGAACTGGTTTATAGAAATCTGGATAGCTTTTGGGAATTCCTTGAATTATCACAAGCCCCACAGCCATGTCACTAGTGTCTCACTGGAGGATTATTATTATCATTATGATTTTCATTATGATTATTATTTGAAAAGATCTACTTGCTCGATAGGTTTGTGCCATACATCTTTATATGTTATCTGGGAACAACCAGAGCAAAAAAAAGAGTAGTTCTGGAAGTGAACTTTCATTGAGCCATATCAATGCAACTCTTCTAATTCTTTGGAAACTCTTTGAACAAAGTAAAAAGTTATCATCACCGAAAAGAGCTTTTTGGGGTATTTTCAAAATAGAAGAGAAACTAATAATTTACATTACTTTTGTGCTGTTGGTTGCCCCAAGTTACAGTATTTCCTTAAGGTGGATGGCCATATAAATGTTCTAAATAAATAAACAATAGAGAAAAAAATCCTACATTAAACACGACTATATTGGAATAAAAAAACATGATTTAAAAAAAAAAACTAAGTAGAGCAGAGGAACACAGCCCAATTTCAACCTCCATAATTTCTACCTCTAGTAGATAAAAGACTTGGAATGCTGTAGTATCCAGGCATCAAAAGTTTCTGGAAGTTTTTATGCAAAAAACTTCATTTTTGCATTTTTATGCAAACATCCATCTCAGCGTTTGAGGCCATAGCACATGTACTGAAGTACCAATCACGATACTGAGAGATGTAGGCCAAGGGGACAAGACTGTCCAATGAAAATACAATCATGAACATAATTGATTTTTAAAAAAACAGAGAAGGGCCAAAACATTTGTTATTGTCACAGAGTGATAAATTTGTCTTGGATTTAATGTGAGGTCTAAGGTTACCTTCCTCCTCCCTTGTTTTTTTTTTAAAATAAAGGAATGTGATAATAAGAATCTTTCCAGAACTGAAGGATGAGGTTGACCCTTGTTATTTGGTACCAAAGCAATGAATCACTACATTTCCGTAGCAAGTTTTTGCTGCAGAGATGGCACAAAGTTAGGGCATCAAAAGCCCAGCACCACTCAATCAATGCACTATTGATTTCAAAGGCATCCTGTGGCAAAATGCCCTCTGCTCCAGGCATTTGGGATGGCTGCTTCTTAATCATAGAAGGAAATACTGTGGCAGTAGCTCTGTGTGTGTGTGCGCGCGCACGCACATGCTGAATGTGTTAATTCTGCTGTACAGATGGGGCAGGCAAGAATATTTTGGTCATTCATTCTGTCCTTATTAAAAATTTATTTTCATCGCACTCCCACATCTTTCCAGGCTCCAGTGTGATTAGTACAAAAATTAGCAGTGTAACTTTATACATGACCCCATTATAAAAAAGATAAGCTAACATTACCTCATACTTACTGAATTTCAATTGTTGCAAGCCAATCTAGGACTTGGACTGGGCCAGGACTTTCTACAAAGGGAACGGGGTGTGCAGAGCAGACACTTTCAAAATAAAGGATCAGCCTAGCCTTATGCTTCTTTACATACCTGGCAATTGAACAGTATATTGATCATTTTGTAAAGAACATATTCTTGACTGCAATACCAAAGGGGGGAAAAAGCTGAGAGCTGTTTTTGAGGTAATCCATTAGAGGTTTTCCAGAATAGTTTCAATAATAGAAGCTTATGTTCAGCTTGTGATAAATTTTCCAGGCCTGGTTTACTTCAGCAAGACTTTCCAAGGGCATCTACTTGCTGTAAAACTGCACATAAACTTGTAATATATTTTTGCCTTTCTTGCTAAACAAGCAAAACAAAACTCTGAAATACAGGTAGTCCTCAACTTACAACCACAATTGAGGCCAGAATTTATGTCGCTAAGTTTTTATCCCACTTTACAACTTTTCTTGCCACATTTGTTAAGTGAATCACTGCAGTTGTTAAATTAGAAGCACAGTTGTTAGATGAATCTGGCTTCCCCATTGATTTTGTTGTCAGAAGCTCGCAGAAGGGTGTCACGTGGCCCAGGATACTGCAACCATCATAAATATGAACCAGTTGTCAAGTATCTGAATATAAATCACATGTCCATGGTGATGCGATAACAGTCGTAAGTGTGAAAAATGGTCATAGGTCACTTTTTTCAGTTCCGTTCTAACTTCAGACAGTCACTAAATGAACTGTTGAGGACTGTACAGTTCAGAATGCATGACTACAGGAAGCTGATATACATAAACTTGTTTTTTCTCTGTCTGCATTGTAGAAAAGATAAGGTTAATGATGATTTCTGAATGGAAGGGAATAGAGGGCATCTTTTAAATCCATGTTATTTGTTTTTAGGAAACAATGCATAACTGAATGTTTAAAATAGTGTTGTACAAAATTCACTGCCAGTGAGAACTAGGCAATCCTGATTTGAAGGAAAGTATCTTGGGACTCTTCAATTTAACATGCTGTTGTCCTGTTTTGTTTTCACAGCTTCCCATAGTTGAAAAAATAAGAATCATAGCTCAGAAGATCTATGGAGCTGAGGATATAGAGCTGTCTCCTGCAGCACAGTCACAAATAAATTGTTACACTCAACAGGTAAAAACAAGAATATGTGCAAAACAGATATATTGAGAGTGCCGTTCCTATTTTAAAATATATCTGTTTAAACAATGGATAAAAACTGCCCAGAATACAGTATAATGCTGCTGTGGGCCTGGACCAATCTTTCTGTATCTGCCTTTAAATCCAAAGATGTTTTTCAAAATTCAACTAAACCTTTGGGATAAGCATGACCTGGATGATACCTGCCTTTCTTTTCCCATCCTATAGGGCCTGCTATTGCCGGCCCTTTCAGTGACTTGTTTATTAATATCACCAAGGTGTTTCTGAACCACAATGCTGCCTGGCCCCACAATCACGAATTTGTGGAGCCCTGAGAAAGGAAAGGCTCCTGGTTAAATGACTAGAAAAGAGCATTGGACCTTCTATGCCACTTTCATATCTCAGCATTCCACAAGGCTCTGTCCTGGCTCCCTATTTGAACAAGAGCCTATGGCTGATGCTTATGTTCAGGGCATTCGGCTCTCTAAAGAGTACAGAGAAGAACAAGCAGAATGATTAGGGGACTGGAGGCTAAAACATACAATGAATGGTTGCAGGAACTGGGCATGGCTAGTCTAGTGAAGAGAAGGACCAGGGGAGGCATGATAGCAGTGTTCCAATGTTAGAGGGGTTGCCACAGAGAGGAGTGGGTCAAGCTATTTTCAAAGGCAACTGAAGGCCAGACAAGGAATAATAGATGGAAACTGGACAAGGAGAGGTTCAACCTGGAAATAAGGAGAAACTTTCTGACAGTGAAAGCAATCAACCAATGGAACAATTTCCCTTCAGAAGTTGTGGGAGCTTCATCACTGGCAGCTTTCAAGAAGAGACTGGACTGCCATTTGACAGAAATGGTGTAGGGTGGGGGGTAAGACTAGATGACTTACAAGGTCCCTTCCAACTCTGTTAATCTGTATCTGTATGGTCCCATGGTCTTCCTGATGTTGTCCTGAGTACTTCCTGCAATTCTATTTGTTCCCTACTTTGTTCTCTACTACCTTCAGAGTACTCTCTTTCTGTTTGTCACTCCAGAATTCAAGTCTCTAGGCCTTGAGACTCTAGTCTTAATTCCCTCCTTCCCTTCATCCCTGTGAAAATTCAAAAACTTTAAAAATGATTTACCATATATAACTTTATATTTAGTTGCCAGGTGAGTGGAAGGACTTGTTATCCTCCTTTCCTCTAATTAATCTCAGCAATTCTTAGATTAGTCCCTTTTAATTATGGATGCATATGTGTTCTGTCACATCAGAGAGTATCATTTTAAGCATATGCAGTTCTGTTTGGTTTGTCTCAATATTAATACATTGTTTATTGGTTTGACTATTGAGCTGCAAATTGTTGAATTACTGGATAAGATGTTACAATTGCTCTCTGTGATCTGTACTGAGCCTTGAAGAAATTATTATTAATTAAGATGTATACTTATAACATCTTGCCACAATCTATTGAAGCTTGAGCCAAAGACTTATTCCTAGAAGTCAGCAATGTACTGGTAATAAAATTTAGCTTTGTTTATTGTACAGCATGCAAAACCTTGGAGAGGAAACTGTTGTTATTTCAGTGTGGTATAGATACATTCTATCTCTTTCTCATTTCTTTCTTGGCAGGGATTTGGGAACTTGCCCATTTGTATGGCAAAAACCCACCTGTCCCTTTCCCACATGCCTGAGAAGAAAGGTGTTCCCACTGGGTTTGTTTTGCCTATCAGCGACGTGAGAGCCAGTATTGGAGCTGGATTTATTTATCCACTGGTGGGAACGGTAAGTAGTGTCTGTCTATTGCATTTGAAAAATTTGTAAAATTATATTTGGAACCCTGTGGTACAAACAGAATAAAAATAAATAATCCGACACCTATGAGATACTTAAATGAATACCTTAAATTTCTCTGAGATATTTAAAAGGATTTACCTCAAATACATTTTGAACCAAGTATTCAAATGTAAAGGATTCATTGTACAAACCCAAATAAGAAAGGAGTAGATTTAATGAATCCTCATACAGCAGTACCTCAAGGATGCTTCTCAAACTATGAGGAGTTCAGAGATTATAAAGACAGACCATAATTGAGCCCAAAATTTCTGTTTTTAAGCGAAACAGTTGTTAAATGAATTTTGCCCCATTTTACAACTATTTTGCTTAACATCTTCCTATGGGAACTTAATGTACCTGTCCACGATGTTATGAGTTTGTTGAAGGCTTCCATTTGCTGTTTTAATCTTGACCTAAGTATCGTCCCTATACCTATACCAATGAATGGGTGAAATTCCTATGAAGGAGTTTAGGGCTTTGGTTTCTTCCTTGTAGAGGTTGGCCACAGTGGGGGACACAGATGAACCTATGGCATAGCCGTGGTTTTTTGTGTGGAAACCGTCATTGTATTTCAAATAGATAGTGGTCAGACAGAGATCCAAGATGACATATCTGTGGTCTAGGCTGAGGTTAGTTCTCTCACGTAATGTGACTTAATGTCTCATAAGCAGTTGTTTCTTCACTACCATGACAGCTTCAGTTGTGGGAATGGAGGTGAAGAGTGGCATCATAAGAAACCATAGTTTCATCCAGATTAGATATTAAGCTACTCATAATAATAACAATACTACTACTAATAATACTTTGGCTACCTAATGAGAAGAAAGGACTCACCAGAGAAGAGCCTAATGCTGGGAAAGATTGAGGGCAAAAGAAGAAGGGGATCACAGAGAATGAGGTGACTGAATGGAGTCACCAAAGCAGTAGGTGTGAGCTTAAATGGACTCCAGGGGATGGTAGAGGACAGGAAGGTCTGAAGGAGCGTTGTCCATGGGGTCGCAATGGGTTGGACATGAGTTCGCAACTAACAACACAACAATAATAACAACTGTCCTTTCTACAGAATCTAAACACTAAGCAATCATAAGAACGTGCTCTTATAGTGTTACCTGACCAGGCCAGAGCACAGTCTGATATTCTTACATGAGCAAGATATTTGGAAATAATAGAGAGCTTCTGACTTATTGTTCTGCATTACCAGTGAAAGGGCACAAGGAAGGAAGTGAATCCCAACTAGATGTGCTTTGAGAAGCCAGGAAATTCTGTCATTCTCTGGCCTTGCTGTTTGCTTTCTATGTATATAGCCAGGAAACATTCCTGTCACCAACACAAGCACAATAAAATGTCAGAATGTGACTTCAACCTTTCGTGCTCTCCTGAGACGCTTGTTAATATCTTCTGGTATATTATGAATAAGCCTAAATATAAATTGTATTTGACTCACTGAAATTATAGAGATGATATTATACAGATTGTCCTAGACTTATGACCACAACTGAGCCCAAATTTTTTGTTGCTAAGTGAGACAGATGTGTTCTTGCCTATTTTATGGACTTTCCTGCAACAGTTGATAAGTGAATCACTACAGATGTTAATAACACAGTTGGTAAATGAATCTGGATTTCCCCATTGACTCTGCTGTCAGAAAGTCACAAAAGGTGACTCCAGGACACTGCAACCATCATAAATATGAGCCTGTAAATTTTGATCACATAACCATACGGATGCTGCAGTGGTTGTAAGTGTGAAAAAGCAGTTATAAGTCATTTTTTCAATGACATTTTAACACTGAATGGTCACTAAGAAAACTCTTGTAAGTAAAAGTCAACTCTTGTACATGTATGTGTTTACTTGTTTGTTATTTCATTTTGCATGGCTGACCATCTCAAATTAATAATCTGAGATCTAAACACATTAAAAGAAAATTTAAAAAAGAAAGTAGAAAAGCAAAAAGCAAGAGCATATAGAAACATCAGCCAGGGTGAAAACAGACCAATCATAAGTTAACATCAATAGTGTACAGGTTCAGTCCTACTTTTGACCTCCAGGATTGGGGTCAGCCTAAACTCTGGTCAGTAATTGGCCAACTTTGATCTCCTTTCAAATTCATACACAAGTCTGTTATTCAGACTTTCTTTTCTACATTAGTTTGTTAGGGGAAGGGCAAAGGTAGTATGCTGCCGGTTCAGGCGAACCAGTAGTGGTGGCGTTGCGAGGCTCCACTCAGCCAACTAGACGTCATGGACCTTCTGTGCCTGCGCGCATGTTCCCGCTACCGAACTGGTAGTGAAGATAATAGGATACCATTACTGGAGAAGGGGAACCATATTTGTATATTGATTTTGAATATTTCTGTTAGAAACAGATGAAATCCTTTCTAATATTTTGAAACTCAAGTTTTATAATATATTGTTTTGCACTGAAAATTCCTATATGACTATATACCTATATCTATTTAAGGGGTGAAAACTGCACACAGCTTTTTCCAAATATTGCCATAGTTTTAGGTCATTTTGCAATAACTCTTGACTATTGTACGTTCACAGGTGGGTTTGTGACACAATGACCTGATTATATGGCAAGCAGGCTGGAAGGCTTGTTAAAATTTTTAGGAAGTTGGTGAGGTCACTAGTGAGCTATGCATGGGTGGGGAATGATTGGATTTGCTTGTGAGAGATTCAGACCCACCCAAAAGTTATTGCAACTTTGTACTTTCCCACATATTAGTTAATCTGCTTTAGTGAGAGTGTTCTGTGCGACACAATGCAGAGGAATTCCACTTTGACTTACTCCAAGGACAACAATGATTTAGAGACAATACAGAGCTGCATTCTTTGCCTTTATACAAAGTTGAGATAAACATAATCTTATTCAGCCAGTGTTTGAAGCTTCAGGGTTTTTTATTGGTTTGTTTCTTTACAAAATGATGAACCAACCCTGTGTTTATAAATGTTAATTTCTAATTAATATTGTTTTGAATAGAAAATGTTCCGATTAAAAATGTACATTATTTTAACAGTCACATACATTTTGGAATGCTGAAGGTTATTGGCTTGTTGACTCACACTCCCTAAAATATTTTCTGACCCTTAACTGAAAGTTGATGACTGAACATTTAAGTCACAACAGGGTCTTAGGCATTCCAGAAAAAAGTCTATAAATATTAAGGTGTCCCCCTGCCATAAATGAATGATTTAGGGTTGCTCCCTGTTTGCAGTGTTTAACTCTTTTCATTCATATTCTGGCCTTAGCTTTCTGGATCTCTTTAGGCACCATTCATTCCAGCAGTGTTATAGAGTCTATAGGTAACCCAAGAAGGCTGGATATAAATCAAGGAAGGATTCCCCTCCCCCCTTCTCTTGTGAAGCTATAGGTATAGGTTGTTTAGTTTTTGAAGAATGAATTATTCACTACTTTCTAGTGGTTTATTTGTTGAACAAGCATCTGTCAGTGAAGGCACAGATTGCATGTGATCTTGGATATGGTCACCAGTTAAGCAGAAGTTCTGGTATTTTAGAATCAACATTTTTAGTTGTGTCATGTCCTTTTGAGTAGAAGAGATTGGCAAGCAGCAAGAGAGGTGCTCTTTCTCACTGTCACAAAACAGTGAAATAAAAGCAATTATGCACATGGTTTATGATTTCAACCTCCATCTTCATGTCACTCTTTTTCACATTTATTCTGAGATAATTTATGAGATACTCCAGTTGAAACCTTTGAGATACTGTAGATAGATGATGGATGGATGGATGGATGGATGGATGGATGGATGGATGGATGGATGGATGGATGGATGGATGGATGGATGATAGATTGAGGGAGGGAGGAACATATATGCATGCATGATGTGGCCAATTCATGATATGGTAGATAGTTTTAAGTTTAGAATACCCTAAAGACAACATTGGAACTATTCATCTAGATAATTCACAGCTCTAATCTAGAATAATTCACATTATTTTTGGTATGGAATGGTGGTTAAGGATGAAATTAGAAATGGTTTCCTTTGAGAGGCTACTCACTCGAATTTATATCTTATTTGGAATGGAAAAAGATCCCGATGCTGGGAAACTTCTATTTCATTAATAAATTGCAGCTGTGTGATGTTGGAGTCCTGTGGGTGCAAATGGGACAACATGCAACCCCCAGGCCACAGATTACCAACCTTTCGGCTCAATAAAACTCAGTGTACATATAGTTTTTTTTTCTCCTTGGAATTTTGCCTGCTGATTTATCTCATTTTTAGTTTGTAATACTTTGAACAAAGTAAAAAAAGATAATAGGAAAAATTACAATTCAAGTTGTATTTTTATGGGTGAAAATGTAGT
The DNA here is from genome assembly GCF_051295495.1 of Thamnophis sirtalis. Taxonomy (NCBI): domain Eukaryota; kingdom Metazoa; phylum Chordata; class Lepidosauria; order Squamata; family Natricidae; genus Thamnophis; species Thamnophis sirtalis. The sequence continues at coordinate 81,970,310 of NW_028261386.1, read as the reverse complement.
TCAAGATAAATCACAAATACAAGAGCAGAATCAACACAAAAGAGAATAGACTACACAGTACATCAGTATAATTAGATTATGAAGATAATTTGTTTTTAGTCTAATAGGTCAAGACTATTTCCTGCTTTGCATACTTGCATTCTTTCAGTTGATTCTGACAATTGGTTTTAATTATACAGTGTGTGAGGAAAGCATATATGTTTGCTATTATAATCGCCACATCTACTGTACTACCCAGGGAATATTTTTGAGTATGTGGGGTTATATATTAAATTGTAATGGATGAGGGGAAAATCCTCAACTTGCTAACAGCACTATATAATATAACAACATTTTCCCCTTATAGCTATTTTGGCAGCTGGAAATAGTTTAATTTTGATAAGTTTGACATAAAGAATGGAATGTGTCATTTTTAGAGGCCAGAAATATATAGGATAAAAGTTTAAAGGAAAACAGAGCAATGAAACTATGAAACAACTGAGAAGTTGTTGGTTGCTTTTTCTCCAATCAATGGCAGCTATGTGCTGTTCCATTAAACTGCATTGCAAGAAAATATTACATTCATAAATGTAGGGGGAAAACTGTAGGAGAAAAATAGCTTCTGTGTTTCACTGTATCTGAAAAATGGCAGGAATCTCCAAGAGAGTTATTTTTTTTCTTAGAATCACTGTTAGGTTTTTTAAAGTGCACTGGCAAAACTTTATAACATTATTTGCCTGTTCTTTCAAATTCATCAAATGTTGGCTTCTTGAATTGTCTAGAACTTAGCTGTATCAGAAAAAGTAACAGAAAAGGTATTCAGAATATAATTCATGCTTGCTATATCAAAATCTGGATGACTTCTATCAGTAAAGATATAAATCACTTAGGCCTTCATAGCTCAGTATCTTTTTACATCTTTTATACTCCTTGTATGTATTTCTTGAAAGAATGATAGGAAGCTGAGAAGGAAATTGGAATATGCTTTTTAAAAGTTGAATCTGAGATGTAGTTTCTGTTGCAAAGTTTCCCTTCACAGAATACAATAGAAAACAGAAAATCTGAAGAATATAAATGACAACAAAAGAAAAAGAAAGCACTATCTTCCTTCAACAGATTTCATTTTAAGAGTATTTCTATGTAAAATACTTTTACATTTGGGGGGGGGGGGGAATCAGGACAAGTAGGATAGCTGTCTGCCAAAATCTTTATTCTCTGAGGTCATAACATTTCCTTTCCTATACTTCTCATATAATATAGAATAAGAAATTATGAATTCATTTCAGTCAAATGACATTGATTTCAGTGGGATCATTAAGGACGAGTAAATTACAGAACAAGTATGATGGAGACAGAGCATGATGTAATCAATACTTTTTAAGGATGGTTCAAGTTGTCTCTCTAAATCCCAGCCAGCTACATTAGCCAATTAAGATTAATGAGACTGCAAAGGCAAGGGGCAAATTGGATAAGCATATTATTTTGCTTTCGTATTAAAGTTTTTTTTTTCATTTTAAGTGGTCTCTGATAGAAAGAATGGCTGAATCATTACAAGCTTTCATTAAAAAAAACTCTGGGATCTTCCTGCTTTCTTCTTCTGATCATAGCTTGCTCTTTGTTCTTCTTTCTCTGCCTGCCAGGAAAACTGTCAGCTTACTCTCTTTATCTAATCCATTGCTAGGAATGTTTGGCACGCCTTCAGCAGATGGGAAAGCTTCCTTCCCCTTGAGAGTCTCTCTTCGTAATTAGTCAGCCATATTTGTTTTTATTGAGTTACTCAAGGAAGAAATAGAAGAAAGGAGTTTAAAGGGGCAACTTACAGAGGTAGGCAGTAGTGAATCTAAAAAATAAATGTTTAAGAGAGGAAAATCAGATGTTCAAACTAGCATATCATATTCCACATCATTATATGATAGAGGTTCTACTTCCACTGTAATGAAATACTTTGACCCCAAAGACATGACCAATACACATTTTCTTGTTGGTTGATTTTTAATCATTTTCTTTCTTTCTTTCTTTGTTCTTTAAATATTCCATTTAGTAATAGAGGGTTTTGTATTCTCTGAGCAATGGAAGTTTCCATCGTCTTCTGCAGATTGGTATCCACAAAGGAATAAGGGAAGGAGCCTTCGTTATCCAAAAGATTGCTTTCTTTCCCCTGCCTGGAAGTATTTACTCCATTCTCTGTGCAATAGAGGAGAGAGAATTGTGTTTTCCTCCCTCAGCCTCAAAATTGCAACTTGTTTCGATGCCCTTGGAAATGTAATTGTTTGGTATTAAAACATTTAGTACTTTTTCTTCATCATTTACTTGCATTAGCAAATGCTACAAAGAAAATGCTTTCTCTCCCCCCCCAAAAAAGATTCTAATGGGTGTCCAATTTCATAAAGGAACTTATTCCTCATGATTGGAGCACAGATATCTCTCTCAACTGAATTCATGAGGTGAAATTCAGGAAGATAATAGCAACAGTATTGGATGTAGTTATATTATCTGCCTATATTTTGTGGATTCAATATGTAGAAGTACATGAAGGTGAATCTGCACCAGTGGTGGGTTTCAATTTTTTTTACAATCTCTTCTGTAGGTGTGGCCTGCTTTGTGGGAGTGGCTTGCTGGCCATGTGACTGGGTGGGAGTGGCTTGCCAGCCATGTGACCAGGTGGGAGTGGCTTGCCAGCCATGTGACTGTGTGGGCATGGCCAACTTGTAAAATGTGGTGAAACTCACTTAACAACGCTCTTGCTTAGCAACCAAAATGTTGGCTCAGAAACTCTGGTATTTGAAGCACACAAGTCTTAAAGCTGTCAAGTTACAAGACCCTTGCACCCCTAACAGTTTAGGAAAAAAAACCCAGGGGTATTCAAACTTGACAGCTTTAAGACTTGTGGACATCAACTCCCAGAATTCCTCCTCTCGCTCTTCATCTTGATGATGTGCGGATGGGCAGGGAGGGAGCTGGAACCGGTTCTAAATGGCACTGTAGATTTGTGGAATCTCTTCTATAGAAGATGCACCCCTGATCTGCACCAATGTTAGAACTGGCAGGAACCTACCCCTGTACTGCTGAGTCTCCCAAATGCTGTTCCAACTTTCATTATCAGTCTGCTTTTAGTGTATATAAGTAAAGCTTTCCTAAATTTCCAGCAGCAATATTTGTTATCTTTAGATCAGTAGTAATACATGTGGTGCTCTTTTCTTCACTCTGCAAAAACTGTCCTCACAGCTAATTGAAATATTCCAAGCACATCTTGCAAACTTTTGTTTCCACATGGTGGCACTCCAACATGGGTCTCAAATTTGCTTACCAGATGGGTGGTTCTGAATCTTCCCAGAATTAGGATCACTATGAGATAAGTTGATGTCTTTTACGATCCTCAGGTATGTTTGTCAAACTTCTAAAAGTATCTTTTTTTTAGAGAATGTTTTGATATTGTTTATAAGAACACACAAGCCAAATAGCTCCTGTTTAGAGCATTTCTTTCAAATCTTGCAGGCTAAAGTAAGAAAAATGATATTGTAGAATATTCATATGCCAAATTCCGCTCTGCAGCACATATTGCATTTTCATGGTTTTCTCTTTTTTAAAATATTTCTATTTTGTACAGTTGATGCACTGAGTGCAATGGATGACATTAATTTTGGTCTCAAGCATGTGCCATTCATTACAGAAACATGTGAGATCAAAGTAAAAGGGCATCTAAACACTATACATGTAATCGGGATCTTCATTTTCATCAATCCAGTCTTCCTTTTTTTGTACAAAATGGAGGAGGGACATGTGTTTGAAATGTTGGCAGCTAGGGCAGCATATGGATGAGTGCTGTTAAAAAAAAAGTATAGGACTCAGTGCTCACTAGATTCCCACCCCATTATTTCCAGGCGGACTCCTTTGAAGCTACACAATACAATGGCGGGGGGGGGGGGTTTGGCCTGAGGATGGTAGCATTTTTAAGGTATAATTTGTTGTTCAAATCCCTCAGCTTGTCCCCTTATTGAATCTGGAAGAAAAAAACTGGCAGTAAATGGACCTTCTTTACTACCCTGTGAAAACGGATTAGGGATTTCTGAATTCAGAACTTTGCAAAATGCGTTGCACTGGGCCTCCCTCTTTTTTCCATCTTTGCTCTCATTTTAGGGATTTTTTTCCCCTATTACATATCAGAATCTTCTCATTCTGATGTGTAAGTCGGAATGGGACAACTTGCCACAGCCAACTCATCTGGCCAATTTGCTGCAGGACAATTTAACAATTCTATTTCATTATTTAAAATATATAAAAAATATTTCAATTTTTCCATTCACATTTCACACTGTCTCTCCTTCTGCATCCTTGCTTTAATTATTCTATTACACTATTTGATATTAGTGAAACTCCTGGCCCGCAGCTAGTTGTTCTGTGGCGAGTTGGCCGTGGCGAATTGTCATAGTTATTTCCCACCACCAGTCCCAGTTCTTATCTTGGTCTGAGCTTTTGTATCCAATATAATCAATAGAATAGGGTGGTTTTTTTTTTTTTCATTTTCTTTTCACGAGTTACCCCAACTCATTTGCATACATTTCAGGAACTGGATCCCCAATTATGGAATTCTGTTTCTTGTGACTCTACCTCCACACATCATTTTAAAAGGATTTGGAGATTTACTTACAAAGCAAATGTACTGATGGGGGTCAGAATGGCAGTAGGGCTATTTTGCTATCATTCTTGTTAATAATGGTACATGATGGATGGGTTTCAAAATCTCCGTAAGTTTCATTTTTATGTGTTTCTCAGTATATGGATTCCTTGTGCGTACTTTTAACTGCTGTTTAATTCTTATTTTTTAAAATATTACTGTGGTTGGTAGAGGGATGTCATGTAAAAGCATTTTGGTTTGGTTTGATTGTTTCTTTATTTAAATCATACAGGATTAGCAACCGCTCATTCAGCTGCCATTTGAAGTTGCAAAAATGCTGAACTAGTGGTATTTATGACCGGTCCATAAAATTCAGCCCATCTCAGCATCCATGCATTCATGTGATTGTGATCTGGCTGCCTGGCAACCAGCTTGCACTGACAATTATAACATCCTGTGATAAAGTAGTCACCATTTTCAACCCTCTCTGTTGGCTTCCCACAAGCAGAATTCATGGGGAAGATGGCAGGTCATATCACAAATTAGTCCCAATAAATTGCTCTCACAGTACCCTATCTGGCAGCACCAACCCTGGCCCCACTGTACTCATGCCACCTCTCCAACCACAATCCTTGCTTAACAATGGCAACAAAGAGTGCCAAGATTGCCATCACTAAACAATGCAGTTGTGTGATGTCATGTTTTACTACCGCATTCCTTAGCAATGAAAACTGCAGTCTCAGTTACTGTTGTTAGCCAAGGAATATCTGTATATATCATATTATACATGATATGGTTGTCTAAGCACGTGTAGAGTTATAGATGCTCATTTTATTCTTTTCCCTTTAAACCGTGTAATTGTCTTCATGAGAAACACAAGTCATTAGCATTAACACAGTATAAGTAAACTTTGAGTTATCCCTATGGGAGCCATAGTGCTAGCGTTTTAGCGAGCTTTAATGCAAAACTGTACATATTTAGAGAATTTCTTTGTTTAATTACATCTGGCAAAGAGATTACTTCCCCCCAAACGCATGCAGAATGTAGAAGCAATTGTAAAACGGGAAACAGCAAAGAATAGGAGAGAAAGCAAATTCTACTTTGATTCTTCAGAACTTGAATCATAATGTAGGGTCATTCTGAAACATAACCACCAATAAGCCATTAGTCCAGGGTCTACAATTACCTATCAGAATTACCGCTGCTTGAAATCAATTACATATGGCCTTTGAATGTCCTTCCAAAGGTTAATGAGAGTTAAAAACCTTTCTCCGCTGTTTAACTTGTAAAGAAAAGAAAAATAGTTTTCAAAGGATAGGAAGATGTATCTAAAGGCTTAAAAATTACATGGAATACTAAAAAGATTCACACACTATTCATATATGTCTGAACAACAGTATGAGTACTTTGAAATCCCTCATTTGAATTGGTTTGATATAAAACAGGGTTCCTGAAAGTGATCAGTATTAACACCCATGGCTTAATGGGACTATCAAAGGGGTTGATGCTAGTAATAGTAGTAGTAATGCTGTTAGTTAAAATAGTATTTAATAAATCATTTTCATATAATAAATGCTGGGGTCAATGAACAATTTGAAACTCATGAAAGGATTGATGAGCTGAAGACTTTGGGAACCCCTGATGTAAAGCATATTTAAAAAAATGGACAGTATCTGTATTGCTCTAGTGATAAATTAATACAATTAATAAATTAATACTGACTTTCTAGCAGTTTGGATCTTTGATTTGTTCATTCTTATCAATGAACAATATCTTACCATGTTACATTGGCTGATCTATTAGAAAAATAAAAACACATTTAGGACAGTTCTTTGCAACCTCGATAAATGATTTATTTTAAATAGTGGGTTAGAATGTTAATCCATTTCTTGCATTAGTAATTAGTGGATCTTAGAGACAGCTTTATAGATCTAATATATCTTAATGGTATCATACTCCGTTAATTTCTTCCTCTGCTCTTCAAAGCCAATGTACCTAAAGAAATTTTACTTGCATCTTCCTAGGTCATTCTAGTAATAAAGAACATTGTCTATTTAAAGGTTCAGAACATAGAAACATCATCATCTTCACAAATCTGTTGGGGTTTTTTTGTTTAAAGATTTGGATATATACAGTAGATGTGTTCGTGAATAATAACACAGAAAATAATGGAACACTTTGGGATCTCCAATTGTTCTTAAACTCCAGCATACATTCAACAATGTTAGTTAGTTATTGATTATTGTCTGTTTATCAAAGGTATATTGAAATGTAGAGTATTTCCCTTAGTTTTTTGACATACTTACTAACTTTATTATGAAAATGAAGACAGCTATATAATTAGAACTCAGAAACTGCATTTAAACTTATTCAGAAACTAATTATAACTAATTAACTAAGTAAACTAATTATTCAGAAAATAATTAGATTTCAGCAAAATCTGTTTAGGAATGCTATACTACACTGGATCCAGCCAGTTTGAACAACTACCGTCCAGTCTCCAACCTCCCCTTCATTGGGAAGGTTGTTGAGAAAGTGGTGGCCTCGCAACTCCGGCGGTCCTTAGATGAAGCCGATTATCTAGACTCCTTTCAGTCTGGTTTCAGGCCTGGCTACAACACGGAAACCGCTTTGGTCGCACTGACCGATGATCTCTGGAGAGCCAGGGATGGAGGTCATTCCTCCATCCTAGTGCTCCTTGACCTCTCAGCGGCCTTCGATATCATCGACCATGGTATCCTTCTGTGACGGTTGCGAGAGGTGGGGGTGGGAGGCACCGTTTTTCGGTGGTTCTCCTACCTCTCGGACAGGTCGCAGTCGGTGTTAGTTGGGGAGGAGAGGTCGACCCCTAGGCCCCTGAAATACGGGGTTCCTCAGGGTTCGGTCCTGTCCCCCCTGCTATTTAATATCTACATGAAGCCACTGGGTGAGATCATTCGACGGCATGGGATAAAACACCATCAATATGCGGACGATACACAGTTGTATCTGTCCGCCCCGTGCCAACTCAGTGAAGCGGTTGACATGATGTGCCAGTGCCTGGAGGCTGTTAGGGTCTGGATGGGGGTTAACAAGCTGGTACTCAATCCAGACAAGACCGAGTGGCTGTTGTGTTTCCCTCCCAAAAACCTGGTCAATATTCCATCACTCAGGCTGGGGGGTGAAAATCTACGCCCCTCAGACAGGGCTCGCAACTTGGGGGTCCTCCTGGATCCACAGCTGACTTTAGAACACCATTTGTCGGCTGTGACCAGGGGGGCATTTGCCCAGGTTCGCCTGGTGCACCAGTTGCGTCCCTACCTGGACCGGGAGGCGCTCGCAACAGTCACTCACGCCCTCGTGACCTCAAGACTGGACTACTGCAATGTGCTCTACATGGGGCAGCCCTTGAAGAGTATTCGGAGACTTCAACTCATCCAGAATGCAGCCGCGCGAGCAATTGTGGGTGCACCTCGGTACACCCACGTTACACCTATCCTCCGCGAGCTGCACTGGTTACCGATCAGTCTTCGGATACGCTTCAAGGTGCTAGTCGTAACTTATAAAGCCCTTCATGGTATTGGATCTGGGTACTTGAGAGACCGTCTGCTGCCAATTACCTCCCACAGACCCATTAGATCTCACAGGGTTGGCCTCCTCCGGGTGCCATCTACCAGCCAATGCCACCTGGCTATTACCCGGGGGAGGGCCTTCTCTGTGGCAACTCCGGCCCTCTGGAATGAACTCCCCGCAGGGATTCGGACCCTCACCTCTCTCCAGGCCTTCCGAAAAGCCGTCAAAACCTGGCTTTGCCGGCAGGCCTGGGGGTGATGAGTTCCCTCCCCTCTCGACATGTATGGTTGTGCGACTGTTGTCTACTTTTATTATTTGTATTTTGTCTTTTATGTTCCCCTTCCCCCCCCCCCTTGAATTGTTCGCCGCCCTGAGTCCTCCCGGAGAAGGGCGGCATACAAATAATAAAATACAAATACAAATACTTCCATGTCGGAAGCACCGTAGCGCTTTCATGTTAAAAGTTAAACCGGTGACATCACCACTGCCCAGGGAATGCCTAGTTGGGGGCTCCTTTCATGTCCCCATTAAGATGCCCACCAAAGTGGTAAGCCATCTATTTATTCATAGTCACCTGCTTTTGAACTGCTAGGTGGGCAGGTTCTGGAGTGAGTGACAGGAACTCCCTCACCACATGGCAACAACCAGGTCTCAAACAGGAGCCTGCCGATTTTCAGCCCAGTGTCCTAACCACATGAGCTATCATGCTCATCTGTTTAGGGAAGCAAAACAGAAAAAAAGAATCATGATTATTTTAGAAATGAATAATTTCAGGGAATAAATTACCTAAAATAAGGAATGTGTCTATTGACAGAGAAAGAGCATAACACATCTAAGGTTAAGATATTTAGCTTGTGGTGAAAGCCTTTAGCTTGAAACACATAGTTCATTGAATGTTGACAGCATATGCATAAATATACTAAATATCACATTTTAATTAGCTAGTTGATTTTAATTCTCCTGAAATAGCAGTAGTGAATTTTGCCGAATTTTGGATATGATGCTTTTAAAAAGCTAGGGGGAAAGAAACTAAAATAGCTTTTTAAGAGAATGGCAAGGATGAGATGGGGTTTAAGAACAAATGCCTTGGAAGAAAATTACTGAAACAGAGGCATGTTTAGACTCTGCAGTATCTTGTGGGTATGTACACTACCACAGATACAGACAGATAATTTACAATTTTAACAATTATAAATATTAAATTCCACATATAAAAGCACAAAAATGCAAAGCACACAGTGAATGTGCAATAACCTAAAATTAATACATAATGCATATAAAAGGGCTATCAGTAAAATCATACCAAGAATTTAAGAGCAATTTTATCACCTCGGCTTTACTGTGTTCTATTGAATATTCCATTCCACTGGAGGCTCTTGATAAAGTTGAAGTTAGTTCATTTTTATTACCTTTCATTTAACCAATTTTTAGGAGAAAGCTCTGATTGCCAACACCGTATAGGAATGCATTATATAGGGAGGAGGAACCGACCAGGTGGTTCCGCCCCAGGCGACTCATGGAACCATTAAGGTTCCAGACGGAACTTGGGGTCATTCCTGATTCTTTCGCCCACAATCCGGTAGAGACTTTGGCTGCTGCCTGGCATTCGGCAGCATCAGAGGCCCTCGACCGGATTGCGCCACTACGGCCCCTCCGAGGCGGCGGATCCCGGAGACCCCCTTGGTTCACCGAGGAACTCCGGGAGATGAAGCGCCGGAGGAGATGCCTAGAGCACCGATGGAGGTCCAATAAGTCCGAATCGAACCGAGCAATGGTAACCACCTGCACCAAGGAATACACCAGAGCGCTTAGGGCAGCGAAAAGATCCCACATAGCCACCTTGGTTGCGTCCGCTGAGTCCCGCCCAGCCGCCCTGTTTAAGATAACCCGCTCCCTATTAAATAAAAGGGAGGCGGGGGAACCCTTGCAGGGCAGAGCTGAGGATTATGCCCAATTCTTAGCGGACAAAATTGCTCGGTTTCGGTCGGACTTGGACTCCACCCCTGCAGTTCCAGCCGAGGCACAAGAGGATCAGATGGAACATCTCTGGGTTGAGTTTCAGGATGTTACCCCCGGGGATGTGGACAAGGCCATGAGGGCTGTGAGTGCCTCCACCTGCGTACTGGACCCGTGTCCCTCATGGCTGGTTACCAGCAGCAGTGAGGTGACACGAGGCTGGATCCAGGCGGTCGTGACCGCCTCTCTTCGGGAGGGGAACTTCCCCGCCGCACTGAAAGCGGCGGTGGTGAGACCCCTCCTAAAGAAGCCATCTTTGGATCCAGCTGTCCTTAATAACTATCGTCCAGTCTCCAACCTTCCCTTTCTTGGGAAGGTTGTTGAGAAGGTGGTGGCCTTTCAGCTCCAGCGGTCCTTGGAGGAAGCAAACTATCTCGACCCCTTCCAGTCAGGCTTCAGACCCGGTTACAGCACTGAAACCACTTTGGTCGCATTGACCGATGATCTCTGGAGAGCCAGAGATGGAGGACATTCCTCCATCCTGGTTCTCCTTGACGTCTCAGCGGCTTTCGATACCATCGACCATGGTATCCCTCTGCGGGAGGTGGGGGTGGGAGGCACCGTGTTGCGGTGGTTCTCTTCCTACCTCTCGGACAGGTCGCAGTCGGTGTTAGTGGGGGGGCAGAGATCGTCCCCTAGGCCCCTAACATATGGGGTGCCTCAGGGTTCGGTCTTATCCCCCCTACTATTCAACATCTACATGAAACCGCTGGGAGAGATCATCCGCAGGCACGGGATCAGATACCATCAATATGCGGACGATACTCAACTGTATCTGTCCGCCCCGTGCCAACTCAATGAAGCGGCAGACGTGATGAACCGGGGCCTGGAGGCGGTTATGGACTGGATGAGGGCTAACAAGCTTGTGCTCAACCCAGAAAAGACCGAGTGGCTGTTGTGTTTCCCTCCCAAGGATTCCACCAATATTCCACCTCTCAGGCTGGGGGGTCAAACTCTATACCCCTCAGAGAGGGTCCGCAACTTGGGAGTCCTCCTAGATCCACAGCTATCATTCGACCACCATTTGACGGCTGTGGCTAGGGGGGCATTCGCCCAGGTACGCCTGGTGCGCCAGTTGCGACCCTACCTGAATCGGGAGGCACTCACAACAGTCACTCGGGCCCTCGTGACCTCTAGGCTGGAATACTGCAATGTGCTCTACATGGGGCTGCCCTTGAAGAGCATCCGGCGTCTTCAGCTGGTACAGAACGCAGCCGCGCGAGCGATTGTGGGTGCACCGCGGTTCACCCACATTACACCTATCCTCCGCGAGCTGCGCTGGCTACCTGTCGATTTCCGGATGCGCTTCAAGGTGCTGTTAATCACCCATAAAGCCCTACATGGTAGTGGATCTGGATACTTGAGAGACCGCCTTCTGCCAATTACCTCCCTGCGACCAATAAGATCACACAGATTGGGCCTCCTCCGTATTCCATCGGCCAGCCAGTGTCGGCTGGCAACTACAAGGAGGAGGGCCTTCTCAGTAGTCGCCCCGACCCTTTGGAACGAACTCCCCGTGGAGATTCGTGCCCTCACCACCGTCCAGGCCTTCCGCACAGCCTTGAAGAACTGGCTAGCCCGTCAGGCCTGGGGATGAAGATAGTTGCCCCTCCCGAATGATGAATGCATGTTGGTTACTGTTTTTATTATATGTGTCGTTGTTATTGTCTGTATTTCCCCTTCCCCGATTTTATGTGAGCCGCCCTGAGTCCCCTCAGGGAAAAGGGCGGCCTACAAATGTCAATAAAATCACTATAAAAAAATATAGCTGCCTAAGTAAATGCTTTACTTTCAATCTTCCTCTCCATTGTGCAGGAGCTTATAACTAAAGTATCTATTGAGTAGGGTGAGGTAAATATACTGTATGTTGACCTAAGGAAATATATGACCACCTCCCATGAAAAACTCTGCATAGCTATATTTATCAGGTTAGAACCAAATGCTGTCATTCCCAAAAGGAAAATTCTCTGCATTTTCCTCATTAAAAGAAGGGAGAATTAAAATGAATTAACATTTCATTGTCCTGGGCTGCTTTGTATATTTTTGCATTTAAATAAATGCTTTAAAATATGCTATTTGAATTATGCAGGATTTAAACGTATACAAAGTTGTTATAAAATGTGCCATGGTATACATTACTCTTTTATTAGTCATAAAACATTGAAAGGATTTAATGGAAACAAAGACAAATTAAGGGAATATTTTACTGCAAGAGCATGTAGAAACTATCAAAACCAGAGGTTGGTTTGCTTTTATACATATGCCAGGATTTTTTTTTAATGTGGACAAAATTAGTGGACAATTTAAGACAGACCATTAATGGAGATGCTTCCTGCAGTGAAAGTGCATAAAAGATGGAATATTCAGATGGATGCTATTAATGCAAATGCAGGAGAGGACATCAAATCTCAGTGGTGCAATTAGCATGGAAATGTGGTAGAATTGCAAAAATCCAAAAGCCAGAAGATGATAAGAAAAATATATAAAGTCCAACATTTTCTACCATCTACTGGTTATTAGTATTTTTTGCAACCACTCTATAGTGATTCTAGATTGACAATAATCTGCGGTGCCATTTCTCCTGGTTAGTGCTACCATTAAGTAAAGTGTTTTGTTGGAAGAAATATCCATCTGGTTCAGTTCCCAAGCTGGGAAAAAGACACTGAAACATGGAGGCTGATTGGAAAGATGGTTTAATGGTGAAGCAGAAGCACCTGGGTGGTTCTGGGCAGTGACCACATGGAGTTCAGAGTGGGTGGCTTTTATACCTTCTCTTAGTCTTTGAACTTGAGCTTCCTGTTCCTGTATTCTATTGGCTGTTGTCAGACTCCCATAGGGCCCTGTAACGATCATGTTTGTCTGAGCTAAGATTGGTTGAAGTTTGGGCTGATGCAATGAAAGGGCTTGTTGTGCCATGTGGTAAACTCTGCTGCTAGATTGGTTAATCCTATTATGTCCTGGAGGGTAATGTCTTAATCCCATCACCCTGGAGCTGGAGGTCTTTTGTCTTGTAGATAGGCTGGCCAGTCTTCAATGTGCACAAAATATCTGTTGGGGGGGAAGGGAGCTGGGGCTCTGAGGTTCTGTCTCCCTTAAGATTTTTCTTTTTCTTTAGGAGGAATATTTTATCCTGCCTTTTTAATATTTCTCAAAATATTTCATTCTTCTAGGGGAGGTAGCTTCCCATAGTTTAATTCAGGTGATCATTTCCTAAAGTATTCTTATTACCACTTCAGGCCCTTCCTTATATTTGATGGGTAGGTATGGCACATTTGATTGGATACCTTCTAAATTAGTCCAATGCCTTGTAGATGGAAATGCCATCTTCTGTTCGCTTCAGGCTATAAAATGTTTTTGGTTATCCCTGAGTTTGCAACCATATTCTAGGAATATTTGGTTTGGAGGAAAATGGTAAGACAAGAATTGAATAGTCACAACTCTAATTCTTGTGACTTTTAGCAAGACAATAAGCCCATACTGTTTACAACATTTTCTTCTGTTTTATTTCTTCTAATCAAAATATACCTCAAAGCAAATAGAGTATAACTGAAACTTCTGAATAGCTGTGAACTTTGTAAATTTGCCAGCAAGGCAGAGACAATAAAGTTTTAGAACTTGCTGCATAATTTCATGTATGTCTTCATTGGGGAAATATTTTAATACGTTGATACCCGGTTTCTCCAAAAATAAGACCTCCCCGTATAATAAGTCCAATCGGATTTTTGAATACATGCGCTAAAATAAGCCCTCCCCAAAAATAAGCCCTCCCTAAACATATTGCAACACAGCAGGAGCCATGAGGTGACCACACTTGCCGCCTCCTACACCTCAAAAATAATAAGACCTCCCCAAAATTAAGTACAAGTGCTTATTTCAGGGGTCAAAAGAAAATAAGACCCTGTCTTATTTTTGGGAAAACACGGTAGTATCACCTTACTTAAAAATATTGCAGAAATCTATATATTATTGAACTATCTGTTGTTTAAGAATTGCTCAGGTGAAGTAACTTTGATTTACTTGAAAAGGGAATAAAAGAGGTGGAATTTTAAACAATATATGTCCCTGACTGAACAGTGATGCCAAAATGTTTCAGTAAAAATTAACATATTAATAAAAGAAAATTCAGTCACATTTTAGATTTGATTGTACAGCTTTGATCTTCCTAAATGAATACATTTTCTTAATCTCAGAGATCAGGAATAGACTTGGTATATATGCAATTAGAAATGATAATTAAAACGAAGCAACAAGGATACAATTTCAACTTATTTAGAACAAAATTATTCTAGGGAATAATATCATTCATAACATTAAATGTTTTGTATTCAAAATCTAAGAATTTTCATTTATCCAATTTTGAACTGCATAGGAGAGAAGCGTCTCTCCATTAAAAAAAACCAAGAATGCAGCAAAAGTAACAGAAGCATTTAAGTATGACTCAGTTTCTCCAACTTAGTTGGACAATAACTTTTCATTGTAATCTTCAGTTTTGTTTTACACTTCTTAAGAACTATATATTGTCAAACATAAAAATATCAATATTATTGTAATATTTTAGATGTATATATGTGGAATTTTGTGTATTAAGAAGCCACATATTCAGAATATTAGATCTACATAAACTTCTTCTGTTTCAAGTTAACTCTTGTACAAACTGCCATTTGGTGATCTACCGTATTTTTCGGAGTATAAAATGCACCGGAGTATAAGACGCACCAAGGTTTTGAAGAGGCAAATGTAAAAAAAAGTAGGTAGGTAGATAGAGGGAGAGGGAGGGAGAGAGAGAGAGAGAGAGAGAGAGAGAGAGAGAGAGAGAGAGTAGATAGGTAGGGAGAGAGAAATACAGTCGGCAGGAAAAGAAAGAGAATAGGTAGATTGGTAGGTAGGGAGAGAGAGTAGGTAGGTAGGTACGTAGGTAGATGGGGAGAGAGCGAAATACAGTAGGTAGTTAGGGAGAGAGATAGAGTGTAGGTAGGTAGATAGAGGGATAGAGAGAGAGAAAGAGAGAAATACAGTAGGTAGGTAGGTAGGTAGGTAGGTAGGTAGGTAGGTAGGTAGGTAAAGAGAATAGGTAGGTAGATGTTTCCAGGTGTATTTTATCCATGTGCTGGAGTAGGAAATTGCTGACAATCCAGCACCTAAGACTTTGTTTCTGCTGGCACAGCATTTGATCAATCACTTTAACTAAAGAGTTTTCCAAAAGGGGGGGGGGAGTTTTTGCACTCTGCAAACCTCCCCAAAATGGCCCATTTTTCACAAAAATGGGCCCATTTTTTTTCAAGAAAATTGCATGCATAGCCTTATGGGGGTTTATAGAGTGCTCTTGGGGGTGGGGGTGGGTTAAAATTGAGCAAAAAAGGGCAGTTCTTTGCTCATTTATGTCCTCCCCAGCCCCCAGGAGTTCTCTGAAAGCCTCCTACAAGCTATGGACAGCCATTTTGGTGAAGGGGCGGGGCTTCAGGAGGCAAAAAATGCTGTATTCGATGTATAAGATGCACCTAGATTTCCAGCCTCTTTTTTGAGGGAAAAGTCTTATACTCCGAAAAATACGGTATTTTTCAAGTGATGTTGAATTAATTGCAGTATTCCTGTAAAATGGGGGTGTCAAAATCACATCGTCATGTGACATATTGTGACTTTTTTCCCTTTTGTTAAACTGGGTGTGGCCAGTGCATGACTCATCTGGGCTGCGGGCCATGAGTTTGACAATCCTGCTGTAAAACACTCTAGTAATATGTGAAGAGTGCCTTGGATCAAGCAAGAGCCTTCCATGAAACCTGATATTTTCATTGGGAAGGTGGGAATTTTTTGCTAGTTGTAGAGGGAAGGAGACTCTCTCCATCAACTTTTATTCTAAATGCTGGAAATGTTAACCAGTTAGTTTTCACAAGGCTTTGAAAATCATTTTCCCTAGGCTTTGGGGCCAGAAGATTAGGAAATCTCTGCTGCTGATGTGGTTTTCATAATTCAGCTTCATTATTTGTCTTGGGTATCATGGATCATTGTTTGTATGGTTTTAATCTTTCTATGCTGACCAGAGTCATCATTGTAGATAGGCAGCCATATGATATGAATGTATGTATGTATGCTGCTGGATGTTATGAAAGGAAAGGAGAAAGCTTGGCTACCCTGCACTTCCAACACTGGAAAAATTCTGGGTACAGGTAATCCTTAGGTTGCGACCAGCAACCATTTTCAATGCTGCTGAATGAATGGCGTTTACTACTAGTCCTCAAAGTTCTGGCATCACAGCATCCCTGCAATCATGTGATTCTGATTTCTGACAATCCCTGCTGATTTCCCACAAGCAAAGGTAATGGGTAAACCACTAGGAACTGATAAATCAGGGTCAGGTGACTATGTGCTTAACAACCCAGATAGACCTTGCTTAATGAGGGCAACCAGGACTGATGGTATTGCCGTCACTAAGCAACACAGTCAAGTGATGTCATGCTTTCCAACTACATCACTTAGCAGTAGTAATTCTGGTCCCAATTGCAGGGGTGAAATCCAGCAGGTTCTGACAGGTACTGAAGAACCGGTAGCAGAAATTTTGAGTAGTTCGGAGACCCGGAAAATGCCACCTCTGGCTGGCCCCAGCGGGGGGTGGGAATGGAGATTTTGCAATATACTTCCCCTAGGAGTGGGGAGGGAATGGGGATTTTACAGTATCCTTCCTGTGCCACGCCCACCAAGCCACACCCACAGAACCGGTAGTAAAAAAAAATGAATTTCACCACTGCCCAATTGCCATTATAAGCTGAAGACTTACTGTCGAGCTTGTGGATGTAAACAACTGAAAGACCTAGAGTAGCAGAATAGAAAAATTCAGTGTAAAAATAATTATATCCATCCAGTATTTTAAATCTATACACATACAAATCTGTTCATGAAGTCTCTGGTTTTTCTTGGGGGAATATATGATTGATCATATTGATCAAGATAGACTTGAAGATATTGTAACATAATGTAAATATGCAGAATTTTGTTCTTGGTTTCAAGCTCCTATACTTAACACTGGGAATGAATAACTTCTGTCTATGAAATGGCTTGATTATTTTGTGCCTTGTTGGTGAACTTTGTTTTTGAAGTTTGAAAGTTGCTCTCATATTGAAGATAATATTTTAATAATATTGTTTTGAATATTTAAGATTCATAATACTGTCCTGATTTCAATTGTTGATTATATTGTTTGAAGAACAGATACATTTTCTTCTCTGAGAGAATAAAATGTCCTTGTTTGTATTCAAGAAAGATTGCCTAATTTGAATAGGAGCCAGTCTTAATTGTCCATGTGCAGCCTTATCATTCACAAGATGCTATAAGCAAGTAGCAGCACATAAAGAGGAAGTAAAATGAATATATTTTTCTAGTTATGGGTATTAATAGGAAAATAATTCATGTGTGTGTTTAACATTAGCATTGCTTTTAATTTTTAAAAATCAAATTATCAATAGATTAATATCTTTTTAAAATGACATATTAACATAAACATTTAACATTGTAATTACATTTTAATTCTCATATTTATGTAAATATATAATAAATCAATATATTTTCATTAATCCATTCATCTCTAAATTTGATTTAGTGTGTTCCTAAACCATTTTTTGAGATACTGAATGTATAGATATACAGGAATTATGCCCTTGAAACAAAATGTAATTATTTGGTTTATTTTTTAAAAGACTATTGCTGCCCAAATTTGTTCTTATTACAAAATTTAGAATGTTAGTTGATCTCCAAGCTAACTCCATCTTGCCCCAGGCATCAAATCACATCAAATCTATTGCAGCCCTAAGGCCAAATATGAATAAAATATCTAATAAAAGAAGTATTACATTCTTGTACAATCTTTCCCAGACCTCAAAAAAGCCTTTCCTCATTGGAGATATTGTTAAATGGGATAACCTGGGCACCTTTCACAAGCATTGGTATCTGGTTAATTCTGCTTTTCTGTCTGTAGAGATTCTCAGTCATCCTGGTCATGGTTGTCCCAAAGGTGCTTTTTCAGGAGACAACTGGACTTGCTTGTTTTTCTTTGAAGTTGTTTCATTTCTCATCCAAGAAGCTTCTTCTGTTCTGACAGGATAGTGGGGAGTGGAAGGATTTACATTCCTTCCAGATAGCTGGTTGTTTTCAGCCTAAAAGTTGAATAGTTTAGGATGCAAATGACCGACTGTCTGCAAGGAATATAAATCCTTCCATTCCCCACTATCCTATCAGCTGAAGAAGCTTCTTGATGAGAAGTGAAATGTCTTCAAAGAAAAAACAAATCCAGTTGCCTTCTGCTTTTCTGTGCTAATTTAAAAAGAAATAAGTTGCAAATTGTTTATGAGTAACTGTGACATCAGTTCTGGTCTGTTAGGTTATTTGGTTTCTGCAGATTTAAACATATTTATTTTAGACAAAGACAAGCAAATGTTATGTGGGTGTACTGAGACATTATCTTTAGTAGATGGGCCACCACATTCAGTATCAGCTGTGGTTTATGAGTGGTCTTCAGCAGCAGATCCAGGTAGGGTAAATTACAGAAGTCAACCAATGCCTCTTTGTTATAGGAATGGCCATAACTGATAGACCAGTCAAGGCTGAGCAAATATTCTTCTGATCAAAGGCTACCTCTTGATCTATCAGGAATTGTGAGTCCAGAAAGACCCACATATTGTGAACCACTTCCTTTTTGGAGAGCATTTCTCTATCCAGAACAGATAAAAAATCAGCTGACCTCTAAAATAACCCCTCCCCCCAGTTGTTGAATGTCTGCTTTTAAAATATTTTTATTGCCTTTACATTTTTCGGAAGGTGATGTCCTATATCTGAACTGAAGTTTACAGATGACACAACAATCATTGGTCTCATTTGAGATGATGACGTGTCTGCATACAGATGGGAGGTAGAACAACTGGCCCTGTGGTACAGCTGGGAGAATCTGGAGCTGAACACTCTTAAAACTGTAGAAATTATAGTAGATTTTAAGAGAAGCCCTCCTATTCAACCACCTCTTACAACATTATACAACACAGTATCTCAGTAGAGACCGTCAGGTTTCTATAATCTCAGGACTTGAAATGAACAACTAACATTAGAACCATCATTAAAAAGGCACAGCAATGAACTCAGGGAGACTCAGAAAGTTCAGATTGCCCAAGGATCTGCTGATACAATTCTACAGAATAATTATTGAGTCTGTCATTTGTACCTCTATAGTTGTCTGGTTTGGAACAGGAACCAAACAAGACAGCTACAGAATTCAGCAGATAGTTAAGACTGCAGAAAAAAACAATTGCAACCAGCCTGCCTTCCATTGAGGACCTGTATACTGCACGAACCAGAACAAGGACTGAAAAAAATATCTACAGACACTTCACACCTGAGATAACTTCTTCAACTTCTCCCCTCAAGACACTGCTATAGGGCTTTGCCTGCCCAAACAACTAGACACAAAGATAATTTCTTCCCCCATGCAATCATTCTGCTGAACACTTAACTCCTACAGCACTGTCTTGTGCCTAAAGATAATTTACCCATGTAAATGGCTCTATTGCTATTATCCTTGCTATCTTTTCATCCTTCTCATCTTTCTCACCTCTCATCTTTCTACTACTTTCTCCTATTGGTATATGTTGATGTATCATTTTTTGTTGTATCTTATGATTTATGATCTATGACCTATCACTTTGTTTGTATGAAGACTGAGAGCTTATGCACCAGAGACAAATTCCTTGTGATTCCAAAAACACTTGGCCAATAAAGAATTATATCTACAAGTTGCTGAATAAGGCAATTTAGGAAGGGAGGTGTGTGTGTGTGTGTGTGTGTGTGTGTGTGTGTGTGTGTGTAGAGAATGTTAATTGGATGAGCTGTTTCCAGTTTGGGAAATTGTAATGAATAATGACACAAACCTTCCTCTGTTTTCATATTTTTTTCAGATAATAAGAGTCACTAAATATGTTTTGTTGTGATTTTTGTCTTCCTGTCAGGAAGACATAAATATTTCTAAATATTAGCTCTATTAGCTCTTCCTACAATCTTTTCCTCCAGAGATTGCTTCAACTGTCACTTCTCTGTTATGTTTATGTGAATTTCCACAAAGTGCTTTACCAAAATTGGATATCCCAAAATGATATTTTCACTAGAGACTTCGTAACACTTGGAAGAGGAATTCAAATTCAGAGAATGTCATACATGGGAAAGGATTTGTGCCTTTTTCCTAGCATTGCAATGCATGATGACAAATAACATTTTGTTTAAGAATCAGAGATCTAATTATGAATTTTTTGCCATTGTGTTTAATTAGAGTGAGATCGGCATTGTTATTTTCTTGGCAAAATGTATCTTGGCTCATTTAATGATTGCAATTTTCCTCTATGGTCTACTTGTGTCACATTTTGGGCAGGCTTGATTTGGAGAGAAAGTACCTTATACCTGCTTTGTAACAATACCGTCAATTCAAGCACCCTAGTTGTTCCTACCTATTGTTGGAATGTTTGTTTTCATATTTGTTGTCAGATCAGGTTGCCAGGATCCAAGAACATTCGCAATGAACTTTTGTCATGGCATTTGTTTTGTCATAGAATATAATCAGCTTATTTTAATTACATCAAGAGGGATGCTGGGCATTTCTGTCTTTTAATTAGCTGCTTACAGCTAATTCTTTTAAGAACCATTAAGATGTAAGCTGCATAGGGCTCTGTATAATTTGTGTATGTATTTAGCTTTACATAAAGCAATATATTCAAAATAGCATGCAAGTAAAGTTTTCTTTCTTCATTAAGAATCAGAAGAAAAATTCTGAGGAGAGAAAACTGGAAGTTGTTGAGGATTCCCTTAATTGTTAGTCAATAGCAGTTTACTGCATTCATGGAAATACAAGAATACTGGGAAAGGAAACAGAGAGAGAAAAGAACTGGGAATCTTATTTTTTCTTTCGCAAATCCTTGGGTTTTATGTATTATTTTATTATGGTGATCTTTTTTCTTAGAGTTTATAATAAACACTTACTGTATCTTTCTTTCGCTCTTTGGAAAGAGGGACATTTGTCCTTTAGATTGGTGGAAATAGTTCAAACACTCTCCTCAGCCTGTAGAATAATATATATAGTAGTCTTCGCCTAACCACCCTATATCCATTGCTAAGTGAAGATGTTGTTAGGCAAAACGTCATGCGCTACTTAGCAGCAGTAGTTCCTATAGACACTAGGCAAGGACAGTGTCATTAGATGAGGACCTCATGTGTCTCCTGCCCTGTTCAATCTGCTGGCTCCATCCTACTGCTTCTTCCCTAGTCAGGACGGGCAAGCTCTCTTCAGCAGATAAGAATCCACTGCCTTGTCACAGAGTGTAGGGTGGCCAAAAGGCAGAGATGGGGTGGGGAGACAGGCAGATGGGGGGAGTTGAAGCACATGCTGCAGCCTGGGCTGGTTCTCAAGTACCCAAATTTTGATACCATGACCATGGGGTGTTACAAAGGCCATAACTTTGGGGAGCAGTCATAAATACCATTCGTTCAGTCCTGTTGTCACTTCAAATGGTCACCGAATGTTGTTACCAATTAGTATAGCCTTTATTGCAGTGGTGAAATTCAATTTTTTTTACTACCTGTTCTGTGGGCATGGCTTGGTTGGTGTGGCAGGGGAAGGATACTGCAAAATCTCCATTCCCACCCTACTCTGGGGCCAGCCAGAGGTGGTATTTGCGGGTTCTCCGAACTACTTAAAATTTCTGCTGCTGAATTTCACCCCTGCTTTATTGTCATTGTAGAAAATAAATACAATGAAATTGGTTACATTGTTAATTGAGGATTGCCTATTTAGAAACATATTTAGAATTTATACCCTGAAAAAGTATGAAATCAGATACTTCACTTACGTTCCATCTTTATTGGCTACAAAAATATCTGCCCAACCTTTGTAATATCCAGACTAAAATTATTTTCAATTAATTATTCAGTGTATTGCAGCAATATGATTTATGTCAAATTATTTCTGTAATCGATAGCAACCATAATTTTGGAAATGTTTTTACTACTAAATGGGTCCTAAAAATAAAAAGAAATAAGCTGGTCATAACAGATTTCTGTCAGATGCAAACTACACATACATAAAGTATGGTATTTATAAAGTTTCTGCTTTCAATCCACTGTAGTTAACAATTTACATTCCATATGCATTCCTTTGCCTTATATCTCTTAGAACACAGAACATTTTTTATAAGCTTAGTCCCATAAAGTTTGGGATATTATAGCCTTTTATTTCCCTTCCCAGAAATTCTTTGCAATTGTTCACGGAATTTGGTTTAGCAAAACAGCCAAGGTGGCGCAGTGGTTAGGGTGCAGTACTGCAGGCCACTTCAGCTGACTGTTATCTGCAGTTCAGCGGTTCTAATCTCACCGGCTCAAGGTTAACTCAGCCTTCCATCCTTCCGAGGTGGGTGAAATGAGGACCCAGACTGTGGGGGCGATATGCTGACTCTGTAAACCGCTTAGAGAGGGCTGAAAGCCCTATGAAGCAGTGTATAACTGCTATTGCTATTGCTAAAAGGAACTGGAGTAGACCTGGGTTAGTTCTATCTATAGGCCATGAAGAACATTGTGGTCTTCTACTGCATCCTATCTATGTGTAGGGAGGTTTCCAGGATACAATTGTTGAAGTGTAACTCCTGGTTCTTTGATCCCTTAGATGACCACTATGCCTGGATTGCCCACAAGGCCTTGCTTCTATGATATTGACCTGGACCCTGATACAGAACAAGTAAAAGGGTTGTTTTGAAGGTTCAAGCTAAAACACAGCATCAGGTGAGTGGCTTAGAGAAATGCTACAAGTCTCTTTTTCGAGACTGTTCTGTATTTAGACTTTGCTTCAAAGCTCCTTGATAAAATAAGAAAAGGGCAAAATAAAAATATAGGCTGTATTTTCCAGATAAATACAGAGACTGTTTTAGCAATAAATATATGCTTTTTTCTTAAGTTTAATCTCTGTCTCTGTCTCTCTGTCTCTGTCTCTCTCTCTATATATCTATCTATCTATCTATCTATCTATCTATCTATCTATCTATCTATCTATCTATCTATCTATCTATCTATATATCTATATCTATATATCTATATATATATATATATATATATATCCAAAGTTGTTAAATATGGGTGTCTTACCCCATAGTATTCCAGAGAGTAAGTCGTCATCTGTTACCAAGTTTGGTTGAAATTGCTTGAGGCATTCCAAAGTTATGTTAGAGCACACACAAAGACAC
This sequence comes from Thamnophis sirtalis, assembly GCF_051295495.1. Taxonomy (NCBI): domain Eukaryota; kingdom Metazoa; phylum Chordata; class Lepidosauria; order Squamata; family Natricidae; genus Thamnophis; species Thamnophis sirtalis. Next base: position 81,946,895 of record NW_028261386.1, on the reverse strand, counting down.
ACACACAGCTCTCTCTCTCTCTCTCTCTCTCTCTCTCTCTCTCTCTCTCTCTATCTATCTATCTAATGAGAGATATATATATTGCTCTGGAGCAGGATGTACAACTAAACCGGGCAGATCCCACATCTTCCTGATGAACCACATAATATGTGATGCAGAACTATGGGGAGGGAAATCCACTTCTAATATATTAGGAGGTGGGGAGAGGGAGCATTGGCTCTCCACCTGTTCCAATATTAAGCAAGTTCCAGATGCTAAGTTTACCTCCCACAGTCCAGCAGAAGTGACAGCCCTCTCTGCTGTGGCTGCTGTTTGTTAGAATGCATGTGGCAGGCATCATTGTTTTTACCATGTTATGTATCTGCCTTCAAGATGGGTCTAAGAGCCAAGGTGGCGCAGTGGTTAAATGCACTGCAGGCTACTGCTAGATCAGCAGGTCAGCGGTTCAAATCTCACCGGCTCAGGGTTGACTCAGCCTTCCATCCTTCCGAGGTGGGTAAAATGAGGACCCAGATTGTTGGGGGCAATATGCTGACTCTCTGTAAACCGCTTAGAGAGGCCTGAAAGGCCTATGAAGCGGTATATAAGTCTACTGCTATTGCTATGCTATCTGTGATAACTAAGACATAACAAGGCTCAAGATATTCCAATGGATACCTTCAAATGCATCTTTGGACATTCTTAGCTGCATTCTTAGTGCTTTGTGATGAATAAAAACACTAAGTAGGTGAAGCAGAATTAAACTCTCAGGTGCTCTTGTTAGGAGGGGTAGGTAGTTAGCAATATCAATCCTACCATGACTTCCTCTTTCAGGGAAGGTGCAGAGCAGCCAACAAACACATACACATTGTGAACAAACAAATGGAACAGAACTTTGCAATAATGTATTGATCATAGAATCATATCATTAGAAAGGACTATGTAAGATCACAGACTGGAGAGTCCATGCTTGAGTCTAAACTGAACTCTTCCTGAGAAATGGCCATCCAACATCTGCATAATTACATTCAGTGAAGGAGAGTCCACTACTCTCCAGATGACAGGTTTTACATTCAAACAGCTCTTTCTGCTGAATATGTTTCTAACAATTCAATCAGAAATTGCTTTCCTGCAATTTCAACCCATGTTTCTGGGTCTCATTCTTTGGAATGATAGAAAACGAATGTTGACCTTCTTTTCTGTGATATTCTCCCATGTATTTGAAGAGTACTATATAAATTATTGCAACCATTCTTCATTTCTTCTCTTCAGAGAGCTATAGCAATAGACTTACGTTACAAGTTGTACAGAAATATATGGTGAAAAATAACTATGTGATAATGTGAAACTTTGTTACATACAAACATGTATAAAACACATACATCCATCACTCTTAACAGTTCACAAGCCTCTAAAGCTGGCTGTGCCATTAGGCCTGAGGATCCCAGGGGACCAAGAAGATCTTACAAAGGCTTGCTTACTACAATTAATGTCATCCTTTCTTTGTTCATGTGCTCATCATAAGACACCATCCAGACAGAAACCCAATATTTTTACTGTTCCCTTTGTTACATTTGTGTTGTATTTGTGCTGATAAAACGGTCTCTTATGACGAGCCGATGGACAGAGAATGGAAGCAGTGAACTTCCTCCCATATTTGGGCATACTAGGGGCTGTGACTTTAAATATATACCTTTCTCCCTGGCTCAGCTGATAAGGAGAGGAACTCTGTGGCTTAATGGTTAACACATCTGCCTAAGATGCAATACAGCACAGGTTCGAATCCCTGTAAGGGTATGGCTAGCTGATGAGAGCTAAATAGCTTGAAATAGATCTATACTAGTCTACCTTTATTTATTTATCAGCACAAATGCAACACACACACACACACAATCACACACGTATATATATGTGTGTATGTTGTATTTGTGCTGATAAATAAATAAAGATAAATAAATAAATAAATAAATTATTTATCAGCACAAATACAACAAATGTAACAAAAAGGCAACAGTAAAAATATTGGGTTTCTGTCTGGATGGTCTCTTGTGACGAGCCAAAGGACAGAGAATGGAAGTAGTGATCTTCCTCCCATATTTGGGCATACCGGGGGTTGTAAATCTAAATAGATACCTTTCACCCTGGCTTGGCTGATAAGGAGTCAAGCTCTGTGGCTCGTTAACACATCTGCCTAAGATGCAATACAGCACAGGTTCGATTCCCAGTAAGGGTATGGCTAGCTGATGAGAGCTAAATAGCTTGAAATAGATCTATACTAGTCTCCCTTTATTTATTTATCAGCACAAATACAACAAATGTAACAAAAAGGCAACAGTAAAAATATTTGGTTTCTGTCTGGATGGTCTCTTGTGGCGAGCCGAAGGACAGAGAATGGAAGTAGTGATCTTCCTCCCATATTTGGGCATACCGGGGGTTGTAAATCTAAATAGATGTGTGTTTGTGTGTGTGTGTATACACATACACGCACACACACACATACTTAAATGCTATATAGCACCAGAGTTCTTTTTTGGCAGGTGTGCAGCCATACATATTTGATAAATGGAATAAGGAATGAATAATTAAATCAATCTTATCCATATTTCCTGAAGCATTTGTAATAAAATGGTTCTATCCATACATTTACAATTATCCTTTGAATTTGATATTTGTTCAGTGTTTGCGACCTTAGTGCAGAATTGTATGAAATAAGAAAAATAATAATATATTTTTCCTAATCAAACAAAATGTAATACATATGTATCATTATTTTTATTATAAGCCACTCTGAAATTTTTAAAATAAGCAGTATATGAATATGCCAAATAAATATGTAAAAATTAATAGCTGGAACAGTTAAACATTTGTTTTGATTAATTGTAACACAATCATATTAACTCATAACACAATCTCATTACGGGAAGGTTAATATCTGGCATCTTTTTTAGAAAACTAAGAGATTCAATTATTTATACAATGAAAAATAAAATATTTAATGCTTTGTTTTTCCTTCTATTTTCCAGAGTCTTGAAGGGAAAATAATGCAGTTTCTATACTTCCTGAACCAAGAAACAAGAACGAATCTGAAAGACACTTAAAACTTATCTTTGAAGAATATTGTGCTAGATTGAAGCAGGATGAATAAGTTCATCTCTAAAGAATTCTATATTGAAAAACCAAAGCCAGAACAACCAAAAAAACACTGAGCTCTTTCATACAACTCATGCAATGAAATGTTTTGCAGAACATGCTGTTGCTTACGCACTAATTGTTTACTGTAGTAGATGTGGGAAATGAAAGAGGGATGTATGCATACTGATGGAGAGGGGAGTAACCACTCTTAAGATATATTTGAACCAATAGGCAAAATGTTGAGGTTAATGTCAATTAGGAATGCAAAATTACAAAATGATGCCTTTTGATATATTTCTTCCATTTCATAGCCACTATGCTATTTTTTTTTTCATTTAGTCCTGGAAATGTTATAAAAATTATGATGGAAATGTGTAACTTTGGCATTGCTACGTAAGCAGAAGTGAGAGCCGGTCAAATTAGGGTTTCAAATGAGTACAGTGCTCATAATCTCATGCCTCTCATCAGCACTGCTTTCTGTCAAATCAGTTTGGATTTCGTGCCTTGAGCTATTTTGTTTGACTCTTCTAGATATTCCAAAGGATAACAAGCATTCTTTCATTTTACAGTCAATGGAAGTAAACAACAATTTATTGTGCGGCTTCCAACTTTAAAGAAATGTGCCATAGGCTCAGTCTGTCTCCTGGTAGAAGTTTTTGCCCTTTTTTGGACAGAACTATCAACTGAGTATTTGAGATCTCAGAATAAAGACACAGAACCACACGCTGTTGAGTAAATTTAAGTAACACCAAAATTAAATGAACTGCACTGCTCTAAATAATATTTAGTGTAAGAAAAATTAAAATGCATTTCTTTATTGGAAAATATTTTTTCCCCATGCCATTTGGGGGACTGATAATCAAAATTCTTTAAGCTGCATCCAGCTCTATAGAAGTAGATGCACCATGAAGCCTGGAATGACTGAGGCTCTTTGGACAAAAAAAGTAATCCGTTCCCCTTCATTGTGTCTGTAATTGACAATACAGGTCATGCTCAACTTATAGCAGTTCCATTAGTGACCATTTGAAGTTACAACAGCTCTGAAAAAAGTGACTTTTGACCATTTTTCACACCACCGTTGCAGCATCCCCATGGTCATGCGATCAAAATTCAGACCTGTGGCCACTGATTCATATTTATGACTGTTGCAGGGTCCCACAGTCATGTGATCACCTTTTGGAACCTTCTGACAAGCAAAGTCAATGGGGAAGTCAGATTCACTTAACAACTGTATTACTAACTTAACAACTGCATTGATTTACTTAACTAGCACAAGAAAGGTCATAAATGGAGCAAAATGTACTTAACAAATGTCTCACTTAAGAAATCAAATTTTGGGTCTCAATAGAGGTGGTAAGTTGAGGACTACCTGTATTCTTTCTGTATTGCAAAACTGCTTTTGCTGGGGATTAGTACCAAAGAGAAGCAGAAGCTTCTGTCTTATGCTTAAAGCAAATGATATTGCTTCTACGTTTACATGTCAGTTACATGTATAGAAGACATTTTAAATCAGAGGTGAGAAACCTCTGGCCAATGAGAAAGATGTAGCTAATAAAACACCCACTTTTGGCTTGCAGAGGGTCTGCCTCATGCCTAGAACCCACCCTAAATTTATTCACTCTGTCCTTTCCAAAAATGGAAGAAAATATTTGCTCCACTGTTCTATACTGGTGAACGTCTGCCTTCTTTTCCCCATATGCCTAGGAAGAGAAATAAGCCAAAATTCAATTTGCTTCAGCAGATTCCTGCTGCATCATTATATAAGGATTCAATTCAATGTCCTTTGTAAACAAGGCAGAAACAACTGAACATTCATGTTTGTCACGTTGATTAAAGTTTATTTAAACAAACCAGGAATTTACTGCAGAATAAATTAAATTCTGGTTTATTCCTTTTCAAAGAATTAGAGAGGAAGAAATCCAAGATTTCCTATGGAATCCTTTCTGTTCGTGCATATAGTTTAAAATGAATGATTTAGCATTATGTTTGTAAAAAATACTTCAGACTATAATGTATTTTAACACAGACTATTATTCCTCATTGCTGCTGATTATTATCCGAGAATACACCAAATTGCACTAGTTTTACTGTATATAGAAAAAAAACTGCATTTCCTCCAGTAAGATACTTTCCTTTTTTGTTCCATCAATGTGGAGTAGGACTTTTAACTCATTAAGTGCCTGAAAATAAATTTCTTTTAATCCTCAAAACTGCTTGACTGGCATTTCTGAATGCTGAAATACATCCATTTTGTCAATAACTTCATCTGATTACAAAAGCATAACTCTTAGTACTAATTTTACTGCTTAATATTGTATAAGAAAAGCCTTATAAAACACTAGACTTTGTCTAGTGATAATCTGTTAGTGTTTCTCAACTTTGGTACTTTTAAGAAATGTGGAGTTCAACTCCTAGAATTCCCCAACCAGTGTGCTTAAGTTTACCAAGGTTTAAGAATGTGGTCTACAATATAATAATATGTAAACTGTATTAGAGAAATGAAAGCAGATGTTAGATAGACTCAGGGGTGGGCTGCTGCGGGTTTGCAAGGGTTAGGGAGAACTTTTAGCTAAGATTCTGTGCATGTTCAGAGAACTTCCAAATCCTACTCCTGGCTGGCCTTGCCCGCCCCTCCCCTCCCAAGAGTCCCCACGCAGCCCCTTTTGGATGCAGGTAAATGCAGGGGCGCACGCGGAAGCTTGGTGAGGGTAAAAATGGGCCTATCAGAAGTTTGGGAAGGCCAGAAATGGGCCTGGAGCACTGTTCCCTCTAAGGTGCACGGGTGTGCGGCTGCGCACGTGGCAACAAAACACCACGCAGCAGTTTCCAACTGCCGCCCAGTGGTTTTTGTGAGACGCCTTCCACAGTAATAGGGGAGAGCCAGCCTGGAGACAGCAATCACAAGGCAGGAAGTAGCTGAGAGAAGGGGTGTGGGGGTTGGGAGAAGGCATGGGACCGGCTCCCAGCAGTGGCTACTCAGATTTGCCATTTGAGAGAGAGGGAGGGAGGAGGAGGGGAGGGAGGGAGAGCGAGAGCGTGTGTATCCCTCCTTCCTTCAGCCCAACACTCTCGCTGGCATCCCGGCCAGACAAGAAGGACTGCAGAGGGTCTCCTCGAGTCTAGGGCAGCGAGTCATTCGATGGGAAACGTACCTCTTGGAAGGAATGACCTGGCTTGGCTCTCGCTTCGTCTCTCCTGTCTCTTCGCTTCTCCGTTCGGTCATTGGGAGGCAAATTGAAAGTGGGAGCCAAGCCGGGTCATTCCTTCCAAGAGGCAACTTTTCCACCGAATGACTCACTGCCCTAGACTCGAGGAGACCCTCTGCAGTCCCTCTCATCTATCCGGGATGCCAGCAAGAGTGTTGGGCTGAAGGAAGGAGGGATTCATTCTCTCTCTCTCTCTCTCTCTCTCTCCCTCTCCCCCTCTCTCCCTCCCTCTCCCTCCCACCCTCCCTCCCTTTAAGAGAGAGAGAGGGAGAGTTAGTTAGTTAGTTAGTTGGTGGGCAGACTTAGCACTTTGTTAAGTTTGTTTCTCTGTGTGTTGTGTATATATACATGTCTCAATGGGTGCAATTGTGCAAGCATTTTTTTTCTCTTTGAAAGAATTTTTGGATTTCTCCTCACCAAACCTTTAAGACTGAAAGAGTTAGAGTTGAAATATAAAGAGATTGTCAATCGCCATACTGTTAGATTGATAGGCAATTATGGACTATCTTGATTATAGCCTCCTTAGAAAGAATATGCTACTGTATGGTTGAGAAAAAGATCAAACTTCATTCCATGGAAACCCAACAAAGTTCATAGGGAGGGTTTCTTTCTATGATGGGCTTCTTGGGTCAACGTGAATATCAGTTATCAAAAATTTAAGTAGAAAATTAAGCAGGCAATGGGCAATTACAAAAAGGGAAGCCAACTTTCTGAATCTGTTTCTTTGCACTTAGTGACATAAATAGACTAATATTCTGAAAACCTGACCTAAATTACTATATATTTTAAATAGCTGTAAAGCTATGCTGAAAAAGGTGTTCTCACGGTATTGTGATAAATTCAATAAAAAGAAGGGAATTCTTGATGAACTTAAGGAGAAATGAGAGTATTGGATAGTAAATGGACAAATAAATCAAAGAGAATATTTGCACCTCAGGGTTGAAATGAGATGTTCTCTCTTACTCTTTCCTCTTCCTCTCTTCTCTCTCTGTCTCTCTCATCCTCTTTCTCTTTGTCTCTCTTCTCTTTCTCTCTCCCTCTTTTCCATTCTTCTGTCACTTTCTCTCTCCTTCTCCCTTCTCTCTCCTCTTTGTCTCTTTGTCTCTTTCACCCTCTTTCTCTTTGTCTCTCTTTGTCTCTCCTTCTTTCCCACTCTTCTGTCACTTTCTCTGTCCTTCTCTGTCTGTTTCTGTCTCTCTTCCCTCTTTTTTTCTTCCTCTCTCCCACTCTTTTATCACTTTCTCTCTACTGCCCAACCTGTCCCCATACTTATCTTCGATTGATCATGTTTGCAATAATTTACCTTCTTTCCTAAATAGGCGCAGTTCCCTTACTGGACCCCTCGCTCACTCAAACACACACACAAAACCATTTTTCCTCCATTCCAATTCAGATCCTATAAATCAATTGCTCTGTGAAACATCTGTGAAAAAAATTCAGGTGCTCAGGCATGAAAATGTGCTGCTCAAATACTATACTTTTCCGCACACACTGAAAAAAAATTAGAGGGAACATTGGCTTGGAGTATGGGGAGGCCATTTTTGCCTTCCCAGAGGCCCGAGGAAAGCCTCCAGAGCCCGGGGAGGGCAAAAATGTACTCCCCCCCACCCGTCCTGGTGCAGGAGGCCGACTAGGCTATGCCCACCATAGCCACACCCACCCAGCAACCATGCAGAGAATCCCTTGCTAAGAAATTTTGAAACCCACCCCTGGATAGAATGCAAATACCTCCTGAGCAATAATTTTTTTTAAAAAAAAACAACCTAATATTTCACTTGCTGGTAGTTCTAACTCAAGACAGGCAATAAATCTTCACCTATTCATGCAGACAGGCAGTGATGGGGAGAAAAACAAAAATGGGAATTGTGAGCTATGCAAGCTACAGCTTGTGTGCTATGGGTAAATTGCTACAGTTGTGTGGGGAGCACCAGAGTGCATCCAGGTTGAAAAGATTAACCAGTCGACATCACAGTTGCCTGGGGAATGCCCAGTTGAGGGTTACTTTCATGTCTCCATTGAGCTGCCTGCCAAAGTGGTACGCATTTATCTACTCACAGTTCCCCGCTTTCGAACAGCTGGTTCCACAGGAGCTGGAACGAGCAACAAGCAAAGTAACGGTGGTCCCTATTTTTCTACTTGTATTTATACCTGCTTTTGAACTGCTAGGTTGGCAGAAGCTAGGACAAGTAATGGGAGCTCATTTCATTACGTGGCACTAGGGATTCGAACCACCAAACTTCCAACCTTTCTGATTGACAAACTCAGCATCTTAGCCACTGTGTCCCTTTAAAGGGTAAAGCTGCTGTCTTAAATACACTTGAGAGAGAATGAGCACCACTAAACAAATGGGTATTTCTGAGCATATACCTTCAGCAAATTGTGCTGGTGAGGGCTACTACTACTCACTACTAAGAACCTGTAGACATGTTTAAAACAGAACTGCATCTTTAACTTCAGCTTATTGCTTACTAAATGATTACAATTAAACCATCCTGCATAATTAAAACATTTAATTTTCAGTAGGAGAATATATGAAAATTAAAATATTATTTTTCATAAAGTAGAGCCACAATGACTGACTCGTTTAAAAGTCACTCTCAGATTCCAGGCTTTTATTAAACTAATTTGTTTTCTGGTATATTCATCTACCTCACTGGTAAACAATGAAATAGCAATGTAATAGAAATAAAATAGTAACATAAATTTTGTTGCATTCAGATAAAGATTAAATTTTACCGGAGTAAAGTTAGTAAATAAGGCTACTGGTTTAGAAGCATATGGTGACAAAACAAAGGCTGTGGGACAGTTGCCTAATTGCACAATGTGAGTTTCTAGTCACTGTTTATCTAACAAATCAGCTAAAGTGAAATATTTCTGCCATCAAAGCCATAATAGCAACTCCTGGTTCTCTAATCCAAACTGTAGCATTTCTATATACACATTCAAATATGAGTGAGTTCGTGAACATTTTAAAAAGGAGGGGAGTTTTGTGCGTAAAAGGTCAAATATTTATTCAAAAAGTAAACCCGTTTTCATTCAAAGGGTTTTAAGGACATTTGGAAGAAATTAACTTGAATAAGCTGTCATACTATAAAGAGCTTGGCAAAAGAAATTGACTTAGTAGCCTGTGAGTTTGAAAAGAAGGAAAGAGAGAAAGGATCACTTTCTGGATGAACAAAATGTTCATCCCTTACATTGCTGTCACATTATTTAATCCATAAACAGAGTCGGAATATAGCTTTCCTCTGGATTTCCAACATTCCTTACAGCTTCTGTTGTTTCACAGACTGTGTCAAAAACTTAAACCTCCAATCAACAAACAAAGCTCAACCTTTTTGAATCAAAACAAGATTTTGGAAAATCACCTTTTCTTGGGAATATCTTCTTGCTTGTCCCCAAAGGTGCTTTTTTTCAAGAGGCATCTGGACTTCCTGGTTTTTCTTTGAAGACGTTTAGCTTCTCATCCAGAAGCTTCTTGGATGAGAAGCAAAACGTCTTCAAAGAAAAACCAGAAATTCCAGTTGCCTCTTGAAAAAAGCACCTTTGAGACAACCATGACCCGGATGACTGAGAATCTCTACAGACAGAAAAGCTGCTTTGTCTTCTTGCTTGTCCTTTAGCCTATAAGAAGCATTTCCCTAAGACACATTTGGTTAAAGTTTTTTTCACTTAAAAATCTGGAATCTAAAGTAATCCAATGAAACTAAGTGGTAGGAGATTCAGATCGGTTGTGTGGATAGCTATAGAAGAGAAATGGGAAAAATGGAACATAAAATTACCAATAGTTACTTCTGATGAGTATATTACTGAAAATGTACTAATGATAAAAAGTATCTTTTGGAGGGGAGGCTGTTGTAACTTTGAATGGTAGCAAAGCAAACGGTTGTAAGTCGAAGACTACCTGTATGGAAGGAAGCTAGGCTGTAAAAAGATGAGTGTGATTTTAAAACTGGACCGGGGGGGGGGGGGGTGCCAATAATTTCCACTACCCTGATATATACTTGATGGTGAAAGTGCAAGGGATGGCAAACTCTAGTAATGAAAATCAAGGAGCATAGCGGGGGGAAATGGGACCAGAATTAAATATAAAGACCACCACAATAATGAAGCTGCTACAACAACCAGTCTTAGAACTGACAACGAAGATACTGAAGAGCTAGATATCTTCTGCCTTTTAGGATGAACAATCAATTAAAGGACCTGACAGTCAAGAAATATTCAGAGTCCAACAAGTGGACTATAAAGATCAGGATGATTCAGGCAATGATTTTTCCCTAGAAGGCTCTCTGGAAGCGAAAGTTGAATTTTAAAGAATTAGGATTAAAAAAACGTATTGATGCCTCTGAACATTAATGTTGGCGAAAACTCCTGACAACACCACAGACAACCAAGAAAACAAAAAACTTTTTTACTGGGTGCCCTTCCCCAACTCAACGGAAGTACCAGCTGTTTTAGGATATAAATGAAGTACTTTTCCAAGAACATTCAAAAATAACACAAACAGTAGAAGTGATCTGTGCAGAGAATCTCTGCACCTGTGAACTACATGGACAGTTTGAAAAGTGGCTAAAGCTTCCATTCCAGGAACTAGCACGGAAACCCTCCCTGAACCGCTATTACAGCAACAATTGCTGGATGTTTTCTTGCCTGCATGTGATACCTGGTGGGAGGAGAATTGCAGGTAGTGAAATCTACCAATCCTTGCCCTTTAAGTCCCGATGTCGAAACAGCACCAGTTCCTTACCTCATCACTGAGGTAAGAGAGGCCTTGACAACCAAGTCAGTGCAATTTATATTGATATGATTTTCTGCCTATCAAGGACTGGAAGAAAGCATATTAACAAAGTTAAATATAGTTCTAGGACAGATAGCCTCTGAGAGAATGCTATCAGGCATCTATGTTTTTGAACTGACTATAAGTCCCTGCTCAGCCAAATGCTAAGGAATGCTGGCTTCACTGCTTCTTACCTTAGACCCCAGAATGGGCTCAATCAAGGACCAACAACCTCAACTATACTGTATACAGAATGCCATTCCATCACCCAAGAGAATAGAAGATACTGCAGAAATAAGCTTCCCCTTTCTTGTCCTGCCAATTACAGGACCTGCTTCCTCAGCTTGTAGTCAGGAGGATGCATTGGATGTGTTTCCAGGCTTCCAAATCTTTTATGTTTCAACAGTTGAATGTGACTGCCATTTTGTAAATTATTAGAAAGGACAGCATTTCATTTAACAAAAGGGAGTAAAAGCAGCTAATAATGTATGTTGCATTACACTGGGTACTGTTTAAGATGTTACAACATTTATTGCTACTGTAAAACGGTCCTATTAAAGAAGAAAAGGGGGAAAGCTTGTAAACAATAAGCTCATAAACAATATTTTGTATACTTGCATATTTGTAGCAAATATAAATATCCCTTCACCCTAATGGCAGATTACTTTGCATGCATGCCTATATGTGTGCTAGCATGAAAATACCTGTCAGATTTAATATTTCTAAACCTTAGATAACTACAAGGCAAACTGCAGAAACCAACTGCACAATTGCTTCCTACTTTGTTTAAACTAAATGTGTATTGGCCTCAGTATACAAATGGTGGCTGTTGATATATCTTTTCAAATCAGACACTGGCATTTGTCAGATTTACACTTAAGTCATTCTACTGTATATAATTGTACAGAAACATTGAAGCTATGCCAAAATCCTGCAGCTATCACTAGTGCAAAATAAACACACATGATAAATGGCTTGTTCACAGATAGCTACTACTGAAATATATCATCCTTAGTAATGGATTAAAATGGAAAAGTCAAATTCTAAGTGTATAGTTATAAATTCTATAGGGGACATTACAAAAATAGTTGCATTGCTAAAATATTGTGGTTCCTGTTCTAAATGTTGGTTTAAATCTTGTTTGTTACAATTCATGTTGAAAACATTTACCCTGATGGTACTACATTCTCTTGTGAGTTTTATTTCTCATACTCGAATCTATTTTTAATATTGTGGACCACTTTGGAGATGCTTGCAAGTGGTTATAAAAATTTAAATAAAGAAGTAAAAGAAAAGTAAAAGGCATTTGTATGAGATCTTTAAAGTTTAAAAAGTAAACTAATCTATTACTTGACAGCCAAGTATTACCATTTTAAAAGACATTTGAGAACAGGCTTAGTTCATTATTGGGATCCCACTTGCTGTTATGAGGAAAAGGCCTTGGCTCCTCCACATGAGGTAGATCCTTGAGTGGCCCTGGGAGGAGAGTAAACTGGCATACATTGATACACATGGAAAACTCCTCAAAGTTGTGAACTCATCTTTGTGAGAGGCCCATGTATGGAGAGATAGATCTATTTAATCTGGCTATTAAAAAGTTTCAGGGGGCTAAGGATGGTAACTAAATCCCTAATATGGAATGTTAAGCGATTGGATTAATTTAGCAGGAAATGGAGTGCTCAGTATTGAAGGGTATGATTTGGTATATGGCTGCTTGTTTGCTGTATAATAAAGAGGTGGATGAGAACGTTAAAGGTCATGCTCTGGGGAATGCCTTGCTACGGGTTGGGGGAAAAAACATGGTAGAATTATAAAAAGGTTAAGGTATTCTGGACACAAATATGATGGATTATGTAAAATGCTCTCTCTCAAAAAAAAATCCACCTATTCTTTGTTATGTATAATTACTGACTCTACAGCAGTAGAGATCAACTTGACTTTGCATTTGATAACTGCAGCTAGATTGTTGGTGGCACAATATTGGAAGAAATAAGATTTGTTTACTAGTTAGGAATGGATATTGAAGATCACAAATTTAACAGAGATGGCTAAAATAGTTGCATATCTCAAGGATAACTCAAATGAGAGATATAAACCAGACTGGGAAAAATGGACTGACTATATTCAAAATAAATATGGGTCTAGGAAATTTCAGATAGTTTATGACTAAGATCAGAAACTATACAATTACTTATAGTTAGCCTAGCAAGGAGGAGCTAATATGAATTCAAAGATGTTATTAACTTTCTACGTTTTCTTGTAAGTATATCTTAAACTGTTTTTGTTAAAGATTTATACCTTGTATTGGTTCTGGGAAGTCAGGGTGGGGGAAGGTTAGGGGCTTGGGGGGAGGGGGGACGGAGTGGAGTTTACTAAGCTGGAGGAGGGATGTTGGATGATTGTACATGTATACTGTTATTTTTTTCTTTTTTAAGTATATTGAAATGGAATTATAAATACCATCAACACAAAAGGGATTTTGCTCAGATGCCGAAACACATTAAGTGAATCAGAGGAAGAGTGGGAAGTAGAGGAGAGAAGAAAGATAGGAAGAGAGGGATAAGAGGGAGGGGGAAGGGGGAAGATGAGGTGTATAAGGAGGTGTGGTAAAGGGAGAGAAGAGAAGGAGAAAGGAAGGGGAAGTAGAGTAGAAAATGATGGAGGGAAGTCAGGATATAGAAGAGTTGGAAGTAGAGGAGAGCAGAAGATAGGAAGAGAGGGATAGGAGAGAGGGTGAGGGGGGAAGATGAGGTGTATAAGGAGTAGTGGTTAGGGGAAAGAGTAGAAAGAGAAAGGAAGAGGAAATAGAGTAGTATGGAAGCGGAAATACACCAACAAAAGGAAGAGTGGGAAGTAGAAGGGAGAAGAAAAGTGGGAAGGGATGGATAGGAAAGAGGGTAAGGCGGGAAGATGAGGAGGTTGAGGATAAGGGGGAGTGGAATGTAGAGAGAGAAGAAGGAGAAAAGAAGGGGAAATAGAGTAGGAAAGGAAGAGGGAGGGAAGATAGGAAATAAGAGAGAGGTAGAAGAAAGAGGTGTAGGGAGAGTAGAAGAGCTAATAATGGGTGTTAATCTTTTTGGGGCGTTGAGGACAAAAGGAACTGATGTAATTACTATTTAATACTATGTGATATTGGCTATGTATAGTATACATGTGATTGTATGTTATGAAATTGAAATAAAAATATGTTCAAAAATAAAAAAATAAGAGAAAAAAAATTTAAATAAAGAAGTAAAAGAAAAGTAAAAGGCATTTGTATGAGATCTTTAAAGTTTAAAAAGTAAAATAATCTATTACTTGACAGCTAATCACACACACCTAGACATTAAGTTTTGGACATTCATTGAAGAGTGTATAGATATGGATGTCAGGGGATTGATGCTGCAGCCCATAAACTATAGGATAAAAGGCTATCCATCGTGCCTTTATCAAAAATCAGCTCTTCCAAGATATTGAAGTTGAAGTAAAAAAATTTATTTGATATTTGAAGTTTTAAAAAAAATAATCTGAACAAACTGCTCTTTCTATTAAACCTACAGATGGGTTGTATCCCTTCAAACTGTAGGTAATGCATCTTTCCAGGATAAACACATAAAATATTCTAGTACATAGACAAACATAAGTATTACCATTTTAAAAGACATTTCAGAACAGGCTTAGTTCATTATTGGGATCTCACTTGCTGTTATGAGGAAAAGACCTTGGCTCCTCCACATGAGGTAGATCCTTGAGTGGCCCTGGGAGGAGAGTAAACTGGCATACAATGATGCACATGGAAAACTCCTCAAAGTTGTGAACTCATCTTTGTGAGAGGCCCATGTATGGAGAGATAGGTCCAAAATTTACAAATTTACGCCACCGTCAATTATTTGAACATTTTGCTAACAAGAAATCCAGGCTAAGCAAAAGGGAAGTAAAATGATATTCACAATGATTTTGATCAATATTGGTGAATTTCTATCATTTTATAAAATGTAAGGAGGTCAACTCCATATTCATGATGATTATCCAAATAATTCCAGAACTAAAGGTTCTCACCCTAATTTTTATTATATAAATGTAATCCCTAGAAATTGATATTGGGACTTAATACATGGACAACTAAAAAAATTAGCAGCCTCACTGTGGCTATATTCATACAACTTGGTAGTCCATTATTTGTTTAGCTATTATTTTGTGAACCCATCTTACATATTGAATGAAGAATAGGATTGATTACAAGTGAACCTTTTAAAGATGCTATCAACCCTAGGAGCAGGACTCGCATCCTTCAAAGCCTATAATCACTTTTACTTTTGCCATCCTTGAGTTCAGGAATGAGAAAATATTTTGTTCTCACGCCTCTACAAAAGTAATACTGTTAACTAGGACTCAGGATAAACTGTATTATGTTGTAGCCTTGACAAGATTGTTTTCTCCTAAAAGCATACAAAACAAAACAGCCCTTACAATTACTTTATTATTAAAGCAATAACTTCAGTTAGGTTTTAATGGACAGGCATTTGGTTCACAAACGGAAGGTTCATGTTATAGTAATTTAAGTCAAAATAGAAGAAAAAATATATAGCAGAATAGTGTGTACATATTAGATATTTTTTTATGTACAACACCCAGAATTATTGGGAGTTGTGTATTTTAAAATCTATGTAAACAAATATTTTTTAATGCACAACACATACATTTTTAAGGTTAAATGGTAGGAAAGCAACCAACAATGACTCATGTTGTTCTATTAATTAATAAAGCTGTCATTTTAATGCTAATTAAATTTTATTGACATGGCATCTAGAAAGCATAACCTTTCAGAGCAGAGATGAATCCTGGTCCTTCTTTATTTTCTAAAGTATTTTCTATTTTCTGAAGGAGAATTAGTAAAGATATGTGTTTGGTTTATTTGCTATTGGCAGTCTTCACACTGGGGATGCATTTAATTATTAAATATCTATACCACCCATTTCACCTAACTGGCGATTTACATACATAATATAAATAATATAAAACATGACTAAAAGCACAGTTAAACATTCTGTACCAGCATGTTCACTCCCAATTAGTCTGAGAAACGCACCTGATTTGAAAGAAAATATCACCTCATGAGGTGAAGCTATATGCAGTGAATCTTACTTTTATTGGATTATTTTATTATATTTTATTTTAATCACTTTTATTAGATTACTATAGATTTTTGAATGGGGATCAGAGGGGAGGGGAAGAAACAGAGAGCATGTGAACAAAATCTGTTTGGGATTGGTTATAGCCTAATTTATGTAACATTCCTTCTTCTTCCTATAGCTGATGCATGACCACTGACAAAGGGCTACTTGTGTTCTAGTTTTGAGTAAGAGAAAACAAAAGCAGTTTTTTAAAATGTTTGTTTGGAATTATAGTAGTAAAATATTTTCAGTCTTTGTAGTGGTACCTCCTAAATAATTTTTTAAACATAAAAGCTAGCCTTTTTTTTCTGGACTTAGAAAATATGGACTCTAAAATATGTTTATTATATCTCCATGTTTAAATATGTACCTGTAATGATAATTGATATTGAGCAGTGAGGATCAAAATGGTTGGTGGTTATGACAAGATGGTTATGGCAGAAGTACAGCCAAATTCCATCACTTTATAATGAATGAAATACCAATGCACATACAAAAATTATTGGGGCTTGGGATGGATCACACAAGCAGTCCTCAATTTAAAACCATAATTGAGCCCAAAATTTATGCTGCTAAATGAGACATTTGTTAAGTGAATTTTGCCCCATTTTATGACTTTTGTTGCCACCGTTGTTAAGTGAAACACTGCAATTATTAAATTAGTAACACTGTTAAGTTAATTTGACTTCTCCATTGACTTTGCTTGTCAGAAGGTCACAACAGGGAATCATATGATCCCAGGACAGTGCAACCATCATTAATATGAGTCAGTAGCCTCATGTGACCATGATCTTTTCTTGGCAATTTTTCAGGAGTGGTTTACCCTTGCCTGCTTTCTAAGGCTGAGAGAGTGAATGACCTAAGATCATTCAGCTGGCTTTGTGCCTAAAATGGGACTAGAAGTCAATCTCCTTATTTCTATCCTAATGACAGAACTGCTATGCCAAACTGGCTCTACTCAAAGTACTTCAATTGTATATGATTTATATGATTTCAGCAGGATTTAGCAGCAGATCAAATTTTAGGCCAACATTAATTGCAAGGATTGATTAGGCAAAAAGAGAAGCTGGGGGTCAGGAAATTGCAATTACATGATGAATTCACAAAACGAAGGAGAAAATGCATTATGGTTCTTTCTAATGGAGACTTTGTTAAACCTTTCTTAAATTTAAATAATGCTATTAATCCATGTAATGTTACAAACCACAAACCAGGAACTCAGACTTCATATACGGTATCAGATTACTGCACTGGACTACATAAACTCTTGGACTAATATTCAAACTCAAATCTGGTGGATTTTTTGGGGGTAGAAAAATATTAAATGTTAAGAGGTATAGAATTGTCCTTCTTCAGCCTTTGAATACATGCCTCTGAACGGGCTATTGACAAGGAACATTCTGATTCAACCTTTGTTTTAAGTACTTTGTTTATAAAATAGTAACAATAAAATAGCATCTCTACAATATTTAACAGATTGCTAATCATTTTGGATTAATAATTTAATATTTCTTTCTAGAATTCACCAGACTCATATTTTGAAAATATGTCACCTTTAATTGTAATATTTATTTTGCTTATTAAAAAATCTTATCAGATCTTGAGATTAGATTTTCTTCATTCTAATAAATCATTTATTCTAAATATGTTCTATTCTTCTAACTTTAAATTGTATTTATTTTTGTTAAAAAATTAGATATTGGATTTATTTATTTATTTTAGTATTGGAAATGGTTGAAGCAGATCAGCCATTTCCTAAGACCAAAATTATAATGCAGAATCATAAGAAACCCCAGCAATTTTACCATAATAACTATTTTTAATTTTCATAAATGAAACTGCTTAATTTAGAACAGCAGTACCTAAAGCTTATATATAAATCCTGGAATCTCTGTACTGTTTCTAAATATATGAATAGGTTGCTAGGAATACTACAACATACAGTTCCAAATTCAGAATTGTAAGCCTTCCTTTATTAATTCAAAAGCAATACCATTCAAAATCAACCAATTTAAGGCATTCCTTATTTATAAATGTGTTTATAAAATCTGCCAAATTGTAATTTATTAATATAGGAATCATGTGGGGGGGAGGAATTAAACCTGAGTAAAGCAATCATTTTTCCTGCATCAAATTCACCAATAGGAAGATTCTGCTCTTCCTATTTTTTTCAAAGAACCCTATTTAGTAAATATGATTGCTGCCAATTAATTGTTTGAGAACTTTAGAGATCATTCTACCCAATAATTTAAATGAGAAACAATACTATAGCAAATTAATGACTCTGAATATGAAATGGCACAAAGACAGAAAAGTCAGATATATATGAAGAGTGAAAAATCCCTTCTAATATTTTTATTAATACTGGCATTTTCCCCCCAAAGTGGAGAAAAACAATAACCCAATGAGTTACAACTATATGACTTACATTAATAAACCTTACTGTGCTTTTATGTCTGTGTGATTCCTAACTGTTCAACACTAAATCCTGTAGATGAGCAGCTATTAAAAAAAATTTTTGTAGCATCCTTGAAACATTTCATGAATGGGTCAGGGAGAGGGGAGTTCTGATAAGAAGAAGGAAAGAAAATGTTGCTCTTGTTTGCTTCCTTGCTTGGGGTTAATGATCTCTTTGAAAAGTGCCCTAAAATAGAGCACAAGATATTAAATGTAATAAGTGAAAACATGATACCCCACCTACTTTGCTACTGGAAAATTGGTTAATTTCTTAAGCATGGTGTTTAGAATGATATGTAATGACTAGCCCTAATCTGATTTCCTGTTTACGGAGAGCTCTGAGTGCTAATACTCTGTTGGAGAGTTCTCACATTCTGTCTTTGATCAGTCTTAAAGTCTCATCCAACAAGAAGATCAGCAAAGTCCAGCTTCCCTGAGCTGATTCATTCAATTCATATGCTTGATATATAATCCACAGTTCAATCACTGACTGATTAATGTTTTCAGCAATAATATTAACTATTTGGGATTTTTTCACTTTGCTAGTAACTAAGAAAAGGTGATAAAAATTATTTGCATTTTTTATATTGTACTAAATCACATGCAATGAATGTTTGTGTTGTTGCAGAGAGTCTCCCCCTTTGGGGTCTTTTTGTGCGGGGCAGAGTGGGGCAGAAATGCCGACTGCTTCAGCCTCCTAGTGCGGGGCTTTGGGCAAAGGCTGGAGGGAAGTGCTGCTGGTGGCAAAGAGTTGGAGGGCCTTGTTCTGCTTGGAAAGCCTATGCTCGTAGTCCTCAGTGAAGTGCCTCTGTTCATCCTCCTTCTCAGTCAGATCCAATTTGAACTGAGTCAGCTGTTTTGCCAACTCTTCCTCATAGTGGCTATTTAGCTCCAGCAACTGCTTCCTGCTGGGGCCCTAAGGAGTCTAGGCAGGCAGGCAAGGAGTGGCGAGTAGAGGCTGGCAGGGCGCTCCTCGAAGTGAGTGACATTGAGTTGGCCATGCCCACCCAGTCACATAATCACCTTGCAACGCCCACCCAGGCAGTCATTAGCCAGATCATGTTAGTGGTCCATGGGATTTAAAATTATGAATTTAGTGGTTCCTGAGGTCCAAAGATTTGGTGACCCCTGCCTTAGAGGAAATAGGAAATGTTTATCTGAGACCACTAGATCGTGCCCAGCAGAGTTCAAGCTAGAATGGTATTGTTATATCATAACTTATTTTTCCCCACTAAACATGCAAGGAATGAGTATCACATTTTATCTTTATAAAAATATCATGATGTATTTCTTATAGAATATCAACAGAGAGTTCAAGAGATTGTCATTGGCAAAAGTTTCTCCCAACAAAAATGCAAAGAATGTAAATGTGCAACTGTTATTAACAACTGAGTGTGAGAAACATAAGGCAGGAAGACTGTTACACAAACAAAAATGTAGGGAAAAGTGCACTGGATTTGAATTGAGATACAGTATTTAGTCATAATTCATACCACTCAATGACTATATCAGTTGTTTGTAATGACTCTTATACCTCTTACAATAAAGGTTTAATCCCAGGCTATATTATTTGGATTTCTGAGAAACATGCTAAGTTTGTTTCAGCCTTTTAAAATATATTTTATATTTTATTTTTCACATTTCTGGACCACCCATCTCCCTCATAGAGAGATTCCAAACTTGAGGAGTGTGGCAGTGAGCAACTTTGAAATAGCTAACAATATAAGCTAAATATATGCAGGTATGTACTGTATATATGCAGGAGTGGGATTCTACCCGTTCAGGCGAACCAGTAGCTCTGACGATCAGCTGAGAGCAAACCGGTTTGTCCCGACGATCAGATGGGCCCTCTTGCCCGCTATTTTCCTACCTTTATCTTCTCAGCTGATTCGCACAGAAAGAGAAGATTGCCGCGCGAATCAGCTCTGTTACTCCTCCAAAGAAACCCGGAAGTGAAGATTTCTTCAAACTGCGCGTGCGCATACAGCTCGAGCCAGTTGGTAAAGCGGGAGGATCCCACCAAGTATGTGTGAGGGAAGGAATGGGGGAGAGGGAAAAATAGAAAGAATTTAGTGTGATTAAGAACAGTCAATCAAAAGATCAGGAAGTCTTCTCTAATTCAGGTACAAAGCCAGATGGTACTTTTGGCTAGTCCCTTTCTCTCAGCCCTAAGAAGCAGGCAAAGACAAACTATTTTTTAAAAAATACATCTGTCACTTCTAAAAACAAATATTTATCCTCTATAAAATGGGAGAGCCAGTTTCGTCTAGAAAGCCAGTTTGGTCTAATGGTTAAGGCACCAGGCTAGAAAGTGAGATACCATCAGTTCAAGTCTAGGGTGACCAGACGTCCCGCATCTGGCGGGACAGGAACAACTTTTCATCATTTTTCCCGCATCCCGCCCGCTTCTCAAAAAACCCCGCTTTATTTTGGCGCTCGGTGGCTCCCCCACCCATCATCAGCTGCCGCTAGCTCGCTCGTTCTGTTCCCCCATCTATTCTATCTACACTAAAAATCTAAGCCAGCCCAGCCTGCCGCTCACTGATTGGCCTGGACTCCAGCTAATCAGTGAGCTGGCTGGGATGGAAAACGTGGCATGCTTAAAGTTTTCCATCCCAGCCAGCTCACTGATTGGCTGGAGTCCACTTAGCACACCGCATGAGTCTCCATTTCATTTCACCTTTGCGGCCGTTTGCTTTGTTTTGCTGCTTCACTGGTGAGTAAACCGGGAATTAGTAACCTGCGCGGGGTTAGTGAAACAGCTGCCGCTGCCCTCCTCCCCTTCCCTGTATGTGAGAAAGGCGCCCGCTCTCCAAGCGCCGCCACGCTGGTTCCTTCGTGCCCCTCCACCCCTCTGCCTCCTCAGCAAGAGCGGCAGTAGACCTCCACGCAAGAGCGGCGGAGCGAACGAGCGGCCACGGCCGTCGTTTTAAACGAGGCTCCGCTCGCTGCTCATCCCGCTCCGAGCTGGGAAAGGGGCGCTTTGGCAGGGCTTCCGCAGCGCCCCAAGGACCGTCGCACGAGGTCGGCGTCGGCGTCGGCGTCGGCTGCTGCTGCTGCTGCTGCTGCTCAGGGCCTTTAGTAACCTGCGCGGGGTTAGTGAAACAACGGCCGCCACCCTCCTCCCCTTCCCTGTGTGCGAAAAAGGCGCCCGCTTGCCAGCCCGCTCACCCTTGGGCTCCGGGGGCAGCGGGCCGAAGAATGCGAGAGGGGTGCGGTTGGGAGGGAAAAGCGCTTGGCGCGAAGAAGGACTTTCTTCCAACCAGCGGAACCCCCAATCGCCAGGGGCATCGGACTCCAAACCCCATCGCAGGAATCCCCACTTGCCAAGATCGTAGGACTCCAAGTCCCATCCCCTCCGCCCGTCCCCGCCAGCGCAGCCCCTGGCGCAATCGGGCTGCGATCGGCGGGCATCCCTGCTGCAATCCGCGCCGCCCGCCGCATCAGCCGGAATCTAATTCAAGAGATCTTAATCTTGACAGCATTGTTGGGATCTGCGGGTGAAGAAATTACTTTAATCAGTGGGGTAAAGTTCTTTCTTTCGCTCGCCCGAGCTCTGATGTGGGGGAAAGAGAGGACTTTCCTTACGCCCGCATCAGAGCTGGGGGGGGAGGGGGGAGAAGGACTTTACCCCACTGATTAAAGTAATTTCTTCACCGCAGATCCCAACAACGCTGTCAAGATTAAGATCTCTTGAATTAGATTCCGCTGATGAGGCGGGCGGTGCGGAATGTAGCAGGGATGACCACCGATTGCAGCCCGGCTGCGCTGGCGGGGATGGGCGGGGGGGATGGGACTTGGAGTCCTACGATCTTGGCGAGTGGGGAGTCCAAACAACGCTGTCAAGATTAAGATCTCTTGAATTAGATTCCATTGATGCGGCAGGCGGCGCGGATTGTAGCAAGGACGGCCGCCGATCGCAGCCCAATTGCGCCAAGGGGTTCCGCTGGTTGGAAGAAAGTCCTTCTTCGCGCCAAGCGCTTTTCCCTCCCAACCGCACCCCTCTCGCGTTCTTCGGCCCGCTGGACCAATGGAGGTCCGGGGTAGGCGGAGCCCGGCGAGCCTCCTGGGCCGAGAAATTGGAAGGAGCGAAGTTGCTAATGCTCCGAGGAGTGAGTAAAGCACCGCGCTCGGAGGAAGTAGCGGCACATGATTGGAGCGGGAAGAGGGGCTGAGTTGGGCCATCCTCGGCATCCCCCGGGTGATCTCCGGGCCCCCGGCTTCCCCATCTCCTCTGCTATGGGGAGACGTGCATCATAATGTTGTAAGCCGCCCGGAGTTACCTGTGTGTGAGGTGGTCTGCCCTATGCATTTGCATGTGTGCGCTGGAGAGAGAGTGAAAAAGAGAGGGAGAAATAATTATATTAATTAGATAGATCAGTGTTTCTCCACCTTGGAGACTTGAAAGTGTGTGGACTTCAACTCCCAGAGTTCTGGGAGTTGAAGTCCACATACTTTCAAGTCTTCAAGGTGGAGAAACACTGAGATAGATGATAATGAGATGAGGGAGGGGGAGGGAGGGGGAGAGAGAGAGAGAGAGAGAGAGACCATAACTAGATAGACAGACAGATAGACAGATAGGCAGGCAGATAGACGGATGGATAGAGAGAAAGAGAGAGAGATAGGTAGGCAGGCAGATAGATGGATGGAGAAAGAGAGGGGGAAAGAGGGAGAGGGATACCATAACTAGATAGACAGATAGGCAGGCAGACGGATGGATGGATGGATAGAGAGAGAGAGGATGTGTATAATTAAGGTGACCAGACGTCCCTAGCGAGGCCACAGGCTGGGAGTAACCGCCGCAGCCAGCTCCCTCCCCCCCCCCGGGTCAAAGGTGTCCCTCTTTACCAATCTGAAAATCTGGTCACCTTATTCAAGTCCCACCTTGGTCATGAAAGCCCGTTGGGTGACTTTGGGTGAGTCACTCTCTCAGCCCAACCACCCCACAGAGTTGTTATTGTGGAGAAAATCCGAGTTTCTGAGTGTGTCAGATATGCTCTCCACCTTGAGTTATTTGTAAAATAATAATGGTGGCATACCAATAAATAAATGCAGTTAAATACATCTCCTAGGATTCCAAAAAGTATTGAAAACATGGTTTTGGTCCCAGGCCTGGAGCTGATGTTTATTGTTTGTCTAAAGCAGGGATGGGTTCCTGCCAGTTCTAACCTCTTCTACAGAAGAAGTTCCACAAATCTTCAGTGCCGTTTAGAACCGGTTCCAGCTCCCTCCCCCCGCCCGTCCGCACATCATCAAGATGAAGAGCGAGAGGAGGAATTCTGGGAGTTGCAGTCCACAAGTCTCAAAGCTGTCAAGTTTCAACACCCCTGGGTTTTTTTTCTAAAGGGTCAGGATGCAAGGGTCTTGTAACATGACAGCTTTAAGACTTGTGTGCTTCAAATGCCAGAGTTTCTGAGCCAACATTTTGGTTGCTAAGCAAGAGCGTTGTTAAGTGAGTTTCACCACATTTTACAAGTTGGCCACGCCCACCCAGTCACAGGGCCGGCAAGCCACTCACACAAAGCAGGCCACACCTACAGAAGAGGTTCTAAAAAATTTTGAAACCCACCACTGGTCTAAAACTGCTGTTTTGTTGATCTTGTTTATTAGATCATTTTAGTCTGGGCTGTCCACCTGACTTGGTTTTTTAGTTGTCTGTATGTTTTTTTCCTATTTAAAGTCTATTGGAGTTGGGCAACTAATAAATTTATGTAAATAAATAAGTAAAATCTGGTTTGATATAATCTACCTTTATACAAGAGGACGTGGTGGCTCAATGGCTAAGATGCTGAGCTTGTCGATCAGAAGGTCAGAAATTTAGTGGTTCGAATCCCTAATGCCGCATAAGGGAGTGAGCTCCCATGACTTGTCCCAGCTTCTGCCAACCTAGCAGTTTGAAAACATGTAAAAATGCAAGTAAAAAATAGGAATTACCTTTGGTGGGAAGGTAACAGCGTTCCATGTGGAACAATGTTCCATTCAGCGTTTAGTCATTCCGGTCACATGACCACAGAGATGTCTTCGGACAGCACTGGTTCTTCGGCTTGAAACAGAGATGAGCACCACCCCCTAGAGTTGGGAATGACTAGCACATATGTGCGAGGGGAACCTTTACCTTTATACAAACCAATTGCTTCTTTTGTTGTAGAAAAATGAAACAGGATAATGCAGAGGTGACTGTATTAATTCATTTCTCCTTCTCCAGTATCACCTTTTATGTGTTTCTGGAAAGTCTTCTAGCTCTCTGAAACATCTTTGATTCCCATGCTGAGGAGCAGAGAGAGAATAATATCAAAAAAAGGATAAATATCACCACCCTTCCTCCAATGCAAGGCAGAATGAACTGCACATACAATTTTACCTCAGTCCTTTCATAATTTATTCCTAATCAGGGTTAAAGGTTCATCCATGCTGGATGAGCATTAACTACCTAATAGCAGTTTAGAATAGAATTATGGATGCAGTATTTATTTTAAAAAAAGAAAGAAACATGTTTTATTGGATGATGACAACGACAACGATGGTGGTGGTGATGATGATGATGAATTTATATACTGCCCAACATCTCATGATGGCCCAAAAACCTGAAGAGGCAAAATAGTAGATACTGAGTCTAGGTATGTAATTCTCTGTACATATATTAAAAGAAGTCTTCCTGGAATCAAAGGGACTTCTCATTACCTGTGTCTGGATAACACACTAGACATTTTATTGTGCTTAATCAAATATTGTTTTGCACTGAAACCTGAAACAGTCACTTGGTGTACATTCAGATCAGACTTTGCAATATAGATGTGTTGATTATCGTGACCCGTCAAAAGCGCGAACATCATACGCGCGCCGACAACACCGCGGCGCTAAAACCGCGATTTCAAAAGCGCGCCGACAACAGCGCGCCGACAGAAGCGCGATTTCATTTAAGGTAAGATTTACAGTTAGGTTTAGGGTTAGGTTTAGGGTTAGGGTTAGGTTTAGGGTTAGGTTTAGGGTTAGGTTTAGGGTTAGGTTTAGTGTTAGGTTTAGGGTTAGGTTTAGGGTTAGATTTAGGGTTAGTGGTGGAACCGTTGATTATAAGACACAATTTGAATTAATCTCAAAGGATGGTTGTATCTGCTTCAGATGACACCACAAAAATTGGGCTAAAGTTGAACATGCTGAGAGGCTAAGTAGATGGCATGTCCATCTCATTAATTACTTTTTGGCTTAGTATGATCAGAAACAGCATATACAAATGAAACTGATACATTAATTTCCTCTTGTACTAATGAAAATTAAAAGATATCTTTATATTAAGCAGAAGTTGGATTTTAGTGAGGCTTAGTAGCATGATGTATTCACTTTTTTAAAAAATCCTAATTATATTAGATAGTAGATGAAAGACAGACAGACAGGCAGGCAGGCAGGCAGGCAGGCAGACAGACAGACAGACAGACAGACAGACAATATATGGTGAGGACTTTTGGACATTTACACATTAAAAAAAGCCTGAATAATATATATCTGACTAAAGGGTGCTAGCATTTATTATCAAAGTAAGCTACAGTTCAGTCGTTTGGCATCTAGAAGAAATAACTCTATAGTCATTTTGCTTATTTGGAGAAAAAATCAGACAAGAATCTCTCAAGATAGTCACTGACATGATATTGTTCAACAATTTGCAAACAACTATTTTTGTTTGTTTGTTTAAACTAAACACAGATTGCTACATGCAATAGATTGTTGGTTTAAATGACAGCAGTAATGGAGAAAGCTGAAAAGCCTCTCCCCACCCTAGGAACAGCCAAAGTTAGGAGTCAAGAGAGTGTTGCAATCATGAGACTGATACATCAGCAGCATCAGCCCTGTCTTATATGCATTGCAATAAAACTGGGTGAGATACTGATCACATTTTTACATCAAAGCAAATACCCCTGATTTTTTCAGTCATCAGGTTTAATGATTTCATACTCCTCATGTAGGACAGAGTTTTTCAAAGCTTGACAAATTTAAGATGTGTGAACTTTAACTCCCAGAATTCCCAAGCCAGAATGCTGGCTGAGGAATTCTGGAAGTTGAAATCCACATATCTTAAATTTGCCAGGTTTTGAAAAACACTAATGTAGGACATGTTATACACAAAATACCTTTTTTATTTTAGACAAAAGGATTTTGTGTTTTTTCTAAGAGAATGTCATATGAGAACACATAAAGGAGGGAGTGCTTAGCCTGAAGTGGCTAAAAAAGAAATGAATAGAAATACAAGGGAAACTCTTCAGGACTAATAAGTAATTCATTACACTTACGACCATCTCAGAAGCTTTTGCTGCCTTTTATCTTATCTTTGTCTTTTGACCAGGCTGGTTGTGTTCTTTCTCTTGTCCATTTAACTAAAAGAAAAAGAACAAGGAGAGACGGATGGAGGGAATGAGGCCAATTGGAAATCAGGCCACAAAATACTCTGAACTTGAAATGGAGCTTATATATTGAGTAAAAGACAAATGCAGCCTTACCAGAAGACTGAATACATGAAATAAGGAAAAACATAAAATACAATTTTCTTGCTCTTCCTATTAGACATACTGTTACCTGATTTGTTGTTATTGTTGTTGTTGCAAAGTTCTGTCCGACCCACCGTGACCCCTTGGACAATGTTCCTCCAGGTCTTCCTGTCCTCTACCATCCTCTGGAGTCCGTTTAAGCTCACGACGACTGCTTCAGTGACTCCATCCAGCCACCTCATTCTCTGTCGTCCCCTTCTTCTTTTGCTCTCAATCTTTCCCAGAATTAGGCTCTTCTCCAGTGAGTCCTTCCTTCTCATTAGGTGGCCAAAGTATTTAAGTTTCATCTTCAGGGTCTGGCCTTCTAAAGAGCAATCAGAGTTGATCTCTTCTAGGATTGACAGGTTTGATCACCTTGCAGTCCAGGTGACTTGCAGGAGTCTTCTCCAGCACCATAGTTCAAAGGCTGATTTGTATACTACTTTAAAGCACGAGTTTGCTGCACCATGGATTATTGGATAAACCAAAGTGACAAAGTTCATATAATATACTAAGCTAAACAAAACCGTGTCGTGTCTTAGTGAATAGCAGTAGACTTATATACCGCTTCATAGGGCTTTCAGCCCTCTCTAAGCGGTTTTACAGAGAGTCAGCATATTGCCCCCAACAATCTGGGTCCTAATTTTACCCACCTCGGAAGGATGGAAGGCTGAGTCAACCCTGAGCCGGTGGGATTTGAACCGCTGAACTGCTGATCTAGCAGTAGCTTGCAGTGCTGCATTTAACCACTGCGCCACCTTGGCTCTTATGAATGATGCGAGGCAGGTTCATTTAAAGGATAGTTTCTCCAAAAATTAACAAAATGTGTATGTGTAATAAGCTTTTATCTCTTAGACTACAATTCTAAACTGCCAGTTCTCATTTGTGTTGCAGCCTCGTAAGTCCTCAGACTTACGAATGACAGCTCGGCAGCAGCCAGGCACATCTTAGCCAATCAGACGCGCCTGCCGGTTGCCGGGCTGTCATACGCGAGGCAATTGGTTGAATCTTTTGACAGCCGTGTATAAAAGGCTGTCAACCGCCGGAGACTACCCGGTCTACTTACTGTTGCTGTTGTTGAATGTTCTTGCTTGAATAAACGGTTATACGGTTACCTCAGACACCTCCGTTAATTCCTAACCGCCGATCCAACACTGGCGACGAGTGGTGGGGGAACTCCGGAACTGAGCACAACCTACAACCAAGAGCAAGCAACATTTTAATAGGCGCTTAGACCGGACAACCACCGCGCCTCATTCACCTCAGCTGCTTCCGACGAATCGCCTCAGCCGATCCCTGATGGCCAGCATGCCAGCTTTCGCTCCTTTCGGAGTTGGCGGAGAGTCTTGGGAAGCTTTCTTAGAAAGATTTGAGTGCTTCCTAATTGCAAACGACAAACAGGACTACTCTGAAGCCAGAAAATGCAGGTTTTTTCTCACAGCCTGCGGCTCAGAAATGTTTGCTACTGCCAGATCATTCGCTGCCCCTAGGGCCATTTACGACCTGACCTGGCAGGAACTAACAGACGGGCTCCAAGCCTATTACGCCCCCACGCCTTCACAAATTGCCCGAAGATTCGCGTATCGCCGGCGAGTGCAGAAGCCTACTGAAAGTGTCAACCAATTTCTTCAGGCTCTGTGAGTCGCCACAGCTCAATGTGATTTCCCCGATCTTGAGGACAATCTCGCAGAGCAATTTGTGTGCGGCCTCAAGGACATTTTCCTGAGGCGCCGCTTACTAGGCAAGCCAAAAGTCACCTTAGTTTTTGCCATTGATGAGGCTAGGGCTGCTGAGTTAGCAGATCTTTCCTCAACTGAGATTGACCACTACCTAGCCCAAATGGCGGTTTCTCGCAATTCGCCTGCCTTGCCTGCCTTGACTGCAACAGAACCATCTCCGCCTCACCAATCAACTTATATCACCAATCTGATGAACTGGCTCCTTTGCCCGAGCATCTCCGCCCCGCTCAGGTGGATCGCCTAAGGGCTACCCCTCGCTGCCAAACGCCTCAGCAAACCCAAGCGCTAATCCGCGCTCCTGCCGCTACTTCTATTTGCCTTGGCTGCGGAGGCGCGCATCCCCGGTCTACCTGCCCCTTCAAAGCTGCTATCTGCCGCCGTTGCAGCAAGAAGGGCCATCTCGCACAAGTTTGCCGGGCCCCTCTGCCTCCTCTCTCTTCGTCAGACCAACCTCCTGCATACATCCCGCCTCCGCCTCCAAAGAACCCTCCATCCTGGAGGCCATCTCAGCACCCGGAGGAGTGTTGCAGCCTCACGGAGACCATTCAAGCCATCCCTGAGCTTCCTGATGTGGCTGTTAACCTGGCTTCCAAGGGTACTCCGAAGATTACCATAACTATCTTCATTGAGGGGCGGCCTTGCTTGATGGAAGTCAATTCTGGCTCCTCCCGTTCACTCCTTTCTTGGGCTACTTTCTCTAAGCTGTGCCCTAACATGGCCAAGTCCCAACTTTCTCCACCTGACGCTATATTACGGAACTATCAAGGGTCACAAATTTCCACTCTGGGGTGCTATGAGTTGAGGGTTACCTATGGGGCTCGTGCTGCTGTCCTTCCAGCACTAATTGTCCTTAAGCCGCTTCCCTCTATACTAGGTTTAGACTGGTTTTCTGCCCTAGGACTATCCCTTACTGGAGTCCACAGTATAGCGGACACGCCCCCTCCTGATGTAGCCACAGTCCTATCGGACTATGCTGACATCTTCGATGGGCAGCTGGGCCAATACAAGGGCAATCCCATCTCCCTCAACTTAGACCCCCAGGTTGCTCCCATCAGGTTGAAGGCCCGCAGGGTGCCTTTTGCCTTGAGGCCAAAGGTTGACGCCGAGCTTGACAAGCTTGTGGCGCAGGGCGTGCTGGAACCCGTCGACCATTCATGCTGGGAAACACCCATAGTGATTCCGGTGAAGGCCGACGGTTCCATCAGGATCTGCGCCGACTACAAGTCGACGATCAACCTTGGCCTCCAGGCAAACCTCTATCCAGTCCCTGTCGTGCAGCATCTGCTCCACTCCTTGGGGCGCGTCTGATTGGCTAAGACGCACCTGGCTGCTGCTGAGCTGTCATTCATAAGTCTGAGGACTTACGAGGCTGCAACACTCATTCCCCCCCAGCGATGCGCATGCGTGAGAAATTGCGCATGCGTAATCGTTTAGGTACGCTGGCCTGCGTCGGACACGCCCCGACCGCCGCAGTTGTACTGCAGGCGGATCGGGAAGGAGATGTCCCTGTAAGAGCTCCTCCCTTCGGGGAGTGGAGCTCCAGGTGACGTCAGAAGGCCCTCTTGGTCGTACTGGAGGACTGGAAGGACAAGGTAGGCTGGGCGATGAGGGCGCAGCCGAGGATGTTGATGGATTACAATTAGGCCGGTAGGCGGCTTGTGAAGGGGGAGACCCAGGCCCAAAACGGCTTGCCACAGTTGGTTGGAGGATTGCGGGCTCGGATTGAGAGGCGTTGGAACTGACAGCCCAGAGAAGAGACCCTGTGGATGGGGTAGGGTGGCCTGCCGATGGAAAGGCTAGACGAAGTGGAATTGTGGAACTTGGCGGCGGAACTGGGCCTGGCCTATGGGTTTGGGGGCGGTTCTGAGCCATGTCCTTCCCAATGGCTCAGAAGCCCCCATAGCTTTTTACTCCCGGACACTTTCCTCCGCCGAGAGAAATTACAGCCAGATTGACAAGGAGGCTCTGGCTGCAGTGTCCGGGGTTAAAAAGTTCCACGATTACCTATACGGGCGGCACTTTACTCTCTACACCGACCACAAGCCACTCCTTGGGCTTCTGGCTGGCGATAGTCCGACCCCTCCCATTCTCTCCCCTAGGATGACCGGTTGGACGGAGTTCTTGGTGGCGTATTCATACACCCTATGCTACTGTCCAGGCAAGCACCTAGGGCATGCAGATGCCCTCAGTTGCTGCCCCCTCCCTGGCGAGGACATCCAGTCGGTCCCTTGCCTTTCTGTCCTATCTATTGCCCAGCTGGACTTGCCTCTCTCATCCACAGATGTAGCCGCCCACTCTCGGTCTGACTCTGTCCTCTCACAAGTAATGACTTGGGTCCTAAGAGGCTGGCCTACAACTTCCACCCCTCCAGACTGCTCGGCGTTTAAATCCCGCCAGCTGGAATTGTCCCTCCACTCTGGTTGTCTCCTTTGGGGCGACCGTGTGGTCATCCCATCGGTCCTCCGTCACCAAGTGCTACAGCGGATCCATGCTGATCATCCGGGAATAGCGCGCATGAAGGCACTAGCCCGCAGTTACATTTGGTGGCCTGGCCTAGATGCGGAGATCAAGGCCTGGGTCTCCCAATGTGTGACTTGTCAACAGTCCCGCCCATCTCCTCCCTCCTCGCCCTCCCGGGAGTGGGAGATGCCCCGTGCGCCCTGGTCCCTGATCCACATTGATTTTGCGGGCCCCTTCCACGGCCAGGTATTCTTGGTGGTCGTAGACGCGTACTCTCGCTGGGTGGAACTGGTGCTCATGCATTCCACCACAGCCGAAAGTACAGTGCGGGCCTTGCGGCGGTTGTTCACAACACATGGGTTGCCTGACACAGTAGTGTCTGACAACGGGCCCCAATTCTCATCTACGACCTTCCAAACATTCCTGGCCACCCAAGGGGTTCGCCATGTGCCGGTTGCCCCTTACCATCCGGCCAGTAATGGCCGGGCGGAAAGGGCGGTTCGATCGGCCAAGGAGGCTTTGGGCCGCATGAACCGAGGTGACTGGCAGGCAAGGGTGGATGCGTACTTAATGGCACAGCACTCCACTCCTTGCCCTCTGACTCGGAAAAGCCCCGCAGAGCTGCTGATGGGCAGGCGCCTGCGGACCACCCTGGATAGATTGCATCCCCTCTATTCAGGAATTCAACCTGGCAACCTGGGATCTCCCTCCCGTTCCTTCCTGCCTGGGGACATGGTTTGGGCTAGAAATTACTCGGGGGACACTAGGTGGGTGCCTGCCACCATCACCGAAGTAACTGGACCCGTCTCCTACAGGGCAAGACTTCCAGATGGCACCATTTGGCGGCGGCACCTGGATCAATTGAGGAGCCGCCACAACATCGCTCAGTCAACTCAATCCGACACGCAAGGGCAAGCTGCCGGCGCCTTACAGCCAGCCCCAGTTCCGCCGCCAAGTTCCACAATTCCACTTCGTCCAGCCTTTCCATCAGCAGGCCAGCCTACCCCATCCACAGGGTCTCTTCTCTGGGCTGTCAGTTCCAACGCCTCTCAATCCGAGCCCGCAATCCTCCAACCAACCATGGCAGGCCGTTTTGGGCCTGGGCCTCCCCCTTCACAAGCCGCCTACCGGCCTAATTGTAATCCATCGACATCCTCGGCCGCGCCCCCATTGCCCAGCCTACCTTGTCCTTCCAGTCCTCCAGTACGACCAAGAGGGCCTTCTGACGTCACCTGGAGCTCCACTCCCCGAAGGGAGGAGCTCTTACAGGGACATCTCCTTCCCGATCCGCCTGCAGTACAACTGCGGCAGTCGGGGCGTGTCCGACGCAGGCCAGCGTACCTAAATGATTACGCGTGCGCAGTTTCTCACGCATGCGTATTGCTGGGGGGGAAGGAGTGTTGCAGCCTCCTAAGTCCTCAGACTTACGAATGACAGCTCGGCAGCAGCCAGGCGCGTCTTAGCCAATCAGACGCGCCTGCCGGTTGCCAGGCTGTCATACGCGAGGCAATTGGTTGAATCTTTTGACAGCCGGGTATAAAAGGCTGTCAACCGCCGGAGACTACCCGGTCTACTTACTGTTGCTGTTGTTGAATGTTCTTGCTTGAATAAACGGTTATACGGTTACCTCAGACGCCTCCGTTAATTCCTAACCGCCGATCCAACAATTTGGACCATTCCAATTGTCCATAAGAGTGAACTGTCTCCTTTCCTTTATCTGCCACTCTGAAAACAAACTGAAGGAACATGTTTAATTTGAAAAAGACAGGACTAGAGAATTGTTCGATATTTTTCCAGAATGAAGGATTCATGCTAAGGGAAAGTCAGATTTCATATCAGTGTTAGGAGAAACATCCTGATCCTGAGAAGTGTCTGACATTTGAATAAATTACCTGTGGAGATAGTGAACTCCCATTCACTGGCGTTGTTTTAGCTTCGTTGAGATTAATACTGGAACTAGAAGGCTTGTAGGCAGAGCTCCAAGGACACAGTTGTTGATAAAGTAGGTTTATCACAGAGAAGGGATCCTTTTGAACTTCAAGTCCAGTGCAGCAAGACAGTATCAAATCATAAAGAATAAATGTATCTACTAGGATTACTAACATGTGTCCTACACTCAAAGGAATTATTCAGGTCACCCAACCTTCTGAAACAGATTGTTTTCCAACTCAGATAGGACTATTTCCTCTGTCAGTTTGGTTGCAGGGAGATTGTCATCTGTATGCATTCCGTGTTGAAGCATAACAGAAAGTAGCATCATTTTAAACTAAATTTGAAGCTGCTTGAATTAATTACATATATTAATCAGATTGGGAAACAAAGTGTAATATTTTCAGATGTACACGGAATGTAGAATGTAATATAATGTCATGCAGATAGCAGTGAAAGCATTAGTAGAAAACCCACAACCCTCTGTACAAACTGGCCCAATTTTGTGTGCGTGTGTGTGTATAGGAGTGGTGTTAATGCTTAGCTACTCAAAATGGTGAACAGCAGCTTATGATCAACTGTTTCTGTACTTCATTTGGGGACAGATATATAAGTTGTACAAAAGAAATATTACTGTACCTTCCTTCTAACATCCTGGGGAGTAAGATATTAAACCCCATTCTAGTTTTTTTGTGAGGAACACAGAATATTGCAGAAGTATTTAGGTGCAGAAAAGTCTCAAACAAAGAGACTCAGAATAGGCCACTACTGTAATGGTTTAAGACCTTAGGTCTGTTTCTCTGCTGATCCAAATCAAAGACACTTTATCTGATCTCTGTAAGGCCTTTTTAGGGCTAAGAGTTATGAAGGACTGGTGTAATTTATTAAATTAGTAATTAGTTCATTAATTAAAAGAGTATCACTCAATTAAAGATTATTCATCAATTAAAAAGGATAGGCAACTCCTTTCCTCCCACCACAATGAAGCAAAAGTATCAATAAGGATGATATGAACCAAGGACCCATCCCAGAAAATGGATTTTATCCAGTATTTCAGATGGCAAATGTTCATATGGGCTTTCATTAAGATAAAGCCAAGCTCAGTGGACACACAACAGGAAATGAAGAACAGCTTTCTTAACAAAATTAGATTGGACTGAAGTTGCTTTGGAATCTAGGTATATGGTAATTGTATATTATGAATAATTCTTAACCACTAAGTTAGTGGTTACAAAATAATTCTAAAGCTATATGCCTTAACTTGAATAGAATAGAATAGAATTCTTTATTGGCCAAGTTTGATTGGACACACAATGAATTTGTCTTTGGTGCATATGCTCTCAGTGTACATAAGAAGACTAAAATACATTCATCAAGAATAAAAAGATTCAACACTTAGTGATAGTCAAGGTTACTAACAAGCTATCAAATCATACTAGGAAACACATAAAACAATATAAGTTGAAAGATACAAGCAACATGGTTATAGTCATAAGTGGGAAGAAATAGATACTAGGAAGGAAGAGAAGAAAAATAGCAATACAATCTTAGTAGATTATTTGACAGTGTTGTGGGAATTAGTTGTTTAGCAGAGTGATGGCATTTGGGGAAAAACTGCCCTTGTGTCTAGTTGTTCTGGTGTGCAGTGCCTTATAGCATCTAGAAGAAACTGTCTAGGAACGAAGTCTGATTGAGAAGACATTCTATCTACTAAATTGACTACGATGGTTCTATATTAATGTTCCCTAGCCAGGCACCATTTTGACATGCTGGGACTTCAAACCACAGAATTACTAACTGGGGAGATCATTCAAATTTGCAATGTAGGGACTTGGAGTCTCAACACAAATGGAAAATATATATTTAAGCCTAAAATTTAGTATCTAATTTCAGCTAGAAGCTAACATGCCTAATTCTTCGTTAACATATGCAACTGGATGGCATTGGAATGTTGTTCTACAATTAGTTTCCCTTCCTTTCAGTCTCCCCTGCAATGATAATTATGTTTTGTAGCACTGAGAGAAGAGTAATGAGATAAGAAGGTTGCCAAGGAAATGGAGGATAACCCTGTCTTCCACCCTGCCAGAAGGAAAATAATTTGCATCCCAACACATCCCTTCATGCCATATATATTTTACACTGTTGCTAATTTTATCCTGGTTTGCATTCCTAGGATTATGCATCCAGGGACCTGAAGGAGCTCTTAACTCAGCAGAAAGTTCCCATCAGAATTTGCCTTGACTGCTTTGTGAAAGAATAAATGATTTGCTCTGTAGGAGTGCCTGGCATGTTATATTTTCCACTCAGCTTGACCTCCACGTTTCTGATGTGAGGGTGATACAGTATAACTGACAGCAATAATTGCAGGCATGGGCTGGGATAATTTCATCAACCGAAACAGATCTGAACCATTGCTTGAGAGGCTCAAAGGGTCTTCGCAGGGCCCTCCTCAAGCATATTTGTTTATCTTATTCATGGGCACTGCTGAGTCAGGCTGTTTTCTAAGCTGCATGATGTTTAAATTGAACCAGGAATGAACTTAGGCCTGCTGTGTCTGGAAGAAATTAAAGAGCTTATAAAGAATATCAGTTGTGGTTAATCAGGAATTTGATGATATTCCCTTGTTGAAATGTGTGTAGATACTGAGACAACCCCTTACAGAGTAATCATGCTTTTATCTTTTCATTGTTCTTTTTCTTCAAAGTTTGATTCCCCCCTCCCCGCTCACCAGATCACAAAGGGGCCCTGCTGAAATTCCAGTAAAGTAATAACCTCTTAGATGAAAAGTCTGTGCTAACATTAATTCCGAAAATATTCATCATCCAATCTTGGACGAATCTGCTATGTCTTTAAAGATATTTTCACGAAACAATCTGCTCAACCACTGAGGCACAAAGAAACTGGATTTGTGATTGTGGCTATCTTGCATGCATGGAAGAGTTGTGTCTCTTTGTATTAACTAGTATTTTGAGCTCCAAGGAAGGTGCAAACAATTTGTCTTGCAAAAGATCGATATTAATATTGTCTTCAAAATGACTGGAGATCAATAGTTTCTTAAGGCTCAAAAAGAACAAGGTGTGAGCCAACCTTTGCATCTCAACCATAGAACAAGCTAAGTGAGGTTATCAAGTGAAATCAAGAAGAATGCCTTTCCCCTAAGCATAGACATCCCATTGGAGTCACCATTACATCATATCTGGCAATATGAGGACTTTAGAAGGACTTCAAAGGCCAAATGGAGGAGAGCCCTGAAAATGTTAATTCTATTGGATGAGTTTCTTTGAAAAACACGGCCTCAGAGTGGTTGGTAGGTACATTTCAAAGAGGATAATGTTTATAAGACCCAAAATAGGTTTGATTCATATCATAAATTTGGAAGAGTTGAAATTGACTGTTATATATTCAGGTTCCTACTGCTAATTTTGGACGGAAGCTGAGGTTCTATATTTTTCAAAATGTAAACATGAAACCATGAGTAAGAATCCACTAAAAGAAAGCAATTGATTACAAATCAAGACTGAGAATGCTGGACATTGGATAGATTGTGCCAAATCTGTGAAAGTGACCACTTAACAGATTTTATATTATTTTCTCCCATGCCTTTCGGAATAAACTGTCTTAAAATAATTTATTGTATCAGTATGTGCAATTTGCCCACTTTTATAAACACGGCACAGTCCTTAGTGTCTTTGTCAAACAGTAAGTATGCACGACTCTTACTTTTTTCCAGTACTATTTGCTACTATAATAATTATGAGTAAAAACACAATGGGTGAATGGAGGGAAACCCAGCTGACTTAAACTGGTTACATGGGTCTTCCAGCTGAATTTCAAACACTTTCTCACATCTCCAGATTTCTGAAATGGCCTAAAAGCTTCTCTTCTCCAAGGATGGGGAAAATTATTATTATTATTTAGTTCCGTGTTTGGCAAGCTTTTTTTTAGAATGTCCTAATTTTTTCAGTTATTATATGAGAGTTAAGGGCAACTTACTTTTCAATGTCTGTTATTTTGTGTCAGCTACAGATAGAGTTATACATATCTGTAACTGCCATTTTAATGCTCAGTATTTGAGCTAGGAAAAAATTATGCTCAACTCTCCCTTTGCAGATAGAATTTTTTAAAATTAGGAGATGCATGATGAATGTGCCCATCCTATAGTTAGACAGTAGATTTAAACAAGTTAGAAAATGATTACAGGCACAATGTAGTAAGTGATCACAAGAGGATTCTGTTTAGGAAAAGCACATAAGAAGCTCATTTCTTATGTTTAAACCATATATAAACATTCTGCAGGGTAATTTATGAGGCATAAACAGGAGCAGCAACAAATATTCATAAAATAATGTATTAGACATGTCCAAACTAAATCTTTGAGCTTTGCTGAATTCAAAGATTGTCAAATTTGTTTACAGTTTAAAGTAACTCTTGAGACTAGTCATCTGAATCATAGATCTTTGCATAGAGTATAATACTATCAGCAGGGGACAAACAGAGGGAGTTATATGTATTTGTTACCACTAAAATCAGCAGTGGGATTCACTTACTGTACCTTCCCTACCAGTTCGCAAATGTGAGTGTTTGTACTACCTATGTGCATGGCCTTCTGCATATGCACAGTGCTCATGCATTACGTTGTGGTGGGTAAGCAGAGCCTCCTGCAGCCTCCACTACTGGTTTGCCCAAACTGGAGAGAACTGGCTGAATGCCACCTCTGACTAGAATTGCAACTCATTGGTACCAGAATTCTGTTCAGTGATTCACTATGGTGAACGATTGGTTGATTCAGGGGTCCCCAACTCTCAGGCTGCATCTCCCTTCTAGGCCACAGCCTGTTTCAAATTGGGTCATGCGAGCAATGGGAAAGTGGAGCTTCATGCACAAGCACCAGTGCCCTCTGCTCAAGCACGATCCACTTGCACGAGTGGAGCTTCGCACGCAAGCATAAGGAATGGCCGTGAGCGTGAACACCATCCATTCACACCAATGGAGCTGTGTATGCTTTCATGCATCTGTCACTCACACACACACCCCAGGTCTCCCAGGTGGAAAGGGTGGGGACCACTGCTTTAAGGAAGCATCACTTTAGAGTATTCTAATGACTTCATGGATACATGGCAATAATATGGAAATAGTTTACTATTCCTTTCTGCTGGGAAATGTTCTGATTTCCCAGCCTAGCTGACAGGCTTGGCATTCCTTAAATGTTTCCCATTCAAGCACTGAACAGGCTGACTCTCCTTAATGTCCTAAGGTGGGTAGCCAGGCTGGAACTCATTAAGATCAATATGTATGGTTACTCACAGGTAGGTAAAATCTCACTGGTTGCAGATGGAAACCTGATCTGGACATATTCTCCCCCTGCCCCCCACACACCTTCCTTTAAATCATATGCAATGACAGCGAACAAAAAGGAAAAGATCAAAAGAAATAAAAATATAAAAATCTCTGCTCTGTATTTAAAAAATTAACCTGCATATATAACTAAAATGTTATATAATTAAAAAATGAGGAGTTACAATTAAAGTGTATTTGTTAAGAAGGAAAAATAGAAATTGATCAGTTCATATTTCTGTGAACTGATAGATCTCCAAGTAGGACTTTGAATGGCAAAACATAAGAAACAGAGGGATCTTTATCATGGTATAATTGTCTTTTGGTATGTCAACTATAAATGCTTTTTATGCAGTAAAGCAAAAAATGTTTTTACTCTAAATATACATTCTACCCAATGTTAACATTTAAGTCTCATTTATAAAGCAATACACAATACCTGCTTTTTAAGATTTTTGTTCCTTTCAGACAACACTTAGAAAACAGTTATCTGACTTAGAGGAGATCCGTGACCCGTCAAAAGCGCGGACGGCAAAAGCGCGATCGACAAAATCGCGCCTTTGACGTCATCACAGCGCGACGAAAAAGATCGAAAAATTCAAATAAAAATTAATAAAAATTAAATTAAAGCAAGCCGATTCACATAAAGGTAAGGGTTAGGGTTAGGGTTAGGGTTAGGGTAAGGGTAAGGGTTCGGGTTAGCTTTAGAGTGTTAGCGTTAGCGTTAGGGTTAGGATAAGGGTTAGCGTTACGTTTTTCGTTACTTTAACGGTTAGGTTTAGGGTTAGGTTTAGGGTTAGGTTAAGAGTTAGGGTTAGGGTTAGGTTTAGGGTTAG
Organism: Thamnophis sirtalis; assembly: GCF_051295495.1. Taxonomy (NCBI): domain Eukaryota; kingdom Metazoa; phylum Chordata; class Lepidosauria; order Squamata; family Natricidae; genus Thamnophis; species Thamnophis sirtalis. The sequence goes on along the minus strand of NW_028261386.1, from coordinate 81,907,380 downwards.
GTTTGGGGGGGTTAGGGGAAGGTTTTAGCTTTATTTTTACATTTTTTCGATCTTTTTCGTCGCGCTGTGATGACGTCACAGCGCGCTTTTGTCGAGCGCGATTTTGTCCTACGCGCTTTTGTGGTGGAACCGAGGAGATCAACCCTGATTGCTCTTTAGAAGGTCAAATACTGAAGATGAAACTCAAATACTTTGGCCACCTAATGAGAAGGACTCACTGGAGAAGAGCCTAATGCTGGGAAAGATGGAGGGCAAAAGAAGAAGGAGACGACAGAGAATGAGGTGGCTGGATGGAGTCATTGAAGCAGTAGGCCTGAGCTTAAACGGACTCCAGAGGATGGTAGAGGACAGGAAGGCCTGGAGGAACGTTGTCCATGGGGTCGCAATGGGTTGGACACGACTTCGCAAATAACAAAAAAATTCACTTAAATTTATGCCATATCCCATTCCATTAAAGGTTGAGATTAAATTCTTGCTCAGTCCAAGTTGATTATGTACCAGAAATTAACCCAAATGCATATGTGGAAGTTAAGACAGAGAAATGCTAGTCCATATACAGTACTAAATACTCAGTACTAATCAAAGTTTGCTCACACAGGTGGGAATGCTATTACTCGTATTGACTGCTATTACTCGTATTGACTGGGAAACAAAAGGCTGTGTCCACATCCACTTGGCATCTGTAATACTGTATGAATTGTGACCTTTTCTCTTTTCTCTCGACCAAAAATGTTATATGAACTTAATTTGCAGGGAGAGTTCTTCATTTTTAATATATTACTTATTGTTTGCTTTCTTAGCATAAGCCTGAGAAAAATGCATATCCTCTCAAAATCATCTACATCAATAAACACGCTGGTGACAATCCAACTTCTACATACTATCTTCTACAACTCTATTGTGCAAACCAAGAGAAAGAAATGTTTGGGGAATTAGAAAAGTTGTTTCCTTCCGTTCTAAGCCCTGACCGTATTCACACAGAACTCCCTGAAAACGGATATTTTCTTTTCTTTTATCATTCCATTTTTTCCCCTAACAGATGACAAGGCCACAGCAAAAACAAAGGATCCATGTGTTCAGACAGAGGCAAACAAAATGTCACCTTTTATCCTTGAAATATTTTCCTTGCAATAATTTATCACGCTGGAGTTTTTCATTTGATTTGTGCCTAAACTGATGCAAGCAACACATTGCCAGAAAATTCTTTTGTGCAAGCTGCATTAGAAGGAATGAAATATGCACCAAGCTTAATTTCAGTATAAAAATTAAGACAGGTTTTGTCTCTGGGGCAAACTCCAAATTCTCAATTGTCATTCAACCAAAACAGTTCATGAGCTGGATCTTTAATGTTTCCACCACTTGCAGTTATAATAGCTGGGCCACACTTTTATCATTTTGTTGTTAAATGCTTTTTAAAATACTTTCTATATATAAAAAATAAACACCCCCATAAGTAAATGATGCGTCTTACTTCTTAAATCCAACCTTTCATTCAAAAGGATTAGCAGTGATTTTCAGGATCACTTAATGACTGTTGCTTCTTCTTGCAAAGTAATAAAATGGGAAAATGGAAGAATAGGATTGTTTATGGGTTACCTTTACTGTAATTTAATAAAAGCAGAAACAAACCAAATAGTTCAGCCATGTTAGGTAGAAAACTCACATCATTTTATATGAGTTCTGTTTGAAGAACAGATGTAACTTTCTGATATGATGGAAACCAGATCAGGTGAAGAAAATATATTTCATGGCCCCATATGGCTTTACCTCTCAAGCTGGCTAACATGATGACGACGTTACAGCCCTGTGCTTGTGAAAAATTATGTTCATATAATTTATTCAACAAATAAGGCACAAATTTTACCAATCGCATCGTCAAGTGATCACAGAACACAATCAGATGACAATTAGATGACTGGAGAATCCTTCAGGTGAATTGAATTGAATTGAATTTATTTCATTTATATGCCGCCCTTTTCCCCGAAGGGGACTCAGGGCGGCTCACAATCCAAGTCAAGGGAAGGGGTACAAATAAGAAATAAAAAAGACAAACAGAACAATACACAATTTAAAAGCACACAACAACCATACCATTCGAGAGGGGGGGCAAAGCTCTTTAGCCCCAGGCCTGTCGGAACAGCCAGGTTTTAAGGGCTTTGCAGAAGGCCTGGAGGGTGGTGAGGGTTCGAATCTCCATGGGGAGCTCGTTCCAGAGGGTCGGAGCAGCCACAGAGAAGGCTCTCCTCCGGGTGGTCGCCAGTCGGCATTGGCCGGCAGATGGAATTCGGAGGAGGCCTAATCTGTGGGATCTAATCGGTCTATTGGAGGACAACGGAGCAATGTTCATTTTAGCATTCATGCAAATTGTTTGAATGTTGAACTTGATGGTTGTGATGTGACTGTGCTTGGCTTATCATTAACTATATTCATTTTTTGATATAAACAATGTATAACTCAACCCAGTTAGGATTTCACAATAGTTTAAGACTGCTAAACCAGGGTACAATGATGAGGATCTATACATTGGAGTGCTACTCCTGGCCTGGCTGTCTATAATTATAGAGAAACTTTTTTATTCCTGGCAAGTGTTGCACAGTGTAGTTGCTCAGACACCCTGAGACATTTCCACGCAAAAGGAACCCAATATGCCTCATAAGGTCTTTATAAGCGAGGCCATCTCCCAGTTCCTCTATAGTATCCAAGTTGCACTTTTAAAAATCTTAACGTTTTATTCAATCAAAGATCCTTAGAGGTCATGTGACCAGAGTTCTGCAACAGTTGGAAGTTTGGGCATAGTTTGTTCGGTAAGTCCTTTTGTTCAGTGGTTTCATAATTTTGAATGAACAAGGGGTCATAATTTGAGGACTACCTTGCGCAGGGGTGGGTTCCTGCCACCATTACTACTGGTTCGGCACCTGAAAAATTAGGAACAAATTAGGAACGAAAAAAGTAGGAACCCACCTCTGATTATGAGTAGGATGTATTACCGTAACCCAGCCAAAGAAGCAGCCAAAACAGTAGGAAATAAAGCAATGTGGTTGAAATGAAGTTTTGCTTCACTCTCTATAAGCAAAGAAGCACCTTATTGAAGCATTACACTGCATTACACTGCTTTAATATGATTATGTGTCTTTCATGTGCTTTCCCCTCTATTCACTGAGCACTTATCATCAGCTTCAACAAATGCATTGGATAGCAAATAAAGGAAAATATAGGAAGGAAATAAAAAAAAAAGAAATTTGAAATCTATATTAGGATCCTGCTTTATTAATCCCACATAAGAATACAAATTAGATGCAAGTTTTAAATTCTCCAAAGTTTGTATAAAGCAAAGTGAAAAAGGGGGGAAAATATAGTCAGTCACACACATTTAATCCATCCACACATTTAATCCATCTAGTAAACTGAGGTGACATAACCATTGGAAGATACACAATGTTCAGTTTGAACAAAGGAATAATATAGAATATAGAGCATAGGAAAATATCTACACTGCTCCCCCTCTTATCCATCATCTACAGCAGTGTTTCTCAACCTCGGCCCCTTTAAGACATGTGGACTTCAACTCCCAGAATTCCCCAGCCAGCTTTGTGGCTGGGAAATTCTGAGAGTTGAAGTCCACATGTCTTAAAGGGGCTGAGGTTGAGAAACTCTGATCTACAGTTTCCATAATAGAAAAGGTGTTTGGTCCACAAGTTATGAGTATGTCTTAAAGAATATGAATCAGTCATATTCTTGTCAGATGATGCTTAATTCTGACATATTAGAATGAATTAAATCCTTCAGATGCTACCTCTGTTGTAAACATCAATTTACCACGCTCTTCCGTTGCAGCCAAGAATCTGGGATTTTTCAGAATAGTTTCTTTGGCAGAGTGTTTGGAATAAATACACCCTTGTTTGAAAAACTCTTTAAAAATTTAATATAAAATATATTTCATGTTTATAGTTATTTTGAAAGCTTGAGAATTATCCTCATTATATATTGAAGAACTGCTGAATATTTTACTATTGAGAGCCGTTTTTAATTTAACTTGAAAGTCTCAGCATTAGCTACTAGTTGGGAACAATGTATAAAACTGAAAACCTTATCACAGTCTTAACAAATTAACAATTTACATCTGCTAATTTGTCCAGAAGCAATAACATTGTTAATAGATACATACATATTTGTTTGGCATTATTTATTTATTTTTGCCATCCATAAGTCTGTGAGGTTTTGAAAACTGGCCATATGGAAATGTCAGCTGAACATGTTTCAGGGCAGTCATTTCCATCAATAGTGTTGAGTTTGTGTATCTCTCTGTATGTGTCTAACCTGCAATATATTTTCCTTCTTCATGTGGAACATTTTCTCATTAAAGCCAACTGATCCAATGGAATGGTGGAGAAAACCTGCTTGATGTGGAAAAAAACTCACAAAATCTACAGATTTTTACAAAATCTACGAGCATTCCACAAAAGTTATTTCTAAATCATTTGTTTTGTGATTGCTGAATTGAACAGGAAATTTCATGAGTGAATGTCTGTTAGCCTTTCAATGTAAAAACCAGGGAATCAATTCAATATAGGTCAGTATTCGTTTTATTATGAAGCTATAGTAACAGAATCTTTCAAGTTCGAATATGCTTCTTCTTCCCTCTCTTTATATTAATGCCAACTAGGGAGGGCTTGTCTGAGATATTTGCCTACATTCCTTTCCTGGCATGGGCTCAGACCCCTTTTATCAGAATGGTGCCTTGGTAGCAGTTCTTCTTCCTGTCTTTCAAGGCAATCCTCTCTTCCCTATACAATGAGTGATCAAAGATAAAACATCTAATCTATGATAAAATAATATACTGGAGTTAGGTGAACTTTAGAATTGTCAATTCTATAGGACAAATTTTTGTAATGTTTTTAGCTCTTGCTATTCTCTCTCCCCCTCCCTCTCTCATATCTATCTATCTATCTATCTATCTATCTATCTATCTATCTATCTATCTATCTATCTATCTATCTATCTATCAACTATCTGTCTGTCTGTCTGTCTAAGGTAAAAGTTCCCCATGCACATACAGTTGTTCCTGACTCTAGGGGGCGGTGCTCATCTTTGTTTCAAAGCTGAAGAGCCAGTGCTGTCAGAAAACATCTCCGTGGTCATGTGGCCGGCATGACTAAATGCAGAATGCGCACGGAATGCTGTTACCTTCCCACCAAAGGTGGTTCCTATTTTTCTACTTGCATTTTTACATGCTTTCAAACTGCTAGGTTGGCAGAAGCAGGGACAAGTAACAGGAGTTCATTCCATTACGCGGCGCTAGGGATTCAAACCGCTGAACTGCAGACCTTTCGGATCAACAAGCTCAGCGTCTTAGAGCAGGAAGCAGATGTTAATGTTCAAGCTAACCTCTTCATTACCTTAGCAAAAGTAATACAGCAATAGTGTCAATTCTCATTTTTGTTCCATTGGAAGGAAAATATCTAGTGCTCTTCTTTGCTCAGTTTCTTTTGGAAAACTATTTAGCTGAGCAAAGAAAAGCACAGTCCTATCAAATGGAGTCCCAACTGGAACCCTCACAATTGGATACTCCTGGCTCCCAATTTTCTAAGTGACCCATTAGCTGGAACCTTCTTTACATGATCCGATCTAGTTGACAGGTTTGATCTGGGATTGTCAACTTGTTTTTAAAAAGTAAAATATACATAGAGATAGTCCTCAATTTATGACCAGGTTTGGGATGAGAATTTATGTCGCTAAGCAAGGTGATTGTTAAGTGGGTCATGTCCAGGTTTATGACTTTTGCCATGGTTGCTATGTGAACACTGGAGTTGTTGAACAAATCACGTGGATTTTAAGCAAATCCAACTCTCCCCATTGGCCTCGTTTGTCAAAAGCTGGCTGGGTACGTCACAAATGGTGATCACATGACCCGAGGACGCTGCAATTGTCATAAATACATGTCAGTTGCCAAGAACCCTAATTTTATCATGTGACTGTTGGGATGTTGGTTGTAAGCAAGAGGCCTGGTTTGTAAGTCACTATTTTCAGTGCCATTGTAACTTCAAATTGTCACTACACGAATTGTTGTTAAGTCAAGGGCTTCCATGTATTTCACATTGTACCATTTTAAAACACTGAACTCTAATACAGCAAACTATAAAGACTCCATCTCTTGAAGTCTAAGTGGTAAAATAATGTTTCTGTTCAGTATTTCTCAAATTAAGCTGCCACTCCAGTTATTGAGGTGCTTAAATAGAAGTAGTTCTTTGCACAGATCCATTGATAACTTTATTCTGATCTCTCAGAATTGATACTACCATGTGCAGGTGAAAAGAGAAGTTAATTATGTGGGGAGGATGTAACTGCAGGAATAGACCAGTAAAAAAAGTTTGCTCCAAGTTGTCAGTAGAGTAAATTTCACTCTTCTACAAGTTCTAATTCCTCTTTGTAGCCTAGGTGTTATAAGAAGAAAGAAGGCAACAGCTGGGATCATATTTTTACTTTCTTTGTGACTTTTCCAGTTGCCCTTAAAGCAGCAGGCCTTTCCAAGGTAGTCTGTAAAGTACTGCTATCAGATAGCCTGCCTTTTGCTAGTCCTTCCTTCCTTCCCTCCCTCCATCCCTCCCTGACATTTCCAGGCATATTTTAGGTTACAATGGAAATACAGACAACATTCATGCTATGGGTATTATAATTTCGCTTCCTCTTCCATTATAATAGAATTGCTATATTTTGGTATCATATATTTATGACAGTTGCATTGTGCCGGAGTCATGTGATCACCATTTGTGATTTTCCCAGCTGGCCTCTGACAAGCAAAGTCAATGAGTGAAGCCATTAACCACAGTATGATTCACTTAACAACTGCAGTGATTCAGTTAACAACTGTAGCAAATAAGTCATAAAATGGGGCACAACAACACCGTGACCCGTCAAAACCGCGGTCCACAAAAGCGCGCTCGACGAAAGCGCGCATTTGACGTCATCACAGCGCGACGAAAAAAATTAAAAATCGAAATAAAAATAAAATTAAAGCAAGCCGATTCACATAAAGGTAAGGGTTAGGTTTAGGGTTAGGCTTAGGTTAAGGGTTAGGGTTAGGTTTAGAGCGTTAGGGTTACGTTTAGCGTTAGGTTAAGGGTTAGCGTTAGGTTTAGCGTTAGGTTAAGGGTTAGGTTTAGGGTTAGATTTAGGGTTAGGTTAAGGGTTAGGGTTAGGTTTGGGGGGGTTAGGGTAAGGTTTTCGCTTTATTTTTACATTTATCGATCACAGCGCGATGTTTTCGTTGCGCTGTGATGATGTCACGTACGCGCTTTCATCGAGCGCGATTTTGTCGTCCGCGGTTTTGTGGTGGAACCAACAACACACTTAACAACTGTCTTGCTTAGTAATGGAAATTTGTTGTAAGTTGAGGACTACTTCTATTGACTTCTTGTTGGTAATATTTGGTATTTCATTTTCTTAATTACCAAGCATGCATCAGCAATAATGTTTCGTGTTCCTCAGTCTCACTTAAATCTATGAAATTCATGTTTAAGCAGATATGCTACAATATTTCCCCCCCAGAATATCCCTGTCCCCACCCCAATTGCCTGTGTTGCATTTTAGAATGCAAGAATCTACATGTTGAATTGTTGTAATTCATATATTAAGAATTGTTGGAAAATATGATTGTGTTTCTTTTACTGCAACTCTGCGAGAGTTGTGTGTGAGAGAATCACTGAGTGTGTTTTAACTTCTATAGCGAGTGTGTCAATAGATTTTCCATGCCTTTATCATGGCCAAAAGGCTGATAAAGCAGCATTGGAAAGATATAAATGTATGGCTCTGTTTATTTAATGAATTGAGAACTTGATTGATTTTGCATTGATGAGCTGATTGCCTATAGACATAGACTTTGTTTGGACAAATATAATGAAATATGGGACTCATTAATACAAAATACAGGAGGTTAAAAATGAAAGTTATATAAATGTATTGGAAATATATAATGAATAATAATTGCATTAGACAACAAATTATAATTATTTATTATTAAAATGACCTATTTTTTCTCAATCCTTTGTTTCTGCTTCATGTTATTCCTTCCTTCTGTTTCATTCTTATTCCTCAGTTTCATTTTCTTTTAAAAGCACTTTGTGTGTGTTTTTTTTTTTGACAATGTATGTATTTTCATTTTTATGTATGGGGGTTTCTGTTTCTTTTTTATTTTAAAAAGCAATAAAAGAATAAAATAAAAAAGTAAAAACATAGAAGCTGCAGCAATTATTTTTAGATCTACTTCACAGGAGTAACTGCTTTACAGGAACTGAATATTATAAGAGACAACCTATAGCTATATTTTAGGGGACTCTGGAACATTTTAACAGCAATTGACCATTTCCTTGACTGCAGATTACAGGAAAGGAAGCATCTGCCCCTGAATAAATGACCAATTTATATTGAAATTAAGTTTCTCTATGTGATCAAGTACTCTTCTATGCTTGCCAAAACTGTAATGGATTAACCATCTCTCCCTCCCTCCCTCCCCCCTCTCTCTTTCTCTTTCCATTTCCTTAGTCTTTAGCTTAAATTCTTAAAGAGCTTTTCAATTTGAGATAAATATTGGTATTTGCTCCCTCCTTTCTATTTTTCTGTTGGCCCTGCCATTACTCTTGTCATATTCCCCTTTCCCTGTGCTATCTACAAATCATGGGTGGGCTAAAGACATATTTGGATCTATGAGTAGATTGCTCTAAAATATGCAATATAACAGCAAGAGTTCCTGCCTGCCACTAGCAGTAGCATATACTAACTTTGATGGTGGCTTATCTGTTTGTTTAATCAGTGATGTCATCAAAGTAAACAAACCCCACATGATGCAGATGTCCCTGGGTCACTACCCTACCAGGATATGACGTGCATAGCCCCTTCCCCCAGTGAGGAACAAACTCTATATTGTGTCTTGCGAAAAGGAAAAAGGGCTTTGTTGGAGAGGGCGAAATGCTTCAAAATCTTTATATGTATGTGCATGCTTGATTTATCAGTTAAATTTGCAAATGTGCAGGGTGCATGTGTATTTTCAGGTAAAAATAGGCAAACAATATTTAATTTTTACAAAAGGTACAGCAGTTTGGGAATTTCATTTCACTTAGGCCTTACTTGAATTCATATAGGATTGGGGTTGAGGTTAGGTTAATCACTTTGGGGCTGCTGTCATTTATCAGTTCCTTTTTCCTGTTGTGGGAAGTTATCATCCAGCCCTCTCCCAGAAAAATGAAATATCCTAGGAAATATTGAAAAGGCAGAATATTCATCTGGATGTGAAAAGAAAGAAACATGCTTTAAAAGACAGAATCGTTGCCTGTAGCTTCCTGTCCATCCACACTTTGTCAATAGGCCATTGAGAAGGCCAGGCTAGCCCACTTTACATAATAAAGACTTCTCCACTGCAGCTGCAGGGGGAAGGGATATTACTCAACTCTCCATATGGCATCTGAGAACTCATCTATACCTGCATTCAAAACAGCCTAGAGAGTAGCCCCCTGCATGGCACCATGGGAGTCTGACAACCAATCAGAATACATTTCTTACACAGGAACAGGAAACAGAGAGGTGGGACTAAACAGGGTATAAAAAGTCTAGCAAGCCCCTTCCTCAGCCCTTCTCTTCTTCTTCATCAACATTGAAGCATGTGATCACCTTTTCTGTTCAGGGCTCAAGCCATGTGGCCCTGTCCAACAATAAACCATCTTTCCAAGCAGCCTCCATGTCTCCAGTTTCTTTTTCCCCACTTGGAGCTGAACCCATAAGGACATTTCTTTCAACACTGTGTTTGAGGGAATGATTTTAAAATAGCATAGAAATAAAACCTTTTAAAGAAGGCAGCAAATGCACGCTGTGGCTGCATTTTAGGGACCCCCTTTCCTGCATTCAGTGTGCTGATTTTAAAACTCCACAAAATTTAAAAGCACCATTAGGCTATTATTTATATCACAATGCACAAAATAGGGTTTGCTTTCCAAATAAACACAGCCTATATATACACCATATCATGACCTTTAGATAGATAGATATAGATATATAGATATAGATATAGATATAGATAATCAATCATTAAGGTCATGATATAAAGACACCTGCATCATATGGGGTTTATTTTTATGACATCAAACAAATAAATAAGCCACCATTACTAACAGCAATAACGGACAAGTTTTTCTCCACCCCAAAATTAGACTGCTGCAATCTGTTTTAACTTGTAAATGCAGACTACAATATATAGCTCATAGGTAAATAGGTAATTGGCTTCTCTTTCTAAAGAATCATTTTGCATCTAGCTCCATCAGTTATTTAGCCTGTGGCTTTGGTTGACCTCAAATTTCTAGAGAAAAATCAAAGATCAAATCTGCCCACACTTTGCCCTCGGGGCAGAAACATTTTAGAAAACAGTAAGCATAATAGAGAAGTATGTTAAGTAGTAAAGTTATGTTTTGGAAGTTGCATAAATCTGCAGATCATCATTTACAACTGAGAGTAGACAACAAGTAATTAATGTAAGTTTCAGAAGTGTTTTGGTTCAGTTGTAAAATACTATAAAGATTATTAGTAGAAGCTCAAATAAGTTATATTTTGAGTGAGCTTGGTTCCTGATGACAGTCTTAATATAGTCATCCAATTTTCTAAGTTTAAAGAAATTTGATTGGAATAATTATACAGATGCATATAGCTCAAAGTGTTAATAAATTTATTTTTCTAAGCTATTAATGTACAACATTATTTGTTGTTCTCTTTCTCTTGCAATTAAAGTCCATTATTATTTTGGAACACAAAGGAAGTTTTTTGAAACATGTGACTTGACAGAACTCAGTAATTACATAGGTTAGTTGATCAACAGCTAAATCAACACAAACCAGATAGTTGCTTCTTTCTGCATGTTTCTTGTATTTCAAATTAAAGAAGAACGTTAATAAAATTTCTAGGATCCCTAGCCAAGGTAGTCAGACACATTAGCTTCTAACTGATTGGATATCAGCTACCAATGCAAATTGATGAACATTAAAAGAAAAGCAGGTTGAAGAATTCCAGGCACAGGTTGCATCTTACTAATTCCTCTTTAAATAATCTTTATGGAACTAGAAATGACGTGTTGTATTATCTCCATTTTTTTCATATACTTAACTGAGAAACTTTCAGGAATCTTCACAGTTTTTCCTATGACTTCGTTTGAAAGGTATCAGCTTTTTAAGACCTGTGGTTTTTTTTTTTTAAAGTTGAGGTTTCTTTGCAGCTATAACTATATTACGTATCCATAGATTTATACATTGGTAGGAATTAGGGCTTTACAACTAATAAATGAAATGTAAGGGTAATAGTTTTCTGATACTGCGCTTTTAAAGTATTTTTTCCAATTGTACCCACTAAACTAGAATTCACAGACGCTAGCTCTGCATGGCAACTAAAATTCATCTTTGAGTCTTCATTCTAATTAAATTGCAGCATTTTTTCCATTTAAAAGGTCTTTCAAGAGCTTTTGAAATGCAGTTATTTATCAAATACATTTAAACAAATAATTTGAAAACTGATGAAGAGATTTTTTAAAACATTTTCCAACATATAAATTGAAATAACATGCAAAACTAGCAATATTGTTCCTGTTGAACCCCATACCACAGCCTATTTAGTATTAATTGAAAATAAAAGATAGCTACCATACTTGTTATAATTATGGCAATGGGACCCAACCCAAAAAGACCTCCTTCAATATTTTCATACAGATATATATTTAAAATGTAGGAAGGACACAGCTTCAAAATCAATCATCAAGAATCCATGTATTTATTCTTCAACAATATTTTAGGAATGTTCCCTCATTTATGGACAGATCTACATTAGATCTATATTAGCACTGACTGTCAGCTACAGCTCTGCAGGATGTTTGACACAAATCTTCGATATGAACCTCTCAGGTAAAATTAGTACCTTCAATCCAGTGCTGGGAGTCAATTTTTTTTACTACCGGTTCTGTGGGTGTGGCCTGGTGGGCGTGGCAAGGAAGGATACTGCAAAATCCCCATTCCCTCCCAATCAGCTGGGACTCGGGAGGCAGAGAACAGATGGGGGCAGGGACAGTCAGAGGTGGTATTTACCGGTTCTCTGAACTACTCAAAATTTCTGCTACTGGTTCTCCAGAACTGGTCAGAATCTGCTGAATGCCACCTCTGCTTCAATCACAGTATCTTGACTGAAAACTCCTATAAACTGTTGTCAGAAGATGACTTTGAACAGCATCATATGGCACTAATATTATTATCGGAAACACAGAGATCCAGCAAAAGTAATTGTTCTTCTTTATACCAGCACTCCTGTATACCAGTTATACTATTCATCTTTTGAGTCAGCAATCTTATGCTCCTTTGGAAAGTGGATATAAAACTCAAAGCAGTCTCCATATGAAGCACTATAAAAATCTGCCTCCAGTTGCAGATTTTAAAATAGAGTGTTCTGATGAGATATTATTTATTATTTCAATTTATATAACCACTCTTCTCAAATATATGACTCTGAGGGGCTTGCAACAATTAAAATAAAAATACTCTATACCAGTGATGGCAAACCTTTTTTGGCTGCCATGCCAAAAGCGGGGGGAGCACAGGGGGGTCGTGCGCCAGTGTGCCACACCCATAATGCTATGCACATGCACCCCCTCTGTGCAGGCACGTGATCAGTGACCTCCCCCCACTTTTGCTGCAGTTTTTTTCTGCCTCCTCAGGCTCCAGGGACTTTCTAGGAGCCTCGGGAAGGCAAAAACAGACTCCCTGGGCCACCCTCCGGAGGCTTCAAGACCTTCCCTGAAGCCTCTGGAGGGCAAAAAATGGCCTACTGGGAACCCAGAATTTGGGATTGGTGAGTTCCGGTTTGTCTGTAGGGCTGATTTTCAATCTCTGGGGCCTTCAGGAAGCTTCCCTAAAGGCTTCGGGGGGTGAAAAACAGCCCTATGATATGAACAAACCAGTCCCTAGGGCTGTTTTTCGCCCTCCAGAGCCTTCAGGGAAGCCTCCTGAAGGTTCCGGAGGGCAAAAATCAGTCCTACGAGCAAACCGGAAGTCCATTCCTAAACCTCTGGTTTGCCCGTATAGCTGGTTTTTTGCACTTTGGAGGCTTCAGGGAAGTCTTCGGAGGGCGAAAAATGGCCTCAAAAGAAAGCCGAAGTCAGCTGGCCAGCGCATGCATGTGTGCTGGCCAGCTGACAGGGCAATGCCTCGCGTGCCCTGACAAATAGGTCCTTGTGCCACCTGTGGCACACGTGCCATAAGTTCGCCATCACAGCTCTAAACAAGCCATTTTAAAATTATAGGTTGGAGAGGACTTTGCCAGCAGAAATACTCAATCCAAGGATTTCTCTGAATATTATGGCTGGTTACTACCAGAATTTCCTGATACAACCCCTATTAGTCTATTCCAAAGAATTCTTTGAAGGAACCTTTCCTTTAACTTAGCTGCTGTCTGAAACATTAAAAGAAAGACACTTTGATATTATTTGCCCAGAGCTATAATAGCATGATTTAACATCATCTAGTAAAAAAACAAACAAACATAAAAAGCAAAATGATAATTGTGTAGCTGTTAGCTCCTGCATATAAAATAGGCTTAGGAAAAACTCCCTTTTTAAACCAGTAAAATTAAATATCCAGGCTGAACAAAAGAGATTTTTTTTAAAGAACAAAACATGAAAAGAGATATTGGACAGAGAAGAAGAAAAAAGTCACAAATGAATTCCAAAAATTAAATAAAATCAGTCTTGGACCTTATGCAAAGTTAACTGCAGGGGCAATAATGTGAGTTGAATTTCACCTTCTCTTTAAATACTGTTAATTAGATTATTTAAAGGATTTTGCTTGTAAGCTGCACTGATTCACTTTTTGTGAGGCAGAGAGAGAGAGAGAGAGGGAGGGAGGGAGGGAGGGAGGGAGGGAGAGGGGGAGAGAGAGAGAGAGAATCCGATGCTACAACTATCCTTAGATGAGCACTAGGATCCTTTTTATCCCAGTGCTTAAGGGAAGTGCATGGTCTTTATGGCTTTTATAGATCAAATCAGAAGATGCCTTTAAGTCAATAAAGGCAATATAAAACTCATTCTGAGAGCAGGAGATTTACTTCTCTGCTGAACATTAGAGTATCAAATATTGATCAAGTATTATTTTTTCAGACTCTGTATTGTTGCTCTGCCAAAATACTATCTGCAACATTCAGTCTACTAATTTGCTATAAAGATGCCCAGTATACATACAGGCAACAGAATTACTGAGCAATAATATGTTAGGGTTCCCACACCCTTTTTTAAGGTAATGGGATACAGCTGGAAATGCTAGAATCTTTTGAAAAAGGAAATAAGCAATCTAAGCATGTAAAAAATATTACATTTTAGTGCCCAACAATCAATTATTGCTTTAACAACTTAAGTTTCTCCAATAGTTTTGTCTTTCTCTAACTGTAAGATGAATTTGGAGGTCTAAAATGAATATATGATACATAGTCAGTTTAGAGTAAGGCTCCATATAAAGGGATAGTACTTGGTCACTAAATGGGACATAGAAATAATCAAGTCAACCTTAGCAAAAACAGTAAAATGTGCATCAACAGGATGTTTGAAAAACAGAAGTTGCACACTGTCAGAAAGCAGAATATTTATTTTCTTTTACTACCCTAGCAAGCTTTTGCTAACTATCATTCTGGGCTTTCAGCTTTTAATAAAGTTTAACATGATTTTTTTTAATCCTTAGTAGAAGTGGTTGAGATCACTAATTCTTTAAACTGAAGATTCTTGGGATTAAAATTGGGCAAAGTTAGCAACTGATCTGTAAGTTGTTTGGCCTTTCCCCTAAAATATAATTTTAAGCAATGTCCTTATCCTTTCAAAATAATATTTTGAAAAGCCCCTGATAGAATAAAAGAAATTGGAGCTAAGGTTGAACCGTTTATTTGATTTGTATTTATGGACCTTAAATATTCATTTCTTCATTCTTGCCTGTTAGCATATATGATTTCCACTCAAATTTAAAGGAATTGCTAAAATGACACTTAGCCCTCTCTCAGCAATTGTGTTCTCTTATCTTTGAAATATATTTGAATAGCCTTTCAGTATATCAGGCAATGTCAAAATAAGTCTAGTGCAAATTTGCTTTTGTGCACTCAACAAAGCCACCACATTATCACATATAGCAATAATAACCAATGTTGAGGGAGCTCACTCCGCAAAAGCTTTTCTGTTGATTTTTTAAAAAAATGAACTCTACCCTCCAGACTGTGCAAAGTTTGGCTACATAAAATATGTAAGAGAAAGCATTGCTGCAAATATCATATTTCTGCAGATTTATTGCAGACAAATCCTTTTTAAAGAAATAAAGCTCTTTTCAATGAAACTGGAAATCACTTAAAGATGACTAATCAGAGAATGGCTTTGGCCAGTCTTTTTACAATATGGATTGCAATATCATTCTCAGCATAGCTTACATAGGTGTAGATAAACCATTCCTCTCCATATTGTTAGACTCTATAAGCTTATCATCACTCATCATGGACCAGACAATTGGAGTTCAATAAACATAGAAGGCTAATTGCTCAATCCTAGATGAGTTAAGATTGTTGAACAAAACCTACCTAGTGAAGTTAAGAGGCCGGGGCAGAGGAAAATAAGCAAAAAAAAAAAGATTTTTCCCCTTTCCATTGGGATATATTTTGTCATATTTCATATATTGCTGTCTGAAGCTAAACTAAATGTGATAAGCCAGACACATTTTACTAACATTTATCCCAAACACATGTACAACCTATTACTATATGACTAGAGCAAAAACCCATTTTTACATTGTGGTCTCTTACTTCAAATCATCTCTCCCCCCGCCCCCCAAAATGTCAGACATCAGAGCCAGAAAAGAAAATTGCATTAATCTTAAGTCTTGGGAACATCTCACTGGAACGCAATATTGAGAAAAAGAGAAAAACAGACCAGACAGACATAGCTCTATTCCAGAGTCTACAAAACAACAGATTAGAAAGAAGTATATTTGTATACTTACACAGTGAGTTGGAGGTTCACTGAGATACAGCATGAAAAATTCAATGTAATAGTTTCACTATATTATACACTATATTGCTGACATTAGTATAATAGTTTCTCTAATATCATATGTCAACTTACGCATTTCAGCACATTCCATTGCTCATATCATCAATCTAATATATATATATATATATAGCCAAGACATCTCCAATTGTACGTGGGAGAAAACCCGAATAACTAGAGACCTACATACTAACACCCTCGAAAACCTCAGAAAACACACACACACAAACACACACACACATATATATATATTTAAAGTCACAACCCCTGGTATGCCCAAATATGGGAGGAAGGTCACACTTCCATTCTCTGTCCTTCGGCTCGTCACAAGAGACCATCCAGACAGAAACCCAATATTTTTTACTGTTGCCTTTTTGTTACATTTGTTATGTTTGTGCTTATTTATTTATCAGCACAAACATAACATCTATCTATCTATCTATCTATCTATCTATCTATCTATCTATCTATCTATCTATCTTTGTGTTTTTTTATTTGTGCTGATAAATAAATAAAGGGAGACTAGTATAGATCTATTTCAAGCTATTTAGCTCTCATCAGCTAGCCATACCCTTACTGGGATTTAAATAGCTTGAAATAGATCTATACTAGTCTCCCTTTATTTATTTATCAGCACAAATAAAAAAACACAAATATAACAAAGGCAACAGTAAAAATATTGGGTTTTCTGTCATGATGGACTCTTGTGACGAGCCGAAGGACAGATGATGGAAGCAGTTAGCTTCCTCCCATAATTGGGGCTTACCAGGGGTTGTAAAAAATGTAATATATATATATATATATATATATATATATATATATATATATATATATATGTATGTATGTATGTATGTATGTATGTATGTATGTATGTATGTATGTATGTATATATATGTATATATATATATATATATGTATATATATATATATATATATATATATATATATATATATGTATGTATATATATATATCTTTTATAAAAAAAAGCTTTTCCACATCATCTCCATGGCCTTCACTTACAGCTTATATAAAATTTCATATTGTCAATCTAGTATATATAAATGTATTATTATCATTATTAATCATTTGTTTAACTATAACTATTATTATTTTATCTTATACATAATACTCAAAATTTAACTACATTTAGCTTAATTTTATTGTGACATTTCATTTCATCATCCTGTAACCTTTCAGTAGAAGTGCAGTCCAATATCTCTTGCCATTTGTAAAATCTGTATTCTAAATGTTTTCTTGATAAGTCTTATGTGACCTTCTCTTGGCAACTTGTTGTTCATTGTATATTTTGTAAAGACTCAAGACCCCCCATCTGTTCCTTTCATCAGCTGGGCTTTGGTTATCACTGGTGCTTCTACCAAAAATACTCTCATTTTTTCTGCCAAATTTTCTACCCTTTCTTCATCTATGTTTTGAAGCATGAGATAAGAGTTCCAGTTCGTCTACCTCTCCTTTTAGTGTTCCACATGTATCATTTCCCTCCTCTCTTGGTTTATTGTCAGCATCAACAATTTTTTCATCACTTTATTCATGTTTTTCTGCAATTTTTTGAACTCTATCTTCAAGTTTCATCATTGTTTCACCAATATTCTCAGCTATTCCCTCCATTCCTTCTGTTCTTTGTTCTATAAACTCCAGATTCTTTTCTATTCTTTCTGTGTTTATTAGGATTTTTGGAATTTCTAACATTATTCTTTGCAATGTTAATTCCTCTTCTTCTTCATGTTGCGCCATCTTTCCAAGTTGTAAACACTGCCACTAGGACATCCAAGGCTTTTTGCTAGGTTTCAAATAAATTCAGTGTAATCTTTCAAGTCAGGGCTTTCTCTTTGCTCCAAAAGAACACCTTGTATAAACAAGATGTGTTTTCTCTCTGTCCCTTTTGGTAAGCAAAGCCAATGGCCTTGAGATAACAGATGTAACCAAGCCTCCAGCCTCTAAATGGCAGTTACTTATTTTTTCTCTACTTTTAGCTCCCTCTTAAAGCTCCAAGTTTAAGAATGGGAAAAAAAGTGTTTAAAAGTTTTGATCCGGCCGAGCATTTAGAGGAAAGAGATTCTTAGTCCACAAATACAAATAATGGAGAAAAATAGAAGAAGAAAGAGAAAAAGGACCAGTCCAATTTAAAAGTAAGAGGCATTTGTAAAAATTCCATCCATAGAAAAAAAATGAAAAAAAGAAAAAAAAGATAACACAAAGTTTTAATTCAAGCTAATCCACTGCTTGCTCTCTTCTATCTTCAATTTTAGTTTTACTCTAATTCTTTTTGCGTGTTCTCTTCTCTAATTATAAAATTTATCTCACCAATTCTGACATATTCTCTCTCCTGCACAGCTTCCATTGCAGGGGGTCTGTCCCAACCTTATGCAGCACTCAGCTGCTTCTCTTGTAGCCGGGGGAAAAAAGCTTCTCCTGGATCAATCAGGGGGCTTTGCGATGCCCCTGAGATCAGCAGGACGTACTCTTCTCTATCACCATCTCTATGGGACAGTTTAGGTCCAAAAAGGACCGTCCAGCAACAGAGATTTCAACAGTAATCCTGGAGCTCCAAGATTGCATGTTGTGTTGTAGTGACGTCAGCTCCCTATAGTCCACATTCTTCATGATAGCTGAGACTTTCCCCAGGATCATAATGCTTCAGCTGGTCCCAAATAAAACTAAAGAATACAATACAAAATTCAATGGAAAAAAAATTAGGAACATATACTCTATAATACTTGGTAGCATATTAAAAATACTTAACTGAGGTACATCACCATTTCTTATTTTGGTATGCTTTCTTTTCAAAATATAGATGTAATATTTTAAATATAGCTGTTATAGAGAATTCTACATCAGGGATATGAAATTCATAGAAAATATAATATTTGTATTTTCCAAGAATTGCAAAAAAATAAACTGAAATTAATATTTTAAATGTACACATTAGAAAGACAGATGTGTTTTTGATATATTGCTGCAAATGCCTTAGATAAGGGGTGTCCAATCTTGGGAACTTTAAGACTTGTGTACTCCCAACTCCCAGAATTCCCCAGCCATTCTGGGAGTTGAAGTCCACAAGTCTTAAAGTTCCAAAGTTTGGACACCCCTGCCTTAGATCATTTGAGGAAAAATGTTTTAACTGCTAAAGAGCATAGATGAATGTCTGTCTGCACTGTCTATTCAGGTAGTCCTTGAGCTACGACCACAAAGGAGCCATATAGGAAGAAAAATCCAGTCCGGTTCCAAACCAGGAGAAAGGTGCTGGACATAAAACAGAGGCTGACTGGCTGCAAGAAAAGAAGGTTTATTTGGTGTCCAGAAATTTCAGTGATAACAGCAATGTTTCTGGGGTGGCTGACCCCTTGGCTGGGTGAATGGATGGATATTTATAGGATTCCGATTGAGATGCTCCAGGGGATTGTGCAATGTAGTGAGCCTTTTGACTTTTGTTATTCTAATGGTGGTGGGTTAATCATATTATATCCTAGAAGTCATGCCCTGTCCTTAGAATTGTGCTGTTCTGCAAGCAGGTTACTACTATTGTGAGCCTCTGGTGGTAAGGTCCATTTTTTTAAGAAAGCTGCACAAACAAAACCTCCTTAAAAGCAGAACCCCCTACAGTCTTGTGAAAATAATACTTTAAACTTTGAAAGTGGGTTGTAAATAGCTTGGGGGTGTGTGTGTTCTGTTGTAACTTCAAATGGTCACTAAGCAATCAATCGCAAGGCAAGGACTGCCTATATAGTCTACATTGCTCCAATGTACCTCATTAAAGTACACATGTCTTTTTCTAATATTGTGTGTTTTCTTTAATTAATTAGAGGTTCTTTGTACTTTAATGTGCTTCACAACACCTCTTCCCAATCAAATCCAAAGTACTGCACACCTTGTTATTTCTATTTATTTCTTAATATATTTTGGAGTTGTGCCACAGGCTAAATCAAACTCTTTTTTCCATTTGCAGCCTCTGCTCTGAGAAAATAGATGTTTCAGGAAAATTGCAATTTGGGGGAACTTCAAAAAGGAATTATAAATTTAAACAATTACCAGAGACTCCTGTTCAAAGAGATTCGTGGGTTGGTGCTGTGTTGTTGTCCCTGAAAGAAAGGAAAGAAAAGCTAATGGGCAATGTATTACTGCTCTGCACAGTCTGATTAGCAGCCCTATTTGTTCAAATGATGTAATGCTTTCAACGTGGGATGTCATTGTTTAATTAAGATGCAATTTGATATCTTCCCATGGAAAAGCTTTGTTGAATTTCTTTACTTCCTTACTGACTTAAGGAATTAAAAAAGTACCTGACATTGAGCTATGTTTGGTCATCCTGAAGCCACAAAAACTCTCAAATTAAAGGGTTCTTATGTATTTTTCTTTAAATTGAACTGATAGTTTATATTAAATGCTATATTGGCACTGCTTATAGTCATCTTTAGATAATTCTATTCCTTGTTCAGCTATATTAGACAATGACACCCATGTTGCCCACACCAAGAGATAAGCAGAAACAATTGAGCCAAGTAAAAAAGGCTTTCCACATTAGGTAAAAGGCTCACATCCACAACATGACTTTAAAATGTTTTCCCATTTAAATTATTTCAGGCAAGTTAAAATAAGTTATTCAGCTACGTGGCACGACAAAACCGCGCTACGCAAAATAGCGGAGATTAAATCGCGTCCCTAAAGTCGCGACGTCATCACCGCGCGTCATCACTGCGGGAACAACAGCGCGGCGACAGAAGGGCATTCTTTGCCTCCAAAGGTAGCCCTCCTCCTCCAGCTGACAGCGGCAGCGGGCACGGGGCAAAGCGGGCTGCCCAGCAGCAGCAGCAGCCTGCGGGAAGGGTCCAGCACAGCCACGGGGGGGCAGCAGGAAGCCCACGGGGGGCCCGAGCAGGGCCGCCGACGCTGGCGGTGGAGGAGGACGCAGCAGCGGCGGCAGCTGAGGCTCTCCCGGGGCCGGCGAAGCGGGCTTGCCCGGCAGAGGCAGGCCGCCCTCTTCTTCCTCAACAACATCTCCTTGGATGGGCGGCCGCCGCCACCAGGCAAGCCCGCTTCGCCGGCCCCGGGAGAGCCTCAGCCGCCGCCGCCCACCCGCCCTGCCTCTTCCTCCGGGGGAGGCGCCGGCGGCGGAGGCCGCCCGTCCAAGGAGATGTTGTTGAGGAAGAAGAGGGCAGCCTGCCTCCGCCGGGCAAGCCCGCTTCGCCAGCCCGGGAGAGCCTCAGCCGCCGCCGCTGCCGCGTCCTCCTCCGCTTCCTGCTGCCCCCCGTGGCTGAGCTGGACCCTTCCTGCGGGCTGCTGCTGCTGGGCAGCCCGCTTTGCCCCGTGCCCGCTGCCGCTGTCAGCTGGAGGAGGAGGGCTACCTTTGGAGGCAAAGAACGAAGCATGTAGAACGCCCTTCTGTCACCGCGCTGTTGTCGCGGCGGTAGGGTCGTTTTTTTCTTAGCGCTTCGGACCCCGCGGATTTGCCTCCGCACTTATGTCGGCGCGGATAAGGGCATCGCGGTTTTGTGGTGGAACCATTCAGCTATAGTGGAATAGGTCATGGATAATGACTGGCCATATCAAAAATGTATATATTTAAACTGAAAAAGATGCTTCAAAATTGTAAAGTAATTGGTTACAGATAAGACAAGATATAAAGCTTTCTTGTAGCTCTCATTTCTAATAAACATTTTAAATAAACTTTTTCAAGTGCTTTCAGCCAGCAGGGCAGAGAATAGAGGGTGCTAGTCATTCAGTCAAATAAATTGGTAGAGAAAAGTTGGACAGATATATTGTGCCTTTGAGTCATTGTCCACTCTTGGCAATAGTCTGGATTAATTCCTGCAGCATGCTTGGTAAGATTTCAGAAGTGGTTTGCCATTGCCTCCTTTCCAGGGCTGAGAGAGTATGACTGGCCCAAGGTCATCCAGCTGGATTTGTGCTAAGGTAGGGACTAAAATGCTTAGTTACCCAGTTTCTAATCTGGTGCTTTAACACCATCCTGGGAGTCATTTAAGAAATAAAATTTAATAAAAGCATTTAGTTGCTATAAAAAGGGCAATGTTTTCTTTAAATCAGTCTTGATTTCTACTGATTTATGGCAACAAGTGGCTTGCATTTCTTTTTTCTTTTTAGTGTATTTTCCCCTTCCCACCCTAGTCTATAGGATTGAAACCATATATCTGCTTTCATTAAGAATATTAGTATCTTGTCCATGCAATTCCTTCAACTTTCTAGTGAATATATTTACATTAATCCTTTGTAATACACATATTCCCACTTGGAATACCCCAAAATCTTTAATCTGGTGCTTGACATAGCTTGATTTGGAAATAGAAATTTCAGCAAATACTATAGCTGGTCTTGTATTTGCTGATAGATTAATTGAACCAAATTACAGCAGATTAACAACATTACATGTGCTTCCTAATTGTGTCTCTTTTATTTTCCTCCCTTGTTCAATATGTTTTCTCTCTATTGCTGGTTTTCATTTCTTATCTCATCCCTGTCCTTTGCTATTCTTTCCACAGTGCTATTTCTTGCTTGAAGTCATTGTCTGCTAGAGCTGGCTGTTCTCTGTATCTCTGCAACCTGATAAGGATGCAGATGTCAGCTGTATCCTATTAAAGGTTTATTCTCTCCTTTGAGATAACACTGAATAAAAGATATACTAAGCCATGCTGATCTATGGTATGGAAAAGAACTTGGATCCATTGGATGGTTTTCTTTTTTGTGTGTTTTGCCTTCAAGTCATTGTTCACTCTTGGTGACTGCCTGAAAGAGTCCCTGTAGTTTTCCTCAAATGTGGTTTATCCTTGCCTGGATCCTAAGGCTGGGAAAGAATGACTAGCACTAACCCAAAGTCATCCAGCTCACTTTGAGCCTAAGGAAGAACTAAAACTCACAGTTTCTTGGTTTCTATTACAGCTGTACCATTACATCAAACTTCTCAAAATTACTTTCCATGTCCTAGTTACTAGCCTATCAAGTCTACCTGCACTTTCTATTAATTAGGGCTGCTAGTGCTGGTCAGAGAGCATTAAAAAGTTTGACTCTTTAGGACTACCAGAGATGGTTGCAAAAATGAGGAAGTTTGTCAGATAGCAGCAAAGGGATATAGAAAAATTGTTGCTCCCATTTTTACTGTCATCTCCAAAATTGGGAATTTTGCATTTTACATATGTTAGATGTTACACATTTTGTCATGACTCTGTTACCATTATAGGAACTGGACAAATAATCCAGTTTGTTCATATATTTTTTTAAAAAAATTCTGTTTTCAAGTCCGTCAAGTTTTTCCTATTAATTCTTTCATTTATAGTATTTATATCTGTCTTTCCTAAATTCAAGTAAAGTTGCAGTAATATTTAAAACAATACATAGAAATAGAAGACAGGACATCGTACCCAAAGAATTCACCTAGAATAATTAAATTCATATAAAGACATTTCATTTATATTATAATTTCTCCGAGGCCTCCTGTTCTTTTATAATGGCTACCATTCTATGGCCCTGAGTTTCTTCTTGTTGAAGCTGCTGCTATTTTTAAGACTAACTTTGTTTTGACTGTCTGTTAGCATATTTTAAGTCCTGGAGTATTTTTCCTTTCTGGACTTTGGAAAATCAGCTAACTTTTCTGTATTTATGTTACATCGGAAATATTTACATAGAGAACTTCATATTAAAGCTGGTATGCTGCATTATTATTCTTCATTGTATTGGCTATTTGTACCTGTTGAGTACCTAAAAATATGCACTATAGTAAAGTTATTTGCCATGTGTACTTATTGGGTCTGGACCCTGAGATGATCAATCTTTGATTGTAGCACTAGTCTTAGGTCTGCTTTGGAAGCTGGTGATGTGAACAAGTTACCGTATGTAAAATTAGACAGAAAACAAAAATGATGATAGAGATCAGGAGAATATCACATGGTCTTCTATCTTATGCTTGCAATTAATATTATGTTGGTCAAAGCTTTTCAATCTGCAGCACATATGAAAACATGAAAATAAAATGATTATAAAAAGAACATCATCTGGTTTTATACAACTTTAGGACAAAAGGTCTTGATTTCATTCAGATGACTTTAGAAATAAACCTCTGACATAAACATCAAGGAAATAAGCCCTCCTATGGCGGCCGGGGTAAGATGCACCTTCGCGTCTTACTTGCCGGCCGCCCCTGCCGGATAGAATTGGACACGGGCTTGGCCCGCATGATAATGTCCTGGGACACCCTGAGGGCATTGCTTCTGACCCTTACACCTAGCCAGCTGTCCCCTGCAGACTGCCTCCTCAGGGACTACCAGGGCAACCCTATCTTCATCCTGGGTTGTGGCTATTTCCCTGTCAAGTTTGGAAAGTTTCAGAGTTCCTTGCCACTTGTTGTTGTCCAAAGCCCCCTGGCATCCCTCCTGGGGCTAGACTGGTTCAGGGCTTTTGGCCTTAGCATAGCCGGCATTAACTCTCTCTGTTTTGCCTCTTCCCTAGTTTCCCTCCTGTCAGAGTTCGATGACGTCTTCTCTGATGCCCTGGGTTGCTACAAAGGCAACCCCATCTCCCTTAATCTGGACCCTATGGTGGTACTCATTCGCCTGAAGGCACGACGGGTTCCTTTTGCCCTGCGGGCTCGTGTGGATGCAGAGATCGATAAACTGATCTCCCAGGGCATCCTGGAACCCGTCGATCATGCCCCCATCGTGCTGCCCTTGAAGGCTGATGGGTCCCTGAGGGTCTGCACGGACTACAAGGCGACCCTCAACAAGGCCCTTCAGGCGCATCCCTATCCCATGCCCGTAGTGCAGCACGTTCTGCACTCCTTGGGCCAGGGTAAGATTTTTGCGTAATTGGACCTGGCCCAAGCCTACCAACAATTGCCGGTTGACGAGGCCTCCGCCACAGCCCAAACCATAGTGACCCACCGCGGAGCTTTCAAATGCCACCGCTTGCAATTTGGGGTCAGCGTGGCTCCCGACATTTTTCAGGGGCTCATGGAGCGGGTGCTCCATGGCATCCCAGGTGTAGTGCCCTATTTTGACGATGTCCTGATTGCCGCTCCGGACCAATCAGGACTCGTCAAGACTCTGAGGGCAGTGCTATCTCAATTCTGAGATGCCGGCTTGCACTTGAAATGATCAAAGTGCCAGCTGGGCATGCCATCTGTCGAGTTCCTGGGGTTTCTCGTGGATTCCAGAGGAATCCACCCCACCCCTTCCAAAATTGAGGCCATTGCCTCCGCCCCCACTCCTTCCTCCAAGGTGGAGCTTCAGGCCTTCCTGGGGCTCCTGAATTTCTATTCCTCCTTTATCCCTCACAAGGCGTCCGTTGCTGAGCCCCTACACCGCCTGCTCGATGCCTCCACCCCTTGGATCTGGACAGACTGCGAGGTGCATATGCTCGCGGTTGTCAAAACCCTTTTAACTTCTGCCCCTGTGCTCGTCCAGTATGACGAGCACCTCCCGCTCATCCTTGCCTGTGATGCCTCCCCCTTCAGTGTCGGGGCTGTCCTCAGCCACTCCTACCCCGATGGCTCTGAAGCCCCGATCCCCTTTTACTCTCGCACCTTGTCCAAAGCTGAGCGAAATTACAGCCAGTTGGACAAGGAGGCCCTTGTGGCTGTTGCGGGAGTAAAATGTTTTCACCCCTACCTGTATGGTCGCCATTTCACCCTTCAAACTGATCACAAGCCCCTCTTGGGTATCATCTCTGGCGACCGGCTCACTCCCCCTATTCTTTCTCCCCGCATGGGCCACTGCGCCGAGTTCCTCTCTTCTTACTCCTACTCCCTCCTGTACCGCCCGGGGAAACATATGGGCCACGCTGACGCCCTTAGCCGCTGCCCGCTGCCCATCTCTGTTTCCAACCCGGCGCCCTCGATCTCAGTCGTGGCCTTGACCAATGATCTCGAGTGTCCCCTCTCCGCTGCGGATGTCTCCCAGGCTTTCCGGTCTGACCCCCTCCTCCAGAGAGTCCTGGATGCAGTTCGGCGGGGCTGGACGGAGCAGACTTGCTCGGCCGAGTTCCTCCCGTTCTTCCGCCGCTGGGACGAACTGTCCATCCTTCAGGACTGCTTGCTCTGGGGTTCCAGGGTCGTGGTACCTGCTGCTCTCAGCCAGCAGGTCCTCTGCTGCCTCCATGAGGGTCACCCGGGCATAGTGCGGATGAAGGCCCTAGATCGCAGCTATGCCTGGTGGCCCTCTATGGATGCCAACATCGCTGCCTGGGTCCAGCGGAGTTCTCCCTGCCAAGCCGTTCACCCTGCTCCGCCCTCCACTCCTGCCCATCAGTGGGAGGCCCCTACCTCCCCATGGAGTCGCCTCCACCTTGACTTTTTCGGCCCCCTGGACAGCCATTCTTTCCTCCTTGTGGTGGACACCCTGTCCAAATGGGTGGACATCTTTCCCATGATGTCCACCATGTCTGGCGCCACCATCCAAATTCTCCAGTCCCTTTTTACCACCCACGGTATCCCTGACGTCATCGTCTCTGACAATGGCCCTCAATTTTCCTCTGCCACCTTTCTCTCCTACCTCGCTTCCCTGGGCATCAGGCACGCCCCTGTTGCCCCCTATCACCTGGCTAGCAATGGCATGGTCGGGTGCGCCATGCGTTCGGCCAAGGAGGGTCTGGCCCGGCTCTCCCACCTGGCATGGCATGCTCGCCTCCGGACCTATCTCCTGGCACAGCACTCTACCCCCTGCCAGTCCACTGGCAAAAGTCCTGCGGAGATCCTCATGGGTCGGCACCTAAGGACCACCCTTGACCGGTTGCACCCATCCTTCGCCCCCACCGCAGGCCGCCTTCCCACACCCCCTAGATCTTTTCTGGTGGGTGAGGGAGTCTTCGCGCAAAACTATGCCGGAGACCCAAAGTGGCTACCTGGGGTCATTCTAGAGCTAACTGGACCCTGCTCTTATAGGGTCCAGCTTGACGATGGACGACTATGGCAGCGCCATCTGAACCAGCTGCACCACCGGACAACTGAGGGGCCGTCCCAACCAGCCACATCGTCTGCACGAACACCGCAGCCAGGGCCTGCTTGCCCGTTGGCCGCCCGTCCTACCCAGCCACGACCAACCGCGGCTCAACCATCTCCAGGCGCCTTCCCCACTCTGCACCACCGCAGGCCACCCGCCGCAACAAGAGAAGGACACTTACCTTCGAACTTTCCCGCGGGTCCAGGGCCCGGGCCTTCCAGTCTGATGCGTCACAGCAGCAGACCTCCTCTTCCACTGACGACGGAGACTCCCACTCCTAGGCGTTCGCAGTGCGTGTGCAGAAGACCGACATACTTAAAGAACTACGTATGCGCTGTCTGGGGGGGGAAGGGGTGTTGCGTCCTCCTGACACAGCCGGCAGGCGTGGCCAGAGCCTCAGGCTCCTGATTGGCTCTGGCGCGCCTGCCGCTCGGCGGAACAAATGCCACCCGCCAATTGGCCACCCGCCTGACAGCTGTCAAATATAAATAGCTGTCAGGTGGGCTTCGTTGTTCGTGTTCTGATTCCGTTATTGCTTGTTGTTCCTCGTTAATAAAGACTGTTCCGTTTACCTCACGCCTTGTTCTTAAAAGACAGATCCCCCTGACAAAATGAGAGCTGGGCAGAATTTAGAGGATCCTGGATTGTGAGTCCATTGCATTAGTTGTGTGTGTGCTTGAAACTTACTAAATGAAAGTAGTCAGAGACTTGATTCCCACCTCAGCTGGAGAAAAGCCTATGGTGAAACTTCATTTTAATAGACTTAATTGGGAAATTGGGTCAGTTGTTCATGAAAGTCTGTTGAATTGCAGAGTACATTATTATACAAGCAATATTAGCTATTATAAATGATGTCTACTATATACC
Source organism: Thamnophis sirtalis (assembly GCF_051295495.1). NCBI lineage: Eukaryota > Metazoa > Chordata > Lepidosauria > Squamata > Natricidae > Thamnophis > Thamnophis sirtalis. The sequence continues at coordinate 81,879,470 of NW_028261386.1, read as the reverse complement.
TGATCTTTATAGGCATTCTTCTTTCCTCATCTCCTACAACATATTGTGTTATTTTATCTACTTTTGTTGATTCTATTCTGAATACATCTTACAGGTCTCCGGACCATGTAATTTCCCAAAACTTTATAATAAATGTGATATCTCATTCCTTAAGTGGTAACATACATGTTCTATCTGTAGTGGTGATGGAGGGGAGAGTCCACCATGAAAATATAAACAAACACAGGTAGTCTGCATGTGGCAGTCATAACAGAGAGTGACAAATCACTATCATGTGACTGCAAAATTCTGCAACCATTGTAAATATAAGCTGGTTGTCAAACACCCAAATTGTGATCACATGACTGTGGGGTTGGTGTGATGGTCGTAACTTTGAGGATGAGTCATAGGTCACTTTTTCCAAGGCCATCATAACTTGAAACATTCTTAAATTAACGGCCATAAGTTGAAGACTGCCTGTAATTATCGCTTTAAAATCAATGTAGACTAAGGTTATGAATATATTCTCTAATTAACAAATATTTTCAGGAAGAGCTGTACATTTTGTTCCAACCTGAGGGCCACACTTGACTTTTAAACATCAGGTCAAGAAATACATTATAAAAAATAATGAGCGAGATGAGGACATAAACATAATTATTTTATATGACTTAAGTTAAATAAAATACAGAATATGATTACTCTCTAGTTAGCTCTTTAATCATTTCCCTCCTACACTGGTTTAAAAAAATGATTTCACCTTCATAACAACTTTTAGAGATTTCTGGAGTTGCACCTGCTTTTGAGAACTATATGCAAACACAGTGTCAGGCTAAACCTTAAGTATTCTTCATTAACTGGCTCTGTATCTTAATAATCTGGGTGCAAACGTCTAAATGTCCCCCAGATGGAACCAAGGAGAAACATAAACATTGTTTTCTGCCATGTAGTGGTCTTCTCAAATTTTGGAGCTCAGATATATCGTGTTTCCCTGAAAATAAGACAAGAGTCTTATTTTCTTTTGACCCCCGATATAAGCACTTGGCCTTATTTTTGGGGAGGTCTTATTATTTTTGAGGCGAGGAAGCAGCGAGCATGGTCACCTCATGGCTGCTGCTGTGTTGCAATATTTTTAGGAAGGGCTTATTTTCAGGGGAGGGCTTATTTTAGCGCATGTGCTCAAAAGCCTGACTGGGCTTATTATCTCGAGAGGACTTATTTTCAGGGAAACACAGTAGTAGCCCTACAATTTCCAATTGACATATTTTTATTAATTAAAATATGAAATACGAAGAAAAATGAAAATAATCAAAGTAGGGAGTGAAAAAGATAAGAGGAAAAAATGTAGGGTAAAAGGTAAAAGAAAAAAAAGCATTGACTTCCAACTCTTTAGTGTTGGAGAATAAGGTAATAACCCACAGTCTCAACTATTTACTTTTGCATAATATATACTAGCCATTTCTATTAACAACAAAACTAAAACGGCGAAATTGACTGCTTTAAGAATACTTTTGTCTCTACATGGAAACTGTTTCTGGACTTTGTGTTTGAGGTGAAAAGAAAATGAAATTTTGATTTTGGGTTTTGCTGATTAGATAGATTTGTTATCATAACACCCCTACTACTCCCATAACTTCTGCAAAGCTTCACACTAACTGGATCACATATGCTCATTTTAAGAATGCAGAATCTCCCACTATTTTTGCCAAGAATTACGTGACCTCCGATGAATCTTTTTCTCAGGAAACTAATGGGAGAGCTTCATGATATCACCAGTAAGTGTGGCTTGGCTGTTGCAGCAGATTAATTTCTGGGATGGTATGTTGGGGCTTGATTCTGAGCTCTTATCATAAAATATTTTATCTTTCCATCTCTTTGTTTCTAGTTCTTTTTGGTGTGTGACCAAAACATGTTTTTTCAGCATAGCTCAATTGACTCATTCCTGCCTAGTTTTACTTGATCTGGCTGCAAACAAACAAACAAACAAACAAAGCAACTGGCCAATGGACGCCAGCAAAGAAAGGCAGAGAATTGAAACAATTTTTGCAATCCAAATCTAACAAGGCTTACTCCAAATTGGAGATGAATACTAATTTTTTTTTTTAAAAAAAACCTTTTACCTAATTAAATATATTGAGGGAACAGGGTTACTTGAAACATGGGCGGAGCCAAGTCTCCTGTGTATTTTGATTCTTCTCCAACTTCTCCCTTAATCTTTCTATTTTCCCCCTCTATTTTCTACAATGCACTGCCTTCCCATTAGGTGTGTATTAGCACATGTCAGTGCGTATCTATGTACAGGTGGTCGTCAATTTATGACTACAATTGAGCTCAAAATCTTCATTGGCATTTTAAAGCTCAAAGTCATGTCACTGAGCCAGTTAGTGACACAAATGTTGGTGCCTTCATCCTTCTGCAAATCCCACAATGTTAGTGCAATGTCATGTTGTCACCACTTGCCATCTCCTGCCACCTTCCCTCCTTGTCTTTCCTTGTAGAAATCCAGCAAAGAAGGTTGAATGTGGCATCACACATAACGGTGGGACACTGTGATGTTGTAACAGCAAGACAATTGCCAAACACCTGGATCACGATTATGTGACTACAGATACAGCATCCATTTTAAAACCCTAAACTTTTCTTTAAAAATAATTCTAAAATCGACACATTCTAGTACATCTTTTTTTTAGCTTCCTCTTAAGACACATACTTTAAAGTTGACTTTCCATAATATTTTCCAAGCATTATATATGAAGAAAAAAAGAAAAGTCCCATTTTCAAACCCACTTTATAGATCGAAAACTACATTAGAGCTTTTAATTAATACGTCAAATGGATGAAAATCCAACTAACTACAATTAGATCATTAAATTTAAGTCATTCCCTTCAGTTTATCCTCATAGAATAAAGTCAGATGGATTTCTGATTTTCAACACTCTGCTCCCATTTTGTGCTCTTCAATCTCTGTCACTGAAGATGGCTGCTTCATTCTGACTACTGTTATTCCTTACGACCACTCACTTAGGAACCAAAATCACCACTAATCCCAAAAAAGGTACTTAGGATCTAGATTTACATTTCCAACAGCAGCCTCTCCCATCACAGTCACATAAGCACATATAGGCAGACGTTGACATACAAGAGTTTGTTTGATGACTGAAATTACAACAGGATTGAAAAAGTGACTTATGACCATTTTTCATGCTTACGACCGTTGCAGCATCCCTATGGTCATGTAATCAAAACTCGGATGCTTGGCAACTAACTCATATTTATGATCGTTGCAGTGTCCCGGGGTCATGTGATCACCTTTTGTGACCTTCTGACAAAGTCAATGGGGGCACGTAGATTCACTTAACAATCATATTACTAACTTAACAACTGCAGTGATTCATTTAACAACTGTGACAGGAAAAGCTGTATAATGGGGCACAATTCACTTAACAACTACCTTTCTTAGCATCAGGAATTTTTGGCTCAATTGTGGTCATCAATCGAGAACTACCTGTATTGGGTTGGCAACCAGCCCACATTTATGTCTGTTTGCATGTCCCGTGTCATATCACCACAATTTGTGATATTTTTCACCAGATACTGGCATTTACTTTCCTCCTCTGGCAATAAAAAGGTCCATTGCAGAAACTGGGTTTGCTTAACGACCATGGTGATTCAGTTAAATTATACTATTATTATTGAACTACCTAGCTGCATCTTCCAAAAAGAAATATCCCTATTAAAACAATAAGCAAAGAGTGTTCTCCCATAAATATGAGGAATAGGAATCCAAATCCAAATACAAATAGGAATCCAAAATACTTATTGATTGCATGGATATAGGAACTTACAGTATTTTTACTTTTAAAGATAGACTTTGCTATGTTCGAAATCCCACTCTGTCAATGACGACATCAACTGACCTTCTAATGATCCACTAGTATTCCAATAGCAGTAGAATAGCAATAGAGAACATGGCATTGAAAAATAGTTAAGAGACTCAGAAAAAGCAACAGTCACATGGGGTCTAGCTATGGCGGAGGATGCAAGATCTATCTGAAAAGATTCAGAAAAAAAACAGTAGAGAAACGGGATCTAGAGATGGCAGAAGACGTAGGATCTGTTGTTTGTGCTGTCCTTGTATTAGGGCAGAGGTGTCAAACTCAATTTCATTGAGGGTTGCTTCAGGGTTGTGTTTGACCTTGGGGGGGGCTGGGGGCGTGGCCAGGGTGGGAATGGCCAGCTCAACATCACTCATTTCAGGGGCCTTTGTAGTGGCCTGAGTGCTTGCGGTTCTTCTGAGCTCCATTTTGGCTGGCAGAGGGTTGTAGGAAGCCATTGCAGCTGAAAACGGAGCTCAGGAGGGCTGGGCATGGCCCTCCCGAGCTCTGTTTTCACTGGCAGAGGCACTGCAAGCCGGTCCTTCACTGTTTCCAGGGCAGCCCCACAGGCCAGATCTAACCACCCTGCAGGCTGTTTCCAAATATAGCAGTAGATATTATTATTCACACTGCATTTTGGGGACATTTTTCAATCAGCTGTCAAAAAAGATAATTAGTAAAAATGGATTAGGAGACCTGATATTATAGCCCTGATATGATTAGGTTTATATCCCACCTTTAATTTCTCCAACTCAAGGCAGTATATATATACATATACATACAAACATAACCTCTTATTTTCCCCAGAACTGTCCTGTGAAATGGATTGCACTAAAAGACTAAGTAGCCTAAAGTCCCCAAATTAACTTTCATGCCTAAGGAAGGACTAGAACTAATGCTCTCCTAGTTTGTAGCCCACTGCCTTAATCACTGGCCCAAACAGACTATTAATTAATACAAACATATTTTAATTCCTGTTATTAGCAATACTGATATATTTTATGTGGAATATTATCAGACACAGCACTCTTATCATTGGGGGGAAAATGCTATGTTTTCCTTATCACTAATTCTAGTGGGGGTATAAATAACAGCAGTGCCACAATTACCATGGTTTGGGCCCAGTTTTGTGGAGATGCTGGAAGAAAAGGAAACTTTGCATTTTACAAATCTCAAACACCTCTTTTATATCCCCCCGCCCCCGTTAGTACCACTAGTGGAGCATCAATTCTAAAAAACATTTTCCTGTAGATGTTACCCAGTAATGGACCTATCTTGTCTGCCAAAGGAATGGTACTTATGGTCAGTTTCTGGCAAAGATATAATTGTTCATTCTCATAAAAAGACCCTTCTTTTAATATCACTAAAACAACACTTTTAAACACATTTATCAAACTTATTTTTCATATTTAAAGTAGTTTCTTAAGTTAAGTTGCTTCATATGTAGTTCTAAGGTTAAGGTTAAATTAATTCAGAATTGGGGCACACAATCTCATTTTCCTTATTTGGTTTTATAAACAACTGTAACTAACCTGATCTTGGAAATAACATAAAGAACCCATTCTGTATTAAGAGAAAAATAAGTATTTAGCCTGATAAATGAGTGAGGGTTTGAGACCTTTCTTTATGAGTTTCTTTTCTTTTTCTGTTAGCTTTATAACAAATTACACTGTAGAATTTATAATGGTTTGTAAGTTTGTTAAGAGATCACTCCCATCTTTAAAAATTAAGCTATTAAATTTTATTTTAGGGAAATCCCTAGCCATACATCCACATATCCACTTTATTATAGATTAATAAATCAGGTCTTATTGATATCACTACATGTGTTCCACATACATTTAGAACTACAGCTTCATCTTCCAAAAATGTACTCTACACTCTACAAATGAAATGAAGACAGGGACATGTATATAACTACTTCGAAAAACATATATTCAATTTATTCATTATTAATTACAATGATGGAAATGTTTATAGTCTATCTATATTTCACTTTTTATTATAGGAAAACTTCATAAAATATATCTCCCCCTGTCCCACATGGCTCCACACCCCCTGCAGAAATTACTGTGGGGCTTCAGTCATGATACTGCCATCTTGACTTTTTTGACCCTTCCAATGATTATGGAGGGGCCTTTGTGCATTTTTTTTATTTTAATATAGGTATACCAATATGTAGATCATTAGCAAAACACAACTGAATGTTTATATAACAATTTATTCTAAGGTCATAAGGATAATTATTAATAATACTATAGATAACTAGCATTGTAAGGCACACTTAATTTTCAGGGTTTGACTACAAATCTTTTCTCCCCCTCCCCCCCACTCCTTTTCAAGCATTCATAATCTTTCATACATTCACAATGGAAAGCAATCTCAGGGCTTATTTAAGCACAGCTAAACTTTAAACATAAGAGTGAATCAATGAAATCAATAGTATTTAAGCCTCACCGAATACAAAAGGTCTACTTTATAGGCTATTTTAGACTATGTCTGAATTCAACTGCTGTCCTCTCAACAGAGTTTAGTAATAATGAGATAATGGCTGGTTTTGTTTTTTTAAAAAGAAATTCATAATGTGAGTTATGTCCCACAAAACCTTCCATCTAATTCTAAATAATATGCTGCTGACCAGTCATTTTTATTTGCTGTTGCTTGATCCCATGATACCCCTGGTTTTGTATTGTTTGCTTACAAGGATCAGTGGTTTGAGTGATGACAGATGTTGGCACTTTTTACATCACCTCCTTTGAAAAAAAATACCAGATTAATACTAGATTACACTCCACATTTGGGTCTACTTAAGTGCGAGAAGCCTGTTAGGAGACAGTGATGGAGACACAGATTAAGTATAAAAGAACACTTGTGCTAAATCCAAACCATGATTCCTAACATCCTGGATAGAAGAGTAGGCACGTTAGAGCAGTCAGATGCATCTCTTAAGGCCGGGAAGGGAGGGAGAGGTTGTTCAGCTCAAAGCTGAAGGTCAGATGCTCCATAAAGCCTCCACCCTCTCTCCCCTCCCCACCCCATCTTTTAATGATGGAATTCAGAGATGAAGTCAATTCAGGGGAGTGATGGGAGTTACTTCTCATCTTCTTAAACCTGGACACAAGTCGAAGGACAACCTCGAGGATGGGAAACAGGGACACCCAGACAGCGCTACCTCGGCCAAAGGTGCTGGGATATATTAGCCATTCCCCTGGCCTGCCTCCTCACCCGGCTCTTCCTTGATTCCCAGGTCTGATGCTGCAAGGCGTGTCCGGGGCTCTGCTCATGTGATGGAGCAGGAGGGAGAGGCGGGCGGAGGACCAAGGAGGAGGTAGTTTTGTTGGCTCTTTTTTTTTTAAAGGAGTTTGCAGAAACCTCCTAGGTTGGTTCAGTCGCAGCCTGGCCGCTTTGCTGAACAGCTGAAGTTAAGGAGCCGAAGAGCGCAGCTGCCTGGACAGCTCTATTATTGCTAGCGCCTATTTCTCTTTCTGGGTTGAAAAGCGTCGCGTCGCGCCCTCCCTGAGCCCGAAGGGTTGGAGAAACGGACGCCAGAGAGAGAGAGCGACATGGGAGCCGGGAGCTCTACGGAACCGCGGAGCCCGCAGGATGAGACCACCGCAGCGGGAGATTCCCAGCCCGGGAGTCCGGGAGGGCGGACGCCAACGGAAGGCGCGGCCGAGGCTGGAGAGCCGGAGGACCCCTCCAAGGTACGAGAGAGAGCCTCTGTCCCGCGGCGCGTGTCTGGAAGAAGCTGCCCAGTTTGGCGGGGGCGTTAAGCAGCTCTTTCTGAAGGACGTTCCGCTTCGCGCGCAAACTTTCCGGGGGAGCCCCGAGCACCTGCCGGGGAGCGCACGGGCACCTGCCTCCCCCATTGCCATCCCGCCCTCTCTTGGGGGGGAGGGGGAAGTTTGGCGGGGTGGGGCGTGGCGGCGGCGGCGGCGGCAGCTACTCAGCTCTCCTGAGGCAGGGCACTGCGTAGCCGGCGCCTCCGCAGTAATAAACTCTTTCCTACCTTTTGTCTGTCAGAAGAAGTCCTTCCTCCCTCCCCTTTATCCCCCAGCCGCCGCTAAGGCTCAGGAGTAGGAGCCGGAGCGTTTTAGTCGGGCCCCTCGCGAGGTGCGGCCTTCCGGCGCCTCCCGGTCTCACCTCATGCCTCGTTCCCTAAGCGTGATGAAGGGCGTCCCGGTCCTGCACTGTCTGGGTTCTTTCGCACCTTCCTCTCCTGCTCTCCCCCTCCCTTGCACCCCCGGGAGAAGGGGTGAAGGCATCTCCCCCCTTCCCCCGCTTCCGTCGCTTTCCTTTTGTGGGTATGGTACAGACGGGGTGGCGTGTGTGGGAAAGACCCCACCCTATGGTCGGACGGTGGCGGCGGGTGAGGGGGGGGGGGCTGCTGCGTGCCAAGATCCTCCTGACTGCAGTCCTGCAGTCAGCCCAGTCAGCCTTGTGGTGCCTTCGCCTCGGGCTTCTGCAGCCGCAGCCTCTTCGGAAGATGCTGGTGGGAGTGGTGCCAAAACCGAGAGAGGGGCGAAACAAAGCAAACTTGTGCCTTTTGAGCACCGCGTTGATTTATCCTCTCACGCTGTATTTGCTAAGTGTCTCCCCCCCCCCCTTTCCTCGCCCCAGTATCGCCTTGCAGCACGTGCGCGGAATAGCGCGCTTGGGCTGTCCAGGGCTGTGCTGCGTACCTTTTGTTTGCATTAGCAAATAAATGCCTGCAGTTTCTCTTACTATATGAACGTTCCCAGAAGATCCGACCTCTGTCGGAAGAAATATAATAACTGGAGGGGACGAAAGCTTTTCTCAGGGAGCTTTTGCGGTACAGTCTTAATGGTATGGAAAAGGTTTGAATTGGGGAAGCATAAATAAAACCAACAAAAAAAGCCCTTACTACATTTTTTCTTAAGCAAAAGAAATTATTTCTTGCATTGTGATACTGTCCCAGAATATAGATTTTTTTAAAAAGTGTAATATGTTTTTTGTCTAACGTTTTAGGTTCTTTAATTTAAAAACAAAAACAAAACACTTGTGTTGAACTACAGATAAAATTCTCCAAACTTGCTTCTTTCTCTAATGTGTGGGTGTTTCAAAAGCTGAAGAACTGCTAGTGACTTTGTTTTTCTGACCTTGTGCCTTGGGTGTTAATTCCCAACCATTTTTCCATAGTTGGTGCTTCAATGCATACTGTTGACAGAAGTTTAAAAAGTGTTTCTCTGTGGGAATTTGTTTTTTTTTCCCTCAATGAAACGGAACAAAGTGTTTAATAAGTTGAAACTAAGTTTTCTGATGTCGTTTTGCAAAGCAAGCCAGCAGGGAAAGAAAAAGAACAGGAAGTAAATGCTTTCTCTAGCTGGTGGTGAAAGATGATTTAGTTGCAAAAATGTGACAACTGAAATGATTAAATGTATCAGAAGTATATGCCCCAATGATAAAATAACATTGGCCTGAAGCTTGGGAAAGGGGGGAAAAAACTGCTGAGGTCAAACCAGCCCCTTCACATACTGTGTGAAAAGTATAAAATTATTTACTGTGTTTCAATTTCCCTTGAATTTTAATTCCACGAAGTATCTGTAGTTTGTATCAATGTGGATTCATGATGTCAAGACAAAAAAAAGCACGATGGGGTTAGCTTATCCTCTATGAAAAAAGGAATTGGTCATAATTTTAAGTTGAAAATTAAATTATTTTAGGCAACATTCATCCATACACACACACACACACACACACACACACGTGTGTGTGTGTTCAAATGTTGCAGTCTAAATCATTTGTATTTAAATGAAAGTTTAAATCCTACACTTCTGCAACACCAGAAAAATGGATAATTTTCAAGTTTGAAGGGTTAAGGAGCCATTCCATCATGGAGTCCCAATATCCTTGGAAAACATTCCCTCAGGCAAAGCAAAAATGTTCATGCCAAATCTATTAGGCATGATCTATTCTCCCAAACATGTATGTCAGAGACTTTCTTTATATCAAACCTAAATTTGGGTTTGAGTTTTCAAAGGGAAACTTCTTGCTTATCTGCCTAATTTTCTATCCTACAACCCACTCCACTTATTTCAAATCCTGAAAAGTAAAAGTCATTTTTTCTTCAACCAATTTGTTTCGGATGTACAACATACAGATATCCTTGAATTACAACCACAACTGAGCCCAAGATTTCTGTTGTTGAGTGAGTTTTGCCCCATTTTACAACCATTCTTGTGACAGTTGTTAAGTGAATCTGGTTTTCCCATTGACTTTGCTTGTCAGGTGACAAACGGCAATCACATGACCCCAGACAATGCAACCGTCATAGAGTCAGTTGCCAAGCATCCAAATTTTGATCATGCGATGATGAGGATGGTCATAAGTGTGAAAAATGGTCATAGGTCACTTGTTTTAGTGCCTTTGTAACTTTGAACGGTCACTAACTGAACTGTTGTAAGTCGAGGAGTACCTGTAATTACTTTTGATAGAAACAACCATTAAGAATTGAGAATTGGTACTGAAAAACCTTTACCTGAATGAAAAAACTGCAGCCAAGTATACCTGTCATTTCTCTTATGTGGGAGAAAGTAAATGCATACTTTTCAGGGATACTATTTGCTTCATCTCCAGTCTGTATGATCCTCAGTGAAAAACAGGTTGCCTTGTGTGTTGTATTTTGCATCTTGCTTACTTGGTGGCTCACTGGCTAAGATGCTGAGCTTGTCGATCAGAAGGTCAGCAGTTCGAATCCCAAGGGTCACCTAACGGGGTGAGCTCCTGTTACTTGTCCCAGCTTCTGCCAACCTAGCAGTTCAAAAGTATGTAAAAATGCAAGTAGAAAAATAGGGACCACCTTGGTGGGAAGGTAACAGCATTCTGTGCACCTTTGGCATTTAGTCATGCTGGCCACATGACCACAGAGACGTCTTCGGACAGCGCTGGCTCTTTGGCTTTGAGACGGAGAAGAGCACCGCCCCCTAGAGTCGAGAACAACTAGCACGCATGTGAGAGGGAAACTTTGCCTTTACTTTACTTGGTCTATTGAACTCCATGAGAGTCACCTATATAACCTCCCCTGCCTAGAATATGATACAAGGTTAAGAAAGAGGAATTGACACCTAATAGGGATAGTAAGATATATAAACTTCCTGGCAAACGGAATGCCATATCATCAGCAAGTTTATCCATGAAAAGGTGTGGTAGATATTTTTTGAACTTTCTCGAAATAAGATTTTATCAATAGTCCTGAAAGAAATAGTTCTGACCATCATACCAAATATAATATTTCTTAGTACTTTTTGCTTGGATGTAGTATGGAAGTGTGTAATAATGATACACAAGAAACTGATATTAGAAGTGCTCCATTTACAGTATCTATTTACAGTATTTCAATTTTCAATACAATTTTAAATACACAGGATCACATAATTGTCTGATGTGCTAATTATTACAGAGCATTCTGTTGTAGAATAATTTATCACTTTGGTTCTACATATAGAATCACTAAAATACATCAATTTGTTTCATATTTTGTAAATCATATTCCATCATTGTCATATTGGAATAATATTTGATAATAGGTAATTTGTATTAAGTGATCTTAAATATGCAAGATGGCCATGCCACTTTCCACAGATAATTTTTAACTTTAGGAAAATTGTAAAAGGATACTGTTTAATGAAATTGGACAGTGGATTAGAGGCTTACATGAAAAAATATGCAGCTTTAATGTCTTCTGTGTTTTAATTCGGTTATGTTCAGTTCTGCAAGTGTTTAGATTTCTGTTCGTGTATTTCTATTGGAACAGAGCTGGCTATATCCATTCTTTTTTCCAGACTTTTCAACAAAATTCCATACTGCGCTTGAAAAAGTTATTTGTATTGTCTTTATTTAATAATCATTTTCAAGATATTTTCATCACTTGTAAATTAGGAAAGTTTTTTGAAGTTATGTTGTATTTGTTTACAGAACAAGCCTTTTAATATACAATTACCTTTCAATTATATTTATTCTTTTCTCTTAAAAAGAAATGGTAATATCACATTAAAGGTTGTGGATTCTATTGAAGTCCTTAAGGTAAATTCACTCATTCCACTCCTCAGAAACACCACCTTACAAAGCAGATAGACCAGGAGTGTCAAACCTGATCGCATCGCAGGCTATATCGTGATGTATCAGGATTGTTTTTGCCCTTTGGGAGCTGGCGTGGGCATGGCCTGCACTGGCCATATCTGGTCGGTTCACCGACAAAAGGGGGAACGACAAAACAGCGCCCGACTAAACCGCGTCACTGACGTCATCAACAGGGCGACAACAGCGCAGAGACAGAAGCACGCTGTAAACCCTAAACCTAAACTTAACCCCTAACCCTAACCCTAAACCTAATCCTAAACCTAACCCTTAACCTAAACCTAACCCTAAACCTAACCCTAAACCTAACCCTTAACCTAACCCTAAACCTAACCCTAACCCTTAACCCTTAACCCTAAACCTAACCCTAAATCTAATCCTTACCTTAAGTTGAATTGGCTTTCTTTCAACGCGCTATTTAAAGCGCCCTTCTTTCTCCGCGCTGGCTGTTGTCGCCGCGTTGATGACGTCAGCGATGCGGTTTAGTCGGACGTGGTTTTGTTGTTCGCCCTTTTGATGGGTCATGTATCTGGCCTATGGGCTACGTGTTTGACACCCCTGAGACAGACTATAGTTTATTGTACCAGTTACCTTAACTAGGCATAAATTTCAGGGAAATTTGTTTGCCCATATCTCTTCCTGAATAGCTGCTCCTGGAAATTAGGAATGGCAAGGATGCTTTCAAAATCAGTCTATGATAATATAATCCTGCACAATTTAATTTTAACATTCCATCTGGAATCAGGATTTCCCATAATTCATTGTGACTTAACATGTTTAGCACAGCAAAACATTTAGTTTTTGAGGAATGGGGCACATACTGATTGCTATTTAATGTTCAGTGTTTAATTCAGTTAAGGTCAGAGTCAAAAATTATGCAATTTTATATAAAACAAGTATTGAATTAAAAAGAATATATTCCTGGATAAGTGTATGCAGAATTGCAGTCTCATACATTAATCCCCACATCTGACCATAATATAAAAGTATTCCACATTAGAATCATAATAGCAAATTAATAATTAATACTCAGCCTTTCAATATCATATTTTTGCTCAATCAGTTGCAATGGAACAAAGTAATGTAGCACTTAACTTTAGTCTGTATATATCATCTTTAAACACAAATTGTTCCTATTAAGGGCAGTGCATTTCACATGAGCAGATTCCAAGGAATTTAGGATTTGAAAGTGTGTGTGACATACCTTAAAAATAAAGATAGGTCCAACCATCACGACTCTAAATCAGATGAGATCAGGCCTGTTTCACAATTTTTGCTGTAGAAAGAACATCATGTGCTACTAATGGTGATTGTGACAAGACAGAAAGGGATACTTCCATTAAATGAGATGGTGGAGAAGAGAGGGAAGAAGAGGAGGATTAGATTCAGTGATCAATAGGGTTTACTCAGAAAAGGTAACTTTACAATCCACTCAATCTAGATCTTTGAAAATAGATAATTAATTTTAACTTTCAGCCCATCTTTCCCCCCCCCCCCATTTTCCTCATTGAAATAAGATATCTTCTAGAACAGGGGTGTCAAACTTGCAGCAACATGTCATCATGTAACATATTGTAACCTTTTCGCTAAACCAGGGGTGGGCGTGGCCAGCCCATGACGCATCCAGCCTGCAGGCTGCGAGTTTGACTGCCCTGTCCTAGAAGGTTCTAAATAAGCTTGTATTTAGCTTAGATTCCCCCCCCCCTTTTTAATCACACACACTTTTGTTACCTATAACCATCTTTTATCACTTCTTATCAACCAACCAATCAACCAACCAACCAACCAACCAACCAACTCATACTTCCTTTATGGCACACATAATCCCTCTTAGCTCTTCAAGGTAGTCCAGATAAGAAGTACATCAAGGAATAATAGCTCTATCTTTAAGATTACATTAACAGAATCTTACAAGACTGAAAGCATTTTTCCTCCCCATTTCTTTTACTGTCCAGAATTCCAGGGAGGGTCCCTTCTGGAAAAATATCCCACACTTTCTTTCCTTCTGAGGACTTAGATATCTTTTATCTTTTAGTTCTCTAGGTGCAACTCTTGCTCCTGTTGCTCACCGTCGTTCCCATATACCATTGCATCTCCATAGTGATCCAACTTTTCTGTAAATGTTGGGCTAGCCTAATAAAAAATAAAGTTTGAGGAATTTAAATTCCATGTAGATAATGAAGGAAGCTCTATTTTTTTTATTAGCTTGCTTTTCATTCAAGGAATGATTCAGAATGATCTCCCCCTGTGGTGATCTGGTTGGGGCAAACTATTTGGAGAGCCAGGAATTCAGTCCATGGAATAGGTGCAGTTTTGGTACATGCCTAGAGTTCAGAGTTCCCAAATGTTTCTGATTTTGTCGACTGGAGGGGAGGGGATGGTTCTATGTGTGCATGCCGCTCCATTTGCATGAGCGGCATGCATACTGCTACGCTTGCCGACCATTTCCACAGCCCGATACGGCCCACTAGTGGGCCGCAGCCCACAGGTTGGAAACCCCTGATGTAAATGATAAACAGGACTGCTTTGACTTGTGTTATGCTCTTTGAAATAACCACCAGAAGAACAGAAGCTTGTATTTCCATTTTAAATTAAGCCTAATTGTTTTATTAGATTTATCTCCTAGTTATCCTAATAGATATTTTTGGAAAATATCGACTACAGCTGAAATTATGCTAGAATGCTATTCCCATTGTGGTATCAAATCACTCCGATTCGGACAGACCTGGACTCCGCTTGGGCAGTACCAGCCGAGATGCCGAGGGCTAGTCTTAATCAGATTTTTTGGGATGAGTTTGAATTTGTCACCCCTGAGGAAGTGGACAAGGCCATGGGAGCGATGAGTGCCTCCACCTGTTTACTGGACCTGTGCCCCGCCTGGCTGGTTTAGACCAGCAGAGAGGTTACACGAGGCTGGCTCCAGACGATTACCAACGCATCTTTGCAGGAGGGTTTTTTCCCGTAACCATTAAAGGAAGCAGTGGTAAAACCCCTCCTCAAGAAGCCTTCCCTGGACCCAGCTATTTTGAAAAACTATCGTTTGTTTGTTTGTTTGTTTATTAAACACTTATAGGCCGCCCTTTTCCCTGAGGGGACTCAGGGCGGCTTACAATAATGAGGGAGGGGAGTGCAAGACAAGACATAAAAGAAAATGTGAGTAAAAATAATTAACAATAAAAACACAACATTCACTCGGCATTCGGGCAGGGAGAGAGTAAAGTCCTATCCGCAGGCCTGACGGGATAGCCAGATCTTAAGGGCCGTGCGGAAGGCCTGGACGGTGGTGAGGGTGCGGATCTCCACGGGGAGATTGTTCCATAGCGTCGGAGCTGCAACTGAGAAGGCTCTCCTCTGCGTAGTCGCCAGTCGGCACTGACTGGCGGATGGAATTCGGAGGAGGCCTACCCTGTGCGACCTGATGGGACGCAGGGAGGTAATTGGCAGAAGGCGGTCTCTCAAATAATCAGACCCACTACCATGGAGCGCTTTGTGGATGGTAAGTAGGACCTTGAAGTGCACCTGGAGATCAACAGGTAGCCAGCGCAGCTCACGGAGGATCGGTGTTATGTGGGCGAACCGCGGTGCGCCCACGATCACTCGCGCGGCCGCATTCTGGACTAGCTGAAGTCGCCGGATGCTCTTCAAGGGCAGCCCCATGTAGAGCACATTGCAGTATTCCCGTCTCCAACCTTCCTTTTTTAGAGAAGGTTGTTGAGAAGGTGGTGGCGCTTCAACTCTGACAGACCTTGAATGACACAGATTATCTAGACTCCTTTCAGGCCTGGGTACAGCACGGAAACCGCTTTGGTCGCCCTGACCGATGATCTCTGGCGGGCCAGGGATAGAGGATATTCCTCTATCCTGGTGCTTCTTGACCTCTCAGCGGTCTTCGATACCATCGACCTTGGTAACCTTCTGCAGCGCCTAGGGGAGGTGGGAGTGAGAGGCACCGCTTTACGATGGTTCTTCTCTTACCTCTCTGACAGGTTGCAGTCAGTGTTGGTCGGGGGGCAAAGGTCGACCCATAGGAGCCTCAAATGTGGTGTGCCGCAGGGTTCGGTCTTGTCCTCCCTCCTATTTAACATCTACATGAAGCCTCTGGGTGAGATCATGTGACAACATGGGGTAAAGTACCACCAATATGCTGATGATACTCAGTTGTATCTTTCTGCCCCATGCCAGCTCAGTGTAGCGGTGGACATGATGTGCCGATGCCTGGAGGCTGTTAGGATCGGGGTGGGGGTGAACAAACTTGTGCTTAATCCCGATAAGACTGAGTGGCTTTGGATGTTGCCCCCGAAGGATTGCTTGGACAGTCCATCCTTAACCCTGGGGGGTGAAAATTTATGCCCCTCAGAGAGGGCTCGCAATTTGGGAGTCCTCCTGGATTCGCAACTGAAACTGGAACATCATCTGTCGGCTGTGACCAGGGGGGGCTTTGCCTAAGTACGTCTGGTGCACCAATTGCAGCCCTATTTGGACCGGGAGGCACTTCTAATGGTCACTCACGCCCTTGTCACCTCGAGGCTGGATTACTGTAACACGCTCTACATGGGGCTATCCTTGAAAAGCGTTCGGAGACTGCAGTTAGTTCAGAATGCGGCCGCGTGAGCGATATTGGGTGTGCCGAGGTACACCCACATTACACCTGTCCTCCGTGAGCTGCACTGGCTACCAATTGGTCTCCGAACTCAATTCAAGGTGTTGGTTATCACCTTTAAAGCCCTACATGGCTTAGGTCCAGGCTACCTTCGAGACCGCCTTCGGCCACATACCTCCCAGCGGCCAATAAGATCCCACAGATTGGGCCTCTTTCAGATGCCGTCAGCCAAACAGTGTCAGCTGGCAGGCCCTCGGAGGAGAGCCTTCTCTGTGGCTGCTCCGACTCTCTGGAACCAGCTACCCCCGGAGATCCAGACCATACCCACTCTCATGGCCTTCAAGAAAGCTGTAAAAACTTGGCTGTTCCGGCAGGCCTGGGGCTGTTGACCTCACTGTTGAGGTCTAGCCCCGATTAGAATGAATGTATGAGGGTGTTGCTGTTTTTAAACTGTTTTCTTTTATCCTTATGTGTTTTTTTCCTTATATTTTTTGTAAGCTGCCCGGAGTCCTTCGGGATTGGGCGGCATATAAATATATTTAATAAATAAATAAATAATATATTTAATAAATATTTAATAAATAAATATCATAAAATTCCCTCTAGATTTGTATGGATCTCAGAATTGCATTAATGTGCTCCTTAGTTGTACTTAGCTAGTCTAATATGCATGGCTTCTTTTACTTGCAGAATGAAGAAGACAAATTAAGATTCAAGTTGCAAAAAAGGGTTAAATGGTATAAAGGTCTGATTCAACCAGGTGAATGAAGCAAATTGACTGGTAAACTCTAGGCTGCATTTTTCACAAATATGATAAAGATGATGTATAATCTGCAATATATGAAAAGTACTTCATCACATAGTCCAGGGGTCCCCAAACGTGACAATTTTAAGACTTGTGAACTTCAACTCCCAGAATGCTCCAGCCATCATAGCTGGCTGGAGAATTCTGGGAGTTGAAGTCCACAAGACTTAAAATTGTCACGTTTGGGGACCCCTGACATAGACTAACAATCAGGTCAATGTAAACAACAGAGTAAGAGGCTACTTTAATCACTTTTGACTTTCCAAAGGTCCCTCAAAATCTTATTGTGCTATCCCAGGATCAGAGGACTAGTGAATTGTTAAGGGGCTACATCATTTTGCCACATATTTCTTCTTTTTTAGTTTTTTCTAATTTTTAATAATGGTAACAATAATTATAATATTGTTTTAGTGGTTTTTACTTTTGCTATATGCTGTTCAGAATCACTTGTCAGATGGGCGACTATATAAATTTCATAAATAAGTGCACTTCATTTATGGAAAAGTATCTTAGTTATATAGGAACAAACTTTGGGAAAACTAAAGCAAAAAAAGTTCCATTTTTTAAAATGAAGACAAGAACTAAATGGTTTTCAGAATAAGCCATTCTGTAAGAGACCAATAGAAGACAAAAGCTTTAGCAATAAGAATATTAAGTAATGGCTGAATGCAGTTTCAAGCTCAAACATCAGAAAAAAGAAAGTAATCTCAATGAATCTCAACAAATGGAGGAAAAGTACAAGAAAAGGCAAACGAGAGTTGTTATTGAGATCAGAAATCAGAGGAAAATTTATGGCTAACTGGGATAGCCCAAGAATAACTATTGAACATTTAATGTAGAGAAATGAAAATTTAAAAATATGAAAATTTTGTATTGCAATCTTTTATGAATGGGAGTACAGAAAGTCAGAAACATTTGTAGGAAGAAAACATACTCAGCAACTCATTCCTAGAAAGTGAGGTATGAGACAATGAACCAGCTTGCTCAGTTGAAATATTCACCAGATAGTTTAAAGCTGCAGAAAAAGAAGAAGTTGAAATGCTTACTGTATTATGTCAATAAATATGGGATAAGACAGTGTGGTCTACGGATTGGGGGTGCTGGGGATGGGGAAGAAAGAAGATTGAATTAATGTATAGAAAGCAAAACATTAAATAAATGTGAGCTTCAGAAAGGGCAGAGGAATATGATAGAGAATATGAACCAGATCTTAAAAATATATAACAGAGTAAGATCATCTGAGGAGGATGACCTTTTCCTCCTTAATTACATAAAGGTCTTTGATTGTTTAGATCATGTCCAGGATGTGAAACATACTAATGCTGTTACAACAGATAAGAAGCTACTATAATTTAATTTGAAGAAGCAGAGTGGTTCAGGGTTGGAAAGAGAAAAAGATGCATGTCATCTTCAAATCATTTTTAATTTGTACACCAAATGTATTCAGAATGAATGGATTGGAAGTTATAAGAACTAGAATTAAAACTGGATTCAGAACATTGTGATCTACAATATATAGAGGACATCTTTTTGTTAGGTGAAATTGTAGAAGAGTTAGAAAAGTTCATAAGGAAAGTAAAAATGAAAAGTGAAAAAATGTTTAAATTTTAAGAGAAAGATGAGAAAGATATAGTCAACAGCATGTTTAGTGAACTCTTGCTTAACAATCAAGAAATGAAGTTGGTAGATTTGTTTTTAAGCTCAAGAATAGATGCAGGTGAACAGTGTGCTATAGGATTAATCGTAGCTAGAGAATAAATAAAACAATGGATTTAGACTGGATTATAAGAATATTTCTATGATCAGAATAATTGAAGTAGTAGATTTTCCATTGGTAGTGAATAGGTGTAAAAACTGGAAAATGACAAGTAAAAGAAAGGATACCTTAAAAGTAAGGATTGAGAGATGGTGAGTAAGAGTTCCACATACTGTAAGAAGAACCAGTCTGTCTATCCCAGATGAAGAATTATGGTGGTGAGGTTCAAGAGGATTGAAGAAGGGAAGAAGAAAAGATGATGGATGAGATCAGCTATCTCTAAAAATGTCTGTGGAAGAAATGTAGACATTTGGGATCAAGACTATTTATCCATGGAACAGTAAGGAGCAGCTCATCTTATGATCTTGTTATCTCCCACTGAAAAGCATTCAAGAGGTAATATTGCAGATGTTTTGGCCTTTCTATCTCTTCCAAGAAATAGCCCGCCTAAGATTCAGCAGACTCCTTTTCATAGATGCATAGGAATGCAATCTTTAATAGTACAATCAATGTGTCTTTTATCAAAAGCCAGCAATACGAGTGGATTTTAATTTAAACATGAATGTTTTAGTATCTTTTAATGCATTTCAGAAGGTAATGATTCTGTATAAATTGATATAAGTACAGTACTGGACCAATCTAAGACTCTGATATCCTTCTCTAAATTTGCAAAGAATTATCTGTTGTCAGCTATTTTTGGACATTTGTGGAACTGCAATTGATAAATAGTCTTTCAGGGATGAGGAAGAATGCTGGGAATGTTTAAGTGCTTTTGAAAATAGGTCATGGTTTAAAAAAGCTCCACAAAATGAATGAAAGTTTTGCGAGAAAATAAATTTCCCAGCAAAATGGGCAAAATCCTTGTATTTTCCTAGTCAAGCCCTGGTAATTGAAATGTCATCAATTTGATGATTTTGCTCTTAAGTAAAAACAAACAAAACTACTTCAGAGAGAATCCAAATAACTGTTAGTGTACTTCATGGAAGCTTTTCCTTTCTTTCTCTCTGGCAATAGAAATTATCCCTTGCAGCTGTTTCTTACTCAGAGACAAATAATTTGGGGAGAGATCCATGGGAAATATGAGAAAGGACCAATCCTTCCATTTACACTATGTTTGCAATTTCATCCCAGGTGATGCCTTTATTCACTGGGGATAAAACTGAAAGTTATATGTACATTAATCTGCTTAACATTCACATCCTTGTGACCTATTCCAATTCATTTTATCAAGGACAAAGTCCTCCAGAATTCAATAGGTTTTGTTTCCTTGTGCATAGACCATGGACATAGTTGTTCAGCTTTAGCTTAATGATCAGATTATATTTGATCAGAGAAAATGGGGTTTGCTCCCTAAGGTATGGCTGAAAAGGTGCATTAGAACAAGGAAAAAAGCCTGCCTAAAATTATCTGAACAAAAACCAGTCAATTGTATAAATTTGTCTCTAAATTTTAACTATTAACATTTTCAGAGGTTTTTGCAAAATCTGGCACTGTGATTGTTAGTTAGATTTACTTAATGTATTTTTTTTAAAAAAATACACTATTTGTGCCAATGCATTGCTATGCATATATGGAACCTGAACAGTTTGTCAGCTCCTGCTACATTATTTCATTACACAGTGGGCCTCTGCAGGGCTACATATTCTCTGCATAAACCAGCGGAATGTATAGGAAAAGAAAAAAAAAAGTGTAAGTTTGAACATTTAATTGTCACCTAAGAATCTATTGGCTGAAAATGACAGGGAAAGATGACAAAGGATAGAATTGTAGGGCAATTAAGTTGTAATAACTTTGATGGTTGGTCAAGAAATGTGATAATGCAGAGATGGGTTTACGCAGGCCTTTTCAAAATAGCTGTCAACTGCTTTAAATCAGATGTAAATCCACCAGTTACTATGTATTGAGTGGCTGTGGCCAGCTGAGAAGCAAAAGTTGATTATTTTTTGCTTTAACGATATGCTACAAACTTGTCCCCCCCCCCCCCCGAATTTACAATGCTAACTTATTTTTGTCTATAAGTAGAGAGGAAAGATGCTTTTAACAGGAAAGTCTTAAATTTTTGCCAATATTTTTGAAACAATTTCTCATTCACCTTATGTAAAGACTGCAGAATTTCAAATTGAGTAGTATTTTCCATATTCTTTGAGTCATTTTCTTCCTCTCTTTAGTCCTCCTTATGCTTTTGGAATTCAAGGTAAAACAAAGTTAATTTCCATAATCCAGTATCACTTTGGTTCTTAATTAGAGTATTTTACTGCTAAAGAATGTATTATATTGTCTTCAGTGAGTGAATCACTTGATTGTGATTTGTTCTGATGCTTCATGTTATATTTTGACCACAGTAGTGGTTGCCTTTCTTTCTAGTTTTCCTTAATTGGAAATGGATACACAAGGGAATATTATGTCTTCACCCAGCTTTGAATAATTACACTATGTAGTAAAATTCTCAGAGGAAAAACTATTAATGTTGGCTTGAAACTTAGCAGTGATTTCATGCCATACAAATGAAGCTGCCTAATAATTATAATCTTTTCTTTTTCATATGGATTTCAGTTCTGGGAAAAATTAATTCTGGTTATTGTAAATGCCAAAAAATTGCTTGGAAAAATACCGACATATTTTTAAAAAATTCAAGCCTCCAATTTTTAAGCTTAGATACTGGACCTTAAAACTTAATGCTCAACTTGTCCAAATATTATATTTAGTTTAGTAAAACATTTAATAAATGCTCAATAAATGAAAAGCTTCTTGACATAAAAAAGAAGAAAATTATCCTGTGTTATAGTGTAAATCAAATCAAACTTATTTGGAAAATATCTTTTTTCACATTAAATGAAGTATAATTGACCTTAAGGCAGAAGAAGTAGCTGACTAAAAGTCTCTTTTTCAGATATTGAATAAATTATGCTTACAGGCATGGGGCATTAAATATACAGGTGAAACTCAAAAAAATTAGAATATCGTGCAAAAGTTCATTTATTTCAGTAATGCAACTTAAAAGGTAAAACTAATATATGAGATAAGACTCATTACATGCAAAGCAAGATAGTTCAAGCCGTGATTTGTCATAATTGTGATGATTATGGCATACAGCTCATGAAAACCCCAAATCCACCATCTCAGAAAATTAGAATATTACATGCAATCAATAAAACAAGGATTGTACATAGAACAATATCGGACCTCTGAAAAGTATAAGCATGCATATGTACTCAGTACTTGGTTTGGGCCTCTTTTGCAGCAATTACTGCCTCAATGAGGAGTGGCATGGAAGCTATCAGCCTGTGGCACTGCTGAGGTGTTATGGAAGACCAGGATGCTTCAATAAGCGGCCTTCACTCTTCTGCATTGTTCGGTCTCATGTGTCTCATCTTTCTCTTGGCAATGAATCTATGGGGTTCAGGTCAGGCGAGTTTGCTGGCCAATCAAGCACAGTAATCCCACAGTCATTGAACCAGGTTTTGGTGCTTTTGGCAGTATGGGCAGCTGGAAAATGAAGTCAGGATCCCCATAAATCTCGTCTGCGGAAGGAAGCATGAAATGCTCCAAAATCTCCTGGTAGATGGCTGCGTTGACCCTGGACTTAATGAAGCACAGTGGTCCAAAGTCCTGTTGCTCCTTGGTCCAAAGTCCTCTTTTCTGATGAGAGCAACTTTTGCCAAAAGCACCAAAAACTGGTTCAATGACTGTGGGATTACTGTGCTTGATTGGCCTCTCCATTCTTCCTCCATACTCTGGGTCCTTGGTTTCCAAATGAGATGCAAAAGTTGGACCACTGAGTAATAGGACTTTGGACCACTGTGCTTCATTAAGACAGAGGTCAACGCAGCTGTCTACCAGGAGATTTTGGAGCACTTCATGCTTCCTTCTGCAGATAAGATTTATAGGGATGCCGACTTCATTTTCCAGCTGCCCACACTGTCAAAAGCACCAAAACCTGGTTCAGTGACTGTTGGATTACTGTGCTTGATTGGCCAGCAAACTCTCCTGACCTAAACCCCATAGAGAATCTATGGGGCATTGGCAAGAGAAAGATGAGAGACATGAGACTGAACAACGCAGAAGAGCTGAAGGCCGCTATTGAAGCATCCTGGTCTTCCATAACACCTCAGCAGTGCCACAGGCTGATAGCTTCCATGCCACGCTGCACTGAGGCAGCAATTGCTTCAAAAGGGGCCCAAACCAAGTACTGAGTACATATGCATGCTTATACTTTTCAGAGGTCCGATATTGTTCTATGTACAATCCTTGTTTTATTGATTGCATGTAATATTCTAATTTTCTGAGATGGTGGATTTGGGGTTTTCATGAGCTGTATGCCATAATCATCACAATTATGACAAATCATGGCTTGAACTATCTTGCTTTGCATGTAATGACTCTTATCTCATATATTAGTTTTACCTTTTAAGTTGCATTACTGAAATAAATGAACTTTTGCACGATATTCTAATTTTTTTGAGTTTCACCTGTATGTACAGCTATTGGAATTGTATTTGAAAATTTTTCAGTTGTCATGTTCCATATAGCCTTGTTGTTTTGCTTGCAATACATAGGGGCATAGAGTTTATGAGGATATGATTTAGAAGTGCTCTAGTTCTATGCTAGAATAAAACCACAGGTGGACAGAGTTGCAGGAAAAACAAGCAGAGTGCATGGGGAAGGCTGTCATAGCATACTAACACATATGAAAAAAATAGAATGGAATAGAATAGAATAACCTTAAGAATAACCTTTCTGCCTGTTGGAAGAAATATCCATCTGGTTCAATTCCAAACCAGGAGAAAGACGCTGGAAACATGGAGGCTGATTGGAAAGAGGGTTTAATGGTGAACAGAACCACCAAGCATGTGATCTGGGTAGCTGACCACAGGAAGTTGAGTGTGTGGGGCTTTTATACCTTCTCTTGGGCTTTGCTCTTGAGGTTCCTGTTCCTGTGGAAGAACATGCATTCTATTGGCTGTTGTCAGATTCCTATGGCGGTGATGTTTGAATGAGCTCTCAGGTTTGGTTGAAGCTTGGAGGGTGGTGATGTAATGAAGAGGTTTGTGTTCTGAAAGGGTGTTGGGAAATTGCTATTATGCCTTAATGGCTTTGCCCTGGAGGATCATGTCTTAATTCCATCACCCTGGAGTTGAAGGTCTTTTGTGTTGTAGATAGGCTGGCCCAGTCTTAAAGGTAAAGGTTCCCCTCGCACATATGTGCTAGTCATTCCCGACTCTAGGGGGTGGTGCTCATCTCTGTTTCAAAGCCAAAGAGCCAGCACTGTCCGAAGACGTCTCCATGGTCATGTGACCGGCATGACTAAATGGCGAAGCACACGGAATGCTGTTACCTTCCCACCAAAGGTGGTCCCTATTTTTCTACTTGCATTTTTACATGCTTTTGAACTGCTAGGTTGGCAGAAGCTGGGACAAGTAACGGGAGCTCACTCGGTTACATGGAGCTAGGGATTCGAACCACTGAACTGCCGACCTTTCTGATCGACAAGCTCAGTATCTTAGCCACTGAGCCACCACATCCCTTCTAGTCTTTCTTAATGGGCACCAAATATCTGCTGGGGGCAAGGGCTGAGTTTCTCAGTTTCCCTTAAGGTTTCTCTTTCTCTTTTAGGGGAAATATAATATTCTGCCTTTTTATATATTTCTCAAAATATTTCGTTCTTCTAGGAGGGGTGATTTCCCTCATGCCTTGTTTACTGGGCTAAGAGGAAAGTGATAACCCCTTTTCCATCATTATCCTGGCCTGGCAGGGGAAACTAGACTGCTTTCCCAGAATTGACACCACCAATTCATTACAAATTTTAAATTGTTATATATAACAAGGTTAGAGATCAAGATGAAAGTTCCAGAGGAAAAATAATAAAAAAACAGGAAAGGAATGAATAACTATTTTGGGGGTGCTTGGTCTTCCTCCAGTCTTAGAATCTCAGATGAGCACACACATCAGAACAAATTACAGGGTTTCCATCTCAGTCCATAAAAACAAAGCACAAACTATCTCTCTGCTAGCTCTACTGATTATAATCTTGCTGTCCAAATTCACTAGAGTCCAGCCTGGTTGCTGCTTGCTGGGCTTTTCTCTTATCTGGCTCATAGCCAGCTTCAGAGAAAAAATATAACACTGTTTATTACTGTGTTGCACTGTTTTAGTATTTAAGCCTTTTTAAATGTAAGAACAGGTTGTAGAGTCTTGGAGTCCTACTGAATTGTGAGTGGCATGTAAGCCCAAATGCATACAAGTAGTGGCCAAAATTGTGGAAACCTTTTGGGAAAAGTATACAGTATTTTTGAGGTTTGATGACTAATAATATCACTTTTTTAGGAATACCATTAAATTATATATAAATGAAAGATAATTTAATCAAGAATGCAATGCGATAACTTTTGTGAAGGATTTGCTATTAGAATAGCAGTTATAAAGAATAAAAGTGAAACACGTAGAAAAAAAATGAGATATACAAAAATTAACATCATAGAAAAAATGAGATGCAAAAATTATCGCTACGTCAGTTAATATTTAAGGTTAACCTTTAACATCTATTATGGCCTTACAACATCTTCCCATGGAGTTCTGAAGCTGTTATAATGTGAAACCAAGATTGAATGATTGCTTCTATTAACTGGGTTTTATTGCTGGCTATATTTGGCTATAACTTTTCAGAATACAGATAATTGAATAAACTTTGTTGCATTACATTGTTGATTAAATTATCTTTCAATTGATATACAATTTTATGGTACTACTCCCCCCCCCCCAAAGTGCCATCAAACCTTAAAAATACATTTTTGCCAAAAGGTTTTCATAATTTTGGTCACCACTGTACATAACATGAGGTCAGTGCAGAATTATGTAGGCTTTCATGTCCTGGGTTGATATATTTCAGAGAAATTCAGCTTAATGTACTCATTCTGATTTGTAGTGGTTTGTAATTGCGAGTAGTCATCGACCACAATTGAGAGTAGAATTCCTGCCCCCACAATGCAGTCATAAAGTGAGTCATCACATGATTGGACCCAAATTTACCACTATTTTACTGTGGTCATTAAGCATATTATATGGTTCTTCAGTGTATCATGATTGTTACACTTTTCCAATTGGCCTTATTTTCCAAAAAAATCAATTGCAAAGGAAATAAATTGCAATCATGTGACTGCAGGATGCTGCAATGGGTTGTAAAGGTGAGCCAGTTGCCAAATATTTGAATTGCAATCATGTGACCATGGGGGGTGATGCAAGAGTCATAAGTGGAAGAAACAGGTTGTCAATCACTTTATCTGAGGCCTGCATAACTTTGAACTGTCATTAAATAAACTGCCTCTGTGTGCTCACTCAGGATTGCATATTCTGTGCTGTGTTTTCTTTTACACACAAGTTATGACCAGCTAAAGGAAACTTGTAAGTGGCGGTAAAGGAAGATAGGAAGAGGGTAAAGTGCATGTGGGTAACATTATCTTATTACTGTGTTAGAACTGCTATTTTAATTTTAAGTTATAAATACAAGGAATATTTCTTTTCTTTTTTAAGTTTGCTGTACATGTTTTAAGGGCTTGTACATGTGGGTTTTCTGTCATGCTCTTTCGTAGCAGTATACTTGATCTGTGCTACAAAAATTCAAACATCTAGATGACAGCAAAAAGCCCCCAGGAAACTAATTCTTTGCTGCAGTGTGTTATCAGTTTGTTGTACTTCCCCCCCCCCCCATCCCTGATCAAATGTGCTTTTAATGCTGAATTTCAAAGTGCATTTAAAAATGAAAAGAATGCTATATTGGCTAGTTAGGTGTATTGATATCCAATCTCTGTGTGATCTTTTATCTTGTTGAGTTATCAGAATGCATTTAAATGCGCATTTTCTGGTTAATAGAGCTTGGCAAATGCAATTGTTGGTTTTTTTTTGTTTTTTACTGTTGTGTTGTTAATTCTTTTTATCCAAATGTTAAGCATCATCTACAGTTTCTATTTTTTCAGCTGTGCCAGGAGAAAGGACACAGACACAAATCCAGAAAAGATATCAAAAAACATATTGCTTTTTGTTAGGTTTTTTTTAAAATGCCTTCTATTCCCCCCCCCTTTAGTTTTTTTAAAAATATTTTTTTTCTTTATGACCAATTTCCCGTTTTTTTTTTCATCAGAACAGGGTTAATTTAGTTCTAACAAAATAATTTGAGTGGTGCAGCTTTTTAATCTTGATCTCAAAACAAAACACATTTCCCATTTTATGCATGTGCCTAGTTGCAAATTAAAGCTCATATAGCATATAATGAATTAAATATAGCAGCTTATTAAATTCATTTGTTTAGTTGCTTTTTTAATCATGATACCTGAAAAGAAGAGTTTACGGAAAGGATTGAAAGACTATATTTCATTCTAGTAGTGGTAAACATTCATTTAATACTTTCAGACCTCACATCACAGCAAAGAACTAAAATTAAACAGTTCCTTTCCAAGGTCTGCATCATAATTGCATAATAACTCTTTCTGTTTGGGTAGTGACTATATTCAGAAGTAGTTTGACAATAGATAACCTTCCACAGCATGTTTTGTAAATGAAACAGATTTGCCCAAGGCTTGTATTCCTTCTTTAATTCCTCATCAGAAACTGTAGGAAGTTCCCAATTGCCCATGTTTAGGGAAAGGCAATGCACTCCCATTAGGAAGAAAAAGAATAGCAAAAAGAGAGTGCTGGTTCTGTTCCATGCACTAGAAGGACACCATAAAGAGATGTGGCTTCAAGCTGTCAGCTTCTGGGAAAGGCTGGCTGACCTTGGATGGGTCACATGGTGGCAGCAGCTTTGCTCCTTTGCTTGCCCCTTAGCTGCAGTTTCAGAATTGTTCAGCAAACCATGAACAGAATATATTTTGAAGTCCTCCGTTTTCCATTTCCTTAGAGAAGGCAGAAGGGATCGTGAACTAGTTCCTTGGATTTCTTCTGCCCTCTACTTTTGCTTTTCTCTCCTCTATTAATTAAATAATTAATTTATAACTGGAGGCAAGAGCTTCAGGCTTGCTAGCTCACTTGCTCTTGTCCTCTCCTTTCCCTGCTTCAACCAATCTTTTAATTCCACTTGTCTTCCAAAAAAGGAAAGCAAAACATTTTTCTTTTTTCCTTCCCCACCCACCCCCTTGCCTCAACCATGCTGCTTGTCTCTCTTAATATTGCTTTCTCCGCTCACTTCTCTGTGCATTTATTAAAAAGTATACAAAGGAATGCTGTAAAGGGGATTACTTAAAATTAAGTTAGCATAAGATCACAGTGTTCATCTTGGAATTGATTAAATATTGTGTCTCTTCTAGACCGAACCACATCCTCGGAACTCCAGACAGGCTCTGAATTAGTAATCTTTTTGTATAATGAACAGTTTATAGCTGTTTGTTTTCCCTTAATAGCTCTAGGACATCCTAAGGGGGGAAACATTTGGAAGTGGGTTATTTTTGTCTTTGACTGCTAGCTCTCCTTCCTTCTTCTTTCATTATGTCTGTTTCAGAAAATTTGATATAATTAATACTGATGTCAACCTACACTTCCTATACACATATCCGTGCAATTACCATAATTGCTGACATGGGGAAAGTGTGTGTGTGTAGTTTCTCTTGAGAAACTTATATGGGAGTCAAGAAGCAACAGTGAGAACAGGTCATGGAATCACTGATTGGTTCAAAATTCAGAAAGGAGTCCGGCAAGGCTGAATACTGTCTCCCTGCCTATTTAACTTATATGCAGAGCACATCATGAGAAAGGTGGGACTAGAGTATTCAAAAATTGGAATTAAGATTGCTGGGAGAAATTTCAACAACCTCAGATATGCAGATGATACCATTCTAATGGCAGAAAGTGAAGAGGAACTAAAGAGCCTCTTGATGCAGGTGAAAAAGGAGAGTGCAAAAGGTGGCTTGAAACTCAATATTAAGAAAACTAAGATCATGGCATCCGGCCCTCTCAATTCTTGGCAAATAGATGGGGAAGAAATGAAGATAGTGACAGATTTTATTTTCCTGGGCTCCAAAATCACCACAGATGGGAACTGCAGCCAGGAAATTAAAAGGCGCTCCTGGGGAGGAAAGCTATGGCAAATCTAGACAGCATATTAAAAAGCAGAGACATCACCCTGCCAACAAAAGTGCGTATAGCCAAGGCTATGGTTTTCCCAGTTGCAATGTATGGCTGTGAAAGCTGGACAATAAGAAAGACTGAGCGCCAAAGAATTGAGGCCTTTTAACTATGGTGCTGGGGAAGACTCCTGTTGAGACCCTTGGACTGCAAGGCGATCAAACCGGTCAGCCCTATAGGAGATCAATCCTGACTGATCTTTAGAAGGCCAGATCCTGAAAATGAAACTCAAAATACTTTGGCCACCAATGAGAAGGAAGGACTCACTAGAGAAGAGCCTAATGCTGGGAAAGATTGAGGGCAAAAGAAGAATGGGATGACAGAGGATGAGGTGGCTAAATGGAGTCACTGAAGCAGTAGGCGTGAGCTTAAATGGACTCCAGAGGATGGTAGAGGACAGGAAGGCCTGGAGGAACATTGTCCGTGGGCTCGCGATGGGTCGGATGCAACTTCACAACTAACAACAATTATTTTTAAAAAATAACTCAGTATTGACATCTTGTGGTATATCATGTAATTTAGCAGTATAATTGTTTTCAGCATCTAGTCCATACAATAGTTTGTATTCACTCTATATTGTAGTAGATTATTTTTTAATTGATGGAGACAATTTACAAGTTAGACTTCTAAATGAATAGACCTGTCTTATGTACCCATGTATGCAGATGTTTGTGAATCAGGGTTAAGATACCAGTTGCCCACAACATATACTTATCTGAAACTCTTGATAGTTAGTGTGTTCATGAGAGGAGAATAGAAATTGATTTAAGTACTACTTTTTGCTTGATGATCTCAGAGCCTCCCATTTCCCCTCCCGAGTGCTTTTTAAATCCATCTACAATTTGTGCATGTGTAAATCTATGCATTGTGCTTCTACCCTCCTGCCCTTCTAACACTCTCCCTACCAGCTACTCGCCCTTGAGGTTCTCTCAAATCTCTCTTTCTGTACATTTTTTGGTGTATAAGATGTACTTCTCCCCAAAGTGGATGGAAATTATGTGCATCTTATACAGCGAATGTTGCCAAAGCCATGCCCACCAATCGGCCCCTACCCTTTGGCCTCTCCCAGCAATTTGCCTCCTTGCAGCAAACAGCAAAAATTTGATATAATTTTGGTCAGCTTCAGCACAGCCTGATTTAGCATGAGCAGCTGATTGGCAGTTGGATCCGCCTCCCAAAGTACCACCTATCAGCTGTTCCAGCCTGTGGGGATCACCACCCATCACTGCTTCAGCCCATTGCTGCCTCTACATGCCCCCTTTTTGGCCTCTGTGTGTCCTGTTTTTGGCCTCCACACACTCCATTTTTGGCCTTTTCCACCTATCCCCACTGCCTGGAATGGGGCAAAAATGGGATGTGCGGAGGCCAAAAATGACGCATGGAGGCCAAAAATGGGGCGTGTGGAGGCGGTGATGGGCGGCAGCGGTGACAGTGGCGATGGGCAGTGGCGATCCTCGCAGCCTGGAAGACCTGATAGGTGGTATTCTGGGAGGAAGATCCAACCTCCAATCACTGCTCATGCTAAATCAGGCTATGCTGAAGCTGACCAGCCTGTTTGCTGTTTGCTGCAAGAAGGCAAATTGCTGGGAGGCAGAGGCAGATTTCTTTTTGTTTTCCTCCACAAAAGCTGGGTCTTCTAGTCCTGAATGACTTATAGTCCAGAAAAATATGGTACTTCATTTAAAAGTTAGTGTTAAAGCCTTGGCAGCTAATGTCAATTGAAGATCAAAAGTCATGGGAAAGATTGAAAAGATTGCAGGATAACAGAATACCAAGAATATTTCTAGGGAGTACTGTAGTTTCTAAACCTAACTGTTTTGTAGTAAATTCCAATCCTTGATACTCTGCAAACCATTTGAAAACTTACAGACCTAACTTCAGGGTAAAGTTGATTGATGATTTTTTGGCATACTAGAACGTCTGAATTTGATAGCCAAGTCAAAAGCTAAGAATTTCATTTAGAATGAAATCAGCAGCTATTAATAGTAAGTTGTCTAATCAAAAGAAGGGTAATATATACTTTTTCTAGTTAAAAAGATACAGCAAAATAATCATTTAATTTTAAAATCTCAGTTATATTTTCATGGAAATAGTCTATATGCTTAATTTTCAAATTCATTTTTACTTGGTGCCTAGTAGATGTTGTATTGTGTGATCTTGGCAACATTATATGTTATAAAGGAATTGATTTATAAAAGGGTTGGAAGCAGAAAGGGATGCAGTGGCTCAGTGGCTAAGACGCTGAGCTTGTCGATCAGAAAGGTCGGCAGTTCGATGGTTTGAATCCCTAGTGCTGTGTAACGGAGTGAGCTCCCATTACTTGTCCCAGCTTCTGCCAATTTAGCAGTTTGAAAACATGTAAAAATGCAAGTAGAAAATAGGGACCACCTTGGTGGGAAGGTAACAGTGTATTGTGCATCTTTGACATTTAGTCATACCAGCCACATGACCACGGCTCTATGGCTTTGAAATGGAGATGAGCATCACCCCCTAGAGTCAGGAACGACTAGCACATATGTGGGAGGGGAACCTTTACTTTTACCTGGAAGCAGAAGGGGAGATTCAAAATTGTTCATTATCTAGCATATAATGGGAGAATAAAGGGACTTGGATGCTATAAAAAATGAGCAGGACGGGAAAATGTATACAGTAATTGATTCTGACTTGCTGCAATCCTAAATTAAGGCATTTACACTGTTGAATACCTGTCATCTGCAGTGGCATTAAATGCAATTGACAAGCTGCCTTTGCCTGAAACTTTCTTATCTCCCCTTAAGAAGTGTTGGCAAACCACAACATTTCTAAGCACCCTAGCCTTTAATTATAGTGCCTGGGATTTGGCAGGGTATAGTCCCTTAGTGGAAGGATTGTTCTTAGATCTAAAAAGGGCACCTAAAATGTCTTAGGTGCATATCAGTCAACTCCTAACCAACCAACCAGCCCTCCCACTCCTGTGCCACTTTAAAGCAAAACAACCTTAGGAAATGGTTAGTCTGAGTGGAGTAGAGGCAGTTATTAAAGGAACGCTTAATCCTTTCCCTATGGCAAATTTACTGTTCAAACTCATCTTTTAGCCTACTTTTTCCTTGGGCAGAAAGAGGAAGGGAACCTACCCTACTTACTGGTCTTTATCATAAATAAAGAAGCTGGGTTGGGGAGTGGGAAACAGGTTTCGATGTGTATGTGAACTTTCAAAGCTAGAAAACCTGGTTTTAAAAGAAAAGAAAAAGCAGACAAAAATGCTTCCCACCTCCAAAAGTTTTTTTTAATCAAATGTGTCTGAGTTTTGGAAGCTTTTTCTGTAGAAATCAATGTTTAGTTAATGCAGCAGTGAAGAAAAATATTCAGAGTTCTTTAAAAAAAAATTATTGCTCCCTGTAGCAATTTAAATCTATTATATACTCAGTTTCCCAGTGGATTGTTAGAACAGGTGATGTTAAAAGCCTAATTGTTGTGGAAATCTGGAGGGGGAGGAAATGACCTATTCAGGCATAGCTGTTGATATACGGTTTTTTTTAACATTTTGTACATACAGCTGCTCTGATGCTTAGTTATATGTGGGCTGGTTCAGATTAAATAAAATAGACTCCAGGTCTACGTCACTGCTCCACTCCTACCTGGTGCACCTGTTCAATTTAAGTCCACAAATACGTGGGTGTATCAATTTAGAGCCCACAAAGATAAATTCTTTCATACTGAATAGCCTGAAAGTCAATCTAAAAACTAACTACCTGACCCACAATTAATTAGTTTGGTTGATTCTTGTGCAGGCTTTCCTCAAACATTGTGGTGTCCTTGCATGGATTTTAGTCATTTCAGAGGCAGGATGGGCACTTGGTTTGATTGGAAAGGGTGTGATCCTATTTTCTGTTCATCTCATCCCATGCTAGAGGAAGAGTTTTATGCAAAGTGTGTTAAGTATATGCCCAGTGTTTTTGTGGTCTCAGGTAAAATCTCCCCCCCCCCAAAAGATGGGGAAAATCCATTTATCTTTGTTGTTTTGCATACTGCCATCAAATGCAGAGCTTGAACATCTTTTTCTGCCTTCTATCTTTCAGGTATGTGGAAAATGTTGCCTTGTATTTCTTCTTCCAGTCAAATATAGCCAGTTCCTTTAGCTTCTACTCCTGGGACCTGTTTTCTAGATCATTGACCAGCTTTGTTACTCTCCTATGAACTTGTTCTTGTGTTCTATATCCTCTTTTAAAGTGCAATATTGAATTCAAAACTGAAGGGAGGAGGTCACAATGGGGAAAGGGGTCTTTTCAAAAACAGATGTTGTGGTTTGATTGAGACTGATAAAAGGGAGACTGGGTTAGTTGCAAAGCTCAATTAATTATTCCTAATCTCTTGGAAGGATATTGCTGTGGGGGAAATTATTTGTATTGGAAGCAGCACTTACATATGTCATTCTGTATTGGGCTTAATTATTTTTGTTTTCTCAACATGAACTCTGGGGAGCTGTTTCGTACATTTTTTTTTATTTAGGACAGTACTTTTGGGAAAAAACCTTATCTCCATTTCATTTACTTCATGAACTTTGATAGCATAATGCTATTTCCTTAATCATCTTTGCATCTGTGTTGTGTCTTTATCATACAGAGCAATTGAATTAAATAGACTTGGCAAGAGTGAAACACAAAACAATAAAGGAAGAAAGGTTGCTTTGAACTATTACTCTAACAAACAGCATAGAATCTTTTTTAATTTATTGTGTATGAAAAGTAAGAGTTTTTGTTAATAGCTGTTTTGTTAAAAAAGCTACTGCTTATGGAATTTATCTTCTTATCAATTTCAAATGTTGCCTCCACTTCGCTGTAATTGTAATGAAGCAGCACTGCTGTGGATATTTAGAAGATAAATAGCTGTCTATTTTTTATGTGTCCCTGCTTTTTTTTTTTTAGCAACATAGTGCAGAGGCCCCCAACCTTTTGGGCACCAGGAACCGCTTCTTTGGTGAAAGGTTTTTCTGTGGACCGGAGAGGGGTGATTTTACATGCTGCATGCATCCCATGGATGGGGCTTTGCTTGTTTGCATGGCCTGGTTGTCAGCATGCCATAGACAGGTGCCTGGGGACTCTTGATATAGTAGATGATTGATTACTCAACAGAGTCAAAGCCTTATGCATGACATGAATGTGGGAATTAATGTCTGCAGCAGAATATTTAAAATATAGGAATGAATATAATGGTAATTGGAAACATTTTCCATTTCTCTGGCTATTGAATAATTTTTCTAGAGAAACATGCTTAATACTACTTTATAATTCCTTGATGCAACATCAGATTCAATTATATTAACCTGGGCCTTTAAATCTTTAAATGTTAATATATAAGACATTTGGGTTTTGCTTGATATGTTTTTTATTATGCGGCTGGACAGCTTCATACTTTGTTACTTGTAATTAGATTTTAGTTTGCAACGTCCCCAAAGACTTAACCATTCAATCAATGGCCAGATCACTCTTGAATAAGTTACTTGAACATTTTTTGGAAGCAGTATTGGACATTGGGAGGAACCAGCCCATAGTCTTATAAGTGCTTGAAAACAACAATTTCCTTATAACAGAAATTATAACAGTCTCAATGATGTCATTCATTGTACAGAGGAACTGAAGCATCTGAAAATGATGCTGTATTGTCTTACGTCTAATTCTGTACTCTTTCTTCTTCTACTATCCTGTGCTGAGAGGAAACTCACAAAGGAGAGGGAACCTTCTGTACTGATTGTTCAGAACTGGAGGCTTACACAAATATCTTGGAAGTCAAATTTTGTTCAAGAAGACCAAGGAAGGATTTCTTGAGAGAGAGAAGAGGAATAGAGTATACAAGGGAATATTCTCCCACCCTCTAGTTTTTCTCCAAAAGACAGGCCTCTTTTGTAAGGATTTGGGTGAAAAATAAATATTTTGTTGTTTAATGAGGGAAATGTAAGCAAAAAGCTCTATACTGGATTCCCAGCAGCCATTGACAAAAGCACTGAGGTTGTGTTTACCCTTCATTGGGTTGCATTGTGTCTCTGCCAGGCAGATGTAGCAAGCGTAGAACAAATGCCACGTATAAAAAGAAGGTATGCTAAGCTTCAGCCAAGTCCTAAATGAGATAGTAGGAAATACATAATTAATGCTGCTTCCTTTATTTCCTGTAGGGATGGGTATACTATTCAGTATACTTGAGAGATCCGGATGAAATTTTCATCTCCCTTTACAACACTGGACATTGAATTATTTCTTTTAATGGGAAGATCTGAGAGCCTGGGCATAAGCAGGTGCCAAGAACAGGCGAAACCAGCTCTTTTGATTGATATCAGAAAGGGTTACACCGGTGGTAGTCAACCTGGTCCCTACCGCCCACTAGTGAGCCTTCCAGCTTTCATGGTGAATGGTAGGGGTTTGCTGTAACTCTGCTTTATAAATTTTATAAAGTAAAGTTACTTCCCTACTTTATAAATCACCATTACTCTGGAACCGGTGGGCGGTTAGAAAATTTTGCTACTAAAAGAGATACAAAAGTGGGCGGTAGGTATAAAAAGGTTAACTATCCCTGGGTTACACATATGGATGTGTGTATGTGTATATGTATATTTGTACATAAGTATAACTTAAGTGAGTATATTTCTGAACTATTTAATGTTGTACTGGCAAGCTTTTTTTTTTGGGGTAAAACAATAAAGGAGATTGGCATAACAGTAAACACCACATCACAGCAGAGAGGTTATGGAGAAGGGAACAAGATTTAAATTTGATAGTCTTTCCTTGGGGAGTTCTGAACTCGCTATTATAGTAGTATATAACTAGTGCTTCCTAAATGAATCCTAGTGTATTATAAATATAAGGGATTTTCTGCTTCAAAGAATGGTGCTAATAAAAACACCTTTTTAGAATGACAAACAGCATCTGCAAAGAACGTGTAATACCACTCTATAATGCCTTGGTAAGGCCACACTTGGAATACTGCATTCAGTTTTAGTTGCCACAATGTAAAAAATATCTTGATACTTTTAGAAAGAGTGCAGAAAAGAGCAGCAAAGATGATTAGGGGACTGGAGGCTGAAATATATAAAGAATGGTCGCAGGAACTGGGTATGTCTAGTTTAATTAAAAGAAGAACTAGGGGTGACATGATAGCAGTGTTCCAATTTCTCAGGGGCTGCCACAAAGAACAGGGAGTCAAACTATTCTCTAAAGCACCTGAGGGTAGGAAAAGAAGCAGTGGGTGGAAACTAATCAAGGACAGAAGCAACTTGGAACTAAGGAGAAAGTTCCTGACAGAACAATTAATCAGTGGAACAACTTGCCTCCAGAAGTTGTGAATGCTGCAACACTAGAGGCTTTTAAGAAGATGTTGGATAACCATTTGTCTGAAGTGGTGTAGGGTTTCCTGCCTAAGCAGGGAGTTAGACTAGAAGACCTCCAAGGTCCCTTCCAACTCTGTTATTCCATTCTATTCTACTTTTAAAATAAATTAAATTCTGACCAAAGATTTGAAACCCTTGAAAAAAATAAACAAGCTCCCCACGAAACACATAAAAAAAAATCAAATATTCCAGTTTAAAGACTTATTTTCCATTTTTTTAAATAACCAAATAGAGCTGCTGCATTCAATAGGCTTCCTACTATATATTTGTATCAGATAGCAATCTTGATGATGATATAAGAATCTTAAAGGAATTCTCTTTTAGTCTTGTCTATGCATATATTAAAAAGTGTTGCTAAGATCTAGACACCACACATGAAACCCATCCACTCTTAATAGCTGCTTAATGCTATTGCCAGTTTTCTCAATGGAATCACTTACCTGAAGCTGGGGAGTAGAAGCCTCTGTTTCACAGGATTAACCTCATTTAAGTATTTTGTGGGAATATTTAAATAGAATACCCAATGTACCATCAGAGAGCTTTGAGAGTATAAAATGCACCTCTGCTTTCTGTTCCACTTCTTCAGTCATCACCTAACTATCTACCATGTTTCCCCGAAAATAAGATGGGGGTGTCTTACTTTCTTTTGACCCTGAAATAAGCTCTTGGCCCTATTTTCGAAGAGGTGGCGAGCGTGGTCACCTCATGGCTGCTGCTGTGTTGCAATATTTTTGGGGAGAGTTTATTTTCAGGGGAGGGCTTATTTTAGCCCATGCACTCAAAAGCCCGATTGGGCTTATTCCTGAGAGACTCAGGGCGGCTCACAATAAAAAGGGAGGGGATACAAAAAATCAAAT
Source organism: Thamnophis sirtalis (assembly GCF_051295495.1). NCBI lineage: Eukaryota > Metazoa > Chordata > Lepidosauria > Squamata > Natricidae > Thamnophis > Thamnophis sirtalis. The sequence goes on along the minus strand of NW_028261386.1, from coordinate 81,842,034 downwards.
AAAAACAACAATTTAAAATTCTACAACAGCCGTAACCTCGAATGGGGCTGGATAGTTCAACAGCTCCAGGCCTGCCGGAACAGCCAGGTCTTAACTGCTTTGCGGAAGGCCAGGAGGGTAGTAAGGGTCCGGATCTCCACGGGGAGATCGTTCCAGAGGGCCGGAGCAGCCACACAGAAGGCCCTCCCCCGAGGAGTCGCCAGCCGACATTGGTCGGCAGATGGAATTCGGAGGAGGCCTAGTCTGTGGGATCTAATAGGTCTTTGGGAGGTGACTGGCAGGAGATAGTCTCTCAAGTAACCAGGTCCAATACCATGTAGGGCTTTAAAAGTAACGACTAGCACCTTGAAGCGTGTCCGGAGACCAATAGGCAGCCAGTGCAGCTCGCGGAGGATAGGTGTAACGTGGGTGTACCTAAGTGCACCCACAATCGCTCGCGCGGCTGCGTTCTGGACTAACTGAAGTCTTCGAACACTCTTCAAGGGCAGCCCCATGTAGAGCACGTTACAGTAATCCAGTCTTGAGGTGACGAGGGCGTGAGTGACTATCTGAAGGGCCTCCCATTCCAGATTGGGTCGCAATTGGTGCACCAGGCGAACCTGGGCAAAGGCCCCCCTGGTCACAGCCGACAAATGATGTTCTAGAGTCAGCTGTGGATCAAGGAGGACTCCCAAATTGTGAACCCTCTCTGAGGGGCGTATAATTTCACCCCCACAGACTGAGAGATGGAATAGTTAGCCAATCTTTGGGAGGAAGCATCAATAGCCACTCAGTCTTGTCGGGATTGAGTGCAAGCTTGTTCGTTCCCATCCAGACCCTGACAGCCTCCAGGCACTGGCACATCACTTCTACCACTTCACTGAGTTGGCACGGGGCGGACAGATACAATTGTGTATCGTCCGCGTATTGATGATATTTAATCCCGTGCCGGCGTATGATCTCACCGAGTGGCTTCATGTATATGTTAAATAGGAGGGGGGACAGGACCAAACCCTGCAGCACCCCATAATTGAGGGGCCTAGAGGTCGACCTCTGCCCTCCGACCAACACCGACTGCGACCTGTCCGAGAGGTAGGAGGAGAACCACCGAAGAACGGTGCCTCCCACTCCCACCTCCCGCAACCGTCGCAGAAGGATACCATGGTTGATGGTATCGAAGGCTGCTGAGAGGTGAAGGAGCACTAGGATAGAGGAGTGACCCCTATCCCTGGCTCGCCAGAGATCATCGATCAGCGTGATCAAAGCGGTTTCTGTGCTGTAACCAGGCCTGAAACCGGACTGAAAGGAATCCAGATAATCGGTTTCATCCAAGGACCGTCGGAGTTGAAAGGCCATCACTTTCTCAACAACCTTCCCTACAAAGGGGAGGTTGGAGACTGGACGATAGTTGCTCAAAATGGCTGGATCCAGAGAAGGTTTCTTCAGGAGGGGTCTCACCACTGCATCCTTTAGGAGGAGCGGGAAGGATCCCTCCCGGAGAGAGGTGTTAACTATCTTCTGGATCCAGCCACGTGTCACCTCCCTGCTGGTTGAGAACAGCCAGAAGGGGCACGGGTCCAGTATACAGGTGGAGGTACTCACCGCTCCCATGGCCTTGTCCACTTCCTCAGGAGTGACAAGTTGAAACTCGCTCCATAAACTCCGCTCAAGACCTTCCCCCGGTACCTCGGCTGGTACCGTGCAATTGGACTCCAGATCTGTCCGAATCCGAGCGACTTTATCCGTTAGAAACTGAACAAATTCCTCAGCTCTACCATGTAAAGTGTCAGCCGCGTCCCTCCCTTTCAAGAGGGAGCGGGTTATTCTAAACAAGGTGGCTGGGCACAATTCAGCGGATGCAATAAGAGCGGCAAAATGCGCACATTTCGCCGCCCATATTGCCACAAGATAGGCTCTGATATAGGCTCTCATCAGTGCTCGGTCTGACTCGGAGTTACTGGCCCTCCAGCAGCACTCTAGGCGTCTCCTTTGGCGCTTCATCACCCGGAGTTCCTCAGTAAACCAAGGAGCTCTCCTGGATCCACTACCTCGGAGAGGCCGTAAAGACGCAATCCGGTTTACAGCCCCCGCTGCCGCTGTATTCCAAGCAGCGACTAAGGACTCTACCAGATTGTGGACGAGAGTGTCAGGTATTTATCTGGGGAAATCTTATTTTTGGGGAAACAAAGTACCTATCTAACTTAAGTCTTAAGTCTTCTGTAGCAAACAAAGTACTCTGCTCAGTAGGTCAAGGAGGACGAGAGGTGATTCTGTCCACCATAGTTTGTCTGATATTGACACCAATGTTTTTATTTGTTATTGCTTAATAGTCATATTGATAGATCGGTTGCATCTTTTGAGGCTTCTACAAAATGCTTACTTTTTCAAAGATGTTATGCTGCAAAGACCAAACTGATATTCTTGTGGGATTTATTGTTTCAGATGAGGATAGTTATTTGATATTAGTCATTTTTCCCCTGCCATTCATGGGGGAATACTATTAGAATAAAATGTATAGGTATGATCTACTTTGAAACAATTAAGACAGTCCTGCTGAAAGAATTTTAACTGTTATAATGCATTGTGCTGCTGAGTCATCTAAGAACATAGAAAAATATTTTAGGATGCTGTTTAGTTTAATCCTACTGAGACAACTGGAACTATCTTATTTTAGGAACGCCTAATAAGTCCAGTATGGAAGGTTTTAATACTATAAGGCAAAATTAGCATTAATATCTTTGGGCCTGGCATGTGGAATTTTTGGAATGGACCTTAGTCTGTGCTGAAGAATGTTGAGAATGATGGTGATTAGAAATGGAAGGAGTTATATCCATATTCATCAGCAGGCTGGTCTGGCTCTACGCTTTGATAACTGGCCAGTTTTGGATTGGATTCTATTTATGAAGAGAATAACTTCTATTAATGAGATGGTTATTGGAGGATTGGGGGGGGGGGTTTGAAAGGAATGAAAATGAAATGAAGAACTGAATGAAATAATTTCTCTTTCGAGAGGATTTTCTGTTCATGGGAGGACACAGACACTGTATACTGATTGAGCAAATATAGCGCTCATTTAACTGCATTTATTAATTAAATAATTAATTTCACAGAATTGTTTACATATATAGATGACTAATTTCAAAGGAATGTTCCTAAATTTAAGCAAAGTATGGATCTTGCCCATTAATTCTGCAACTAGATTGAATTTCAGTTAAATAATCTAAGTTGAAATTCTTGCTCTGTAAATTGGATTGTGGGTTCCCCCCCCCTTCTCCTTGTGTTCATAATATGAAAGTGTGTGTGTGTGTGTGTGTGTACACATCTGCAGGAAAAGCAAGCTTTAGGGCTTTCCTGGTTTTTGCTTTTTATGCAAAAATGTTATCCTGTTGGCCCTTGAGACATGATCACTCTAATTTTGCATTAGTCCATTTGTGCTTTTTATTTCCTTTTGCCATTGATGTTATTGTATTTTTTAAAGAATGTCTGTTGTTCTATTTAGAAAAAAGTTAACTACTGTAGAAATTTAATGAATAAATACTTTTAAAAAAATTTAAAAATATGATTATGCATATTTCAGTTCTGATGGCATTTAAGAAGGGTTATTGGTTGATTTATGGTGAGGTTTCTTTTTCTTTAAGTCTGGTAAGAGGCCCTTGTAGCTGAACAAGTAGGGTATAGTGTTTTGCTGGAAGTCTGGCGTTTGAGGGAGAGATGTGCTCTAAACTAGCTAAAGTAGCTGAAGTGTTTTACACAAATTCAAACCATTAAAATTAACATGCTTTAGTGCAGTGGGAAGAACTGAGAATGCCCTCAAGGACAGGGAGATGTTAATATATAAGACTCTCAAGCATGTACTGGCTCTGGGAAGTGGGGGGGGAGGGAGGTGGGGGGTTAGGCGGGAGGGTGGGGGGAGGGAGGGATATATACTAGGTTAGATTTCAATGTAATGTGACTTCATATGTATACTGTTTTTCTATAATTTCTTTGTAAAAATAGGATAAGTTAAGTACACTGACATATAGTAGAAATACACCAAGGGGAGGAGGAGTGGGATAGAAGAAAGACGGGTAGAGAGGGACAGGGGAGAGGATGGGAGGGAGGGTGAGAAGGAAAGGAGGGAGTGGATCGGGAGCAGGGGTGGGTTCCTCCCGGTTCACACCGGTTCTTGCGATCCGGTTCATCAGTGAACCCGGAAGTAATTAACTTCCGGGTTCCTAGCTCCTAGCCCCTGTTGCTGGGTGCCTGCAGGGTTTTTCTTTTTAAAAAATGCCTCTCCGGAGAGGAAGCCCTGTCAAAGCGCACCTTTCCCGCCTCGGCGGCTGCAGGGACCACCCCACCGCTTTATCTTCCTCCTCCTCCTCCCCTTCTACTCTGAGCAGCAGCAGCGGCAGCCGAGCCAGGAAATGGGCGCTTTGGCAGGGCTGTGGAAGCTCTGTCAAATCGCACCTTTCCCGCGTCGGCGGCTGCAGGGACCGCCCCGCCGCTTTATCTTCCTCCTCCTCCCCTTCCGCCCTGAGCAGCAGCAATGGCAGCCGAGCCGGGAAATGGGCGCTTTGGCAGGGCTGTGGAAGCCCTGTCAAAGCGCACCTTTCCCACGTCGGCGGCTGCAGGGACCGCCCCGCCGCTTTATCTTCCTCCTCCTTCTCTTCCCCTTCTGCCCTGAGCAGCAGCAATGGCAGCCGAGCCGGGAAATGGGCGCTTTGGCAGGGCTGTGGAAGCTCTGTCAAAGCGCACCTTTCCCACGTCGGCGGCTGCAGGGACCGCACCGCCGCTTTATCTTCCTCCTCCTCTCCTTCTGCCCTGAGCAGCGGCAGCCGAGCCGGGAAATGGGCGCTTTGGCAGGGCTGTGGAAGCCCTGTCAAAGCGCACCTTTCCCGCGTCGGCGGCTGCAGGGACCGCCCCACCGCTTTATCTTCCTCCTCCTCCTCCTCCCCTTCTGCCCTGAGCAGCGGCAGCCGAGCCGGGAAATGGGCGCTTTGGCAGGGCTGTGGAAGCCCTGTCAAAGCGCACCTTTCCTGCGTCGGCAGCTGCAGGGACCGCCCCACCGCTTTATCTTCCTCCTCCTCCTCCTCCCTTTCTGCCCTGAGCAGCAGCAATGGCAGCCGAGCCGGGAAATGGGCGCTTTGGCAGGGCTGTGGAAGCTCTGTCAAAGCGCACCTTTCCCACGTCGGCGGCTGCAGGGACCGCCCTGCCGTTTTATCTTCCTCCTCTCCTTCTGCCCTGAGCAGCGGCAGCCGAGCCGGGAAATGGGCGCTTTGGCAGGGCTGTGGAAGCCCTGTCAAAGCGCACCTTTCCCGCGTCGGCGGCTGCAGGGACCGCCCCACCGCTTTATCTTCCTCCTCCTCCTCCTCCCCTTCTGCCCTGAGCAACAGCAATGGCAGCCGAGCCGGGAAATGGGCGCTTTGGCAGGGCTGTGGAAGCTCTGTCAAAGCGCACCTTTCCCGCGTCGGCGGCTGCAGGGACCGCCCCGCCGCTTTATCTTCTTCCTCCTCCTCCTCCCCTTCCGCCCGCAGCAGCAGCAACGCCAGCCGAGCCGGGAAAGGAGCGCTTTTGCAGGGCTTCCGCCGCGCCCCCAAGGACCGCTGACCTCGCGCCTCCGTTTCTTCTTCTTCCCCAGCCTTCCCAGTTAGCTTGCTTGAAGCTCCGAGGAGGCGGGAGGAGGGTCGCAGGAGTGGAAGTGGGGGGAGGTCTTCCTGGCCGGGAAGAGCTGAGAGGCTGCCGGCCCCTTTCACAGGAAAGTTAACTTTTCTTGGCGAAATCCTCCCCCCCCCCCGCGTGGGTGAGTGTTCGGCTGTCCTCTTCCCGTAAGCCGCCCGGAGTTACCTGTGTGTGAGGTGGGCTGCCCTATGCATTTGCGTGTGTGCGCTGGAAAGAGAGTGAAAAAGAGAGGGAGAAATAATTATATTAATTAGATAGATCAGTCTTTCGCCACCTTGGAGACTTGAAAGTGTGTGGACTTCAACTCCCAGAAAGGGAGTTGGGAGAAAGGGAGAAAGGAGGAGAGAATGAAAGGAAGATGGGGGAAAGAAGAAAGAGGTAAGGAGAGGAGGATGGAAAGGAGAGAAAGAGGGGGAGAGAGGGTAGAAAGGGGAAGAGGAAGAGCAGGAGTAGGAGAAAGGGAAGGGAAGAAGGAAGGGAAAGGAGAGGAAGAAGGAGGAAAGTAGAGAAGGGAGGGAGGGTGAAAAGAAAGAGGTAAGGAGAGGAGGATGGAAAGGAGAGAAAGAGGAGGAGAGAGGGTAGGAAGGGGATGAGGAAGAGCAAGAGTAGGAGAAAGGTACAGGAAGAAGGAAGGGAAAGGAGAGCAGGAAGGAAGAAAGTAGAGAAGGGAGGAAGGGAGAAAAGAAAGGGAAAATAAGGTGGTGTTATAACAGGAGGAAGGGATGGTAAACAAAGCAACCCAAACTGTATATTATAACCTATTAAATGAAATAATAAATGTATAAGAATGATAAATGTTAAAACACTTGTAACCAAACGACATGCTATATGTGATGATGGGTTTTTTTTCTTTTTGTTTTGTTTTGTTTTTATTGTTGTGGGTATGTGTCGTCTATGTAACAAAAAAAATTAAAAAAATTATTTTTATAAAAAGGTGGAGAAACACTGAGATAGATGATAATGAGGGAGGGAGAGGGAGAGAGAGAGAGAGACCATAACTAGATAGACAGATAGGCAGGCAGATAGACGGATGGATAGAGAGAAAGAGAGAGAGATAGGTAGGCAAGCAGATAGATGGATGGAGAAAGAGAGGGGGAAAGAGGGAGAGGGATACCATAACTAGATAGGCAGGCAGATAGACAGACAGATGGATGGATGGATAGAGAGAGAGAGGATGTATATAATTAAGGTGACCAGACGTCCCTAGCGAGGTCGCGGGCTGGCAGTTACTGCTGCGGCCTAGCTTCCCCCCCCCCCGGGTCAATGGTGTCCCTCTTTACCAATCTGAAAATCTGGTCACCTTACTTGTTTAGGTAATTCTGAGGTGGTTGATGGTTCTGTGAGTGCCTGTCCTTTATAATTTTCCACATTGCCTTGATGGTTTTTATTCCAGTGACTTTGTCTTTCCTGTTCTTAGGCTTAGGAAAAAAAAACTGGTTTCATTGGCAGTCTTTCTTTTGGGGGGGGTTATTTTTTTGGTGTTTTCCTAGCACTGTCATAGTTTGTGGGTGTGGGTGGGTGTGTAATGTCCCACAGTTATCTATGCATTAATAATGATCTAGTAATATTAATAATATCTAGTAATTAGTAATATCTAGTAATAACATCGACTTGGCCACTCCCACCAGGTCACATGGGTGGCAGGCCACTCCCATCCGGTCACATGGGCGGCAAACCACTCCCATCTGGTCACATGGGTGGCAAGCCACTCCCATCCGGTCACATGGGCGGCAAGCCACTCCCATCCGGTCACATGGGCGGCAAGCCACTCCCACAAAGGAGGCCACGCCCACAGAGGTGGTTCGAACAATTTTTGAAACCCACCCCTGATCGGGAGAGAGGAGTGGTAGAGGGGGAGGGGAAGTAGGGTAGAGGGGGATGATGGAGGGAAGATAGAAAGTTGGAGGGGGGTGGAAGAAAGTGGTGTATGGAGAGTGGAAGAGGTATATTGGGTTTGCATTTTGGGGGGTATTGTTGACAAGAGGAATTGCTGCGATTATTGTTTAATGTTGTATGGCGCCGGCTATGCACAGTATATATGTGAGTGTATGAAAATGAAAAAGTGGAAAATAAAAACTTTTTAAACGAAGGACAGGGAGAACTGTCTGAGACAAAAACAGTTGGCATTATTGTCAGCACCAGGAAAAGGGCATTGCTTAGGAGAGAGTGTGAGTTAGGATTGAGGTGTCACCTGAACAAATGAAGGAAGCAGGCCTGCATGTTTATGAGGCAAATTTCAAACCAACTCATCCCTTTTCAGTCTGGCAAGAACTTCTGTAACATTAACTAAAATGAACGTCTGCCAGAGGCACCAGGCTAGAAAGCAGGAGATGGTGAGTTCTAATCTCACCTTCGATGTGAAAGCCAGCTGGGCGACTTTGGGCTAGTAACTCAGCCCAACTCATCTTACAGGGTGCTTGTTGTGAGGAAAATAGGAAGAGGGAAGGTGTGTTGGATAGGTTTCCACCTTGAGTTATTTGTAAAAAGGGAGGATGCAAATACATAAAATAAGAGATACCGCATATGACTGTTTTAATTTACTGCCCTCTGTTTCAGAGAAAGATATCATCTGTTAATTCTTTCTGCTGATGATTGGGCTGTCTTTATGTTTGTATTTGTTAACACAGTGTTCGTGGCTAGAAAGAATACATTTTGATAAAGCTGATACCAGCAAATTAGTTTGTTAGTTTTTATGTTCTCTTTTAAAACTTCTATTAAAAATGTGTGTGTGTGTGTGTGTGTAGGATTAGTATTTATATAGTGTGTATGAATAATTTGAGGTATGGATCAGTTTAGAACATACTTCAGCTGGATCATTTTTTTAGAAAGTGTTACCACATGTACAAACGTTTTTCAAAATTGTGAAATTGTAATCAAGCCACCTGGCGCAGAGGTACATTTTATGATTTCTAAACTGAAAAAGACACATTATAAAATACATTCTCTTTCTTCTAAAAAAGGGTAATTAAAAGATTGTTATATACTGACAATTATTTTTCCTTCCCTTTTTCCTTCTTGTGTTTTATTTCTCTATGTAGATTTTACATAAAAATGGACAGATATCCAGCATTAGTGAAATTACCAAAGAGCACATGGAGCTCAGCCATGAACCAGAAGTGCTGAAAGAACAGCAGGCAGTTCTTACATTAGAAGGTAAGGAGATGTTTATGGCTACAGGAAAGATTCCTTGGAATTCTGGAAAAGATCAAAGTATGTTGGAAGTTCTGATCTTTTTATACAGAAATGGTAGAATATGTGAAGATACAGTCCTTTTTGTTCTCCCAAAATATTATGTGCTAAAATTGATATTCTGAAATATCAATATAATTCAGATATACAGTTGTAATATTGACGTGCAGTGGATGTTTACAGAGGTATGTAAATAGTATAGTGAATTCTATTGCAGTTAACAGAAGCATTTGCATACCTGGGGCTATCCAGTTCTTTTTATAGCCCATGTAAGTTACACACATGCTGGAACATGAATAACCTCCATAACACATAGATCAAGAGATCTTTAAGATACAGGAGCCTTGACTGCATACATGCCTGTTGCAATGAGGATGAAAGGAACAAAGCTTTCTAAAACATTTAAAAATATTGCATTTACTGTGATGCATGCCATTGTTCCGATTGCCCATATAGAATATAGTTAACTCCTCAAAAAAACTATTGTCAGCTATTTGGAATAATCTGGACAAGTGAGCCCCTGCTGTAGCCTTCCTATTGACATTAAATTAAATTATAAATAGAAGGCATTGATTCTAAAGGAATGGAGATTAGCTTTAATATTTCCCACTGTTGAAAGCTTTGAAGGGTGAGCAGGAGACAAATCATGTAGAGAAGGTCTGCCTATGTGCTCATTAAGTGCTGACAGTACCTTGATGACACATAATCAAAAAAGAGAACTGGTATTTGCCTGGATGATTGATTTTAGACCATACTCTCATTTTGCGCTATCTAGTTGAAAACTATATTTTTAGACTAGGATCTGTGCTATTTGTGACTTTATTGAGTTCAGATTCACTTCACAGATGTGTTTCAAGGTAGTTACACCTTTTTTTCAAGCTGGCAAGATACTCAAATCAGATAATAATTCCTAAATTCAGAAGAGTCCTAATTCTGGCATGTTAGTGAAAACACAGGAAGGCATGAACTACATTTCTTACTTACTGCATTTCTGTATTTACATAGTAAAAACATTGATAATCTCCACAGTTCATCATAACTGATAAAGAAAAATAGTAATATTCAAAAACTAAATAATAAATGAATGATTGTTTAAAAAAGCAAACTTTTATGAAGAAATTCAGAACACTTAAATCAAAAGCAAATGTATGGTGATGATCTCAGTAGTGTTTGCATTGTTTAGTAGATGCAGTGTTTGTTGCTTTTTACAGCCTACCACAATTACAATTAAGTAGCTAAAATATGAAAATATCCATAGAATGTAAAGTGTTCATTATGCCAGAATTCTCTCTGTGCCTATAAGGAAACCTAAACAAGTAGCATAAAAAAGATCCGAATACATGAATTTTGACAGGAGTTCCTCACAGGATACAAGAATCATTCACAACTTCAAACAACTTGGCTGCATATGCTGTTGCAAGAAAAAAAGAATAACTTGGTAATGTCAGTTTAGTTGCAGTCTAATAGTTACATATAGATTTTTGCCTTTGGGAGTTCTCCATTTGATCCGTAGTGGTCTCCCTTCCCATTTCATAACTCCCATTTCATAACTCCCTCAGGCCCTTTAAGACTCTTGATTGTTTCCACAATGCAATTCTTAAACTCAGTCATTCTGTGAACAAAGGTTCTTCACTTGATCCAGATTAATTTCAACTATTCCCCAATCCCAGGATATAGAGGTAAGTATATGTTCAGGATCAACATCAAAATTGCCCACTAATGGTCAGTTAGACCAGTTAGGCCATTTAGAAATGGTCCTGGGAAAAAGTCAAATAAAAGCTTACTTGAAAGTTAGATTCAATTTACAAGGAAGAATTATCTTTAGAGAATTTTGATTGGCAGCAACCAAGGTCTAGATACCAGAAGTTTTGGCTTTAAAAACCATCAACATCAAGCAGTCTGTGCTGAGACAATACCTGTGAATTGGCCTCTGATCTTGTTGCCAGACTCCTCTTAGCTCTTTGATGTTTGATCCCTGGACAATTTCCAGAATCTGTTTTGGACTCTGACTTAATTGCTCTTGGCTGTTTTTAATGGTGTTTTATGGCTTGTCTCCCAACTTTATCTTCAACAGTTTATTGAGTTTTTCAGTTTTGTTGCCTGGTCACTTTTGGGGAGAAAAAAACATGTTTCTGAAATAATCTCTTGACAGTTTTATTGTTGTAAAAGATATAATGAATTCCTAAGTCACACTGGGCAAGATGACATTACCATGAAAATTAGTTTTTGTGGTAGGTTAATTCCAGTTCTTCAACACTAGCTTGAAATAAATCTCTGGAAACACAGTCAGATTCTTATATACTACCGTAATAGACATACAAATTTCCAAGAATGCAGCCCAATATAGTAGATAGAAAGAACATTCAAAGTGATATTCAGTAATTGTAACCCTATAGGCAATGCTATTATTCCAGTTATTATGAACTAGGATTTCCCAAATTGCTTCTTTCTTTGGGACCTTAAAACTATAGCTTCTAAGCCCCAAAATAACCCTATAATTAATACTCATTTGATACAATTTATTAACTGACCTTTGAGACTAATGGCATAAAGTTAAAAAAATAATAAGACAACTTGTGACGAGTACTAATGTGCATAGCAAGCAAATAAGTAGCAGTAGTTTATGAGAATTTATCACACTATTCAAATCAGTGGAGGAAAAGACCAGGTGTTCAGAGAATAGAACTCCAATTCATTATGAGAAAGATGAGATGGGAGGTCAGAGAATGGCAAGGGAGATGTGGGAAATTTCAAGAAGTGTTTTATTCTGCAGTGTTCAACCATAGCAGAATGCAGGAGAAACAGAGAGAAGCATGCCACATCCAAGAAAGCCGAAATTACCATATTTTTCAGAGTATAACACGCTCAGGGGTATAAGATGGACCTAGATTTTGGGGGAAGAAACAAGGGAAAAATATCTGCCTCTGCCTCCCAGCAATTTGCCTCCTTGCAACAAACAGTACAGACAATATGCACTGTTTGTAGTGTTATATTTCAGGCTATACTTGTACAAATGCTGCTAAAATGTGCTTTCTGGAAGTATAGTTATTTTCTGCTATTTAAAAGAATAGCACTTTTTAAAACAATAGCATTGGGCCTCTTCAGATCAAGCATTTATTTTAAAAAGCTTCTTCATTTTGTTACGTTTTCTAAAACAATAATAAAGCAGTCTTTAAAAAATAAGTCTAATAATTTGAACATTCTATAGGCATTTATAGTTGTTGACTTACTTCCTTGCAGCAAACAGTCCGATTAGCACAAGAAAAAATAATCTGCCTCTCAGCAATTTGCCATGTGGAGCAAACAGCTAGCTTCACTTTCAGTTTCTCCAGATCATCAGCTGTTAGAGGCTGTAGAGATTGCTATAGTTTATTGAAGCCTCCGCAAGCCCCCTTTGCTGCAAAGAGGTAAATTGCTGGGAGCAAAGGCCAAAGGGTGTACATTTGGTGTATAAGATGGACCCAAATTTTCACCCTCTTTTTGGGGGGGGGAAGATGCGTCTTATACGCTGAAAAATACTGTACTGTAGTTTCCTGACATAACTAGCAAATCAGGAAATAAATGGAGAAACGTACATTCTGTAGCACTTACACACTCTCACACACTCTCACACATACACTAAGGGATGACACCTACTGCTACTAGAATTCTGGTAATTGTAGTCCCACAGCAGGTAACAGATTATTGAAGGAATCCTATTTTTCTTCAGCTGAGGACCTTTCCCCAGCTAGGTGTGCCTGCTAGTTTCCTTCTATTATATAAGGGTACCATTTTCACAGTAATGTAGTAGAAAATTGTTCCCTGCAGGCCATATCATAGTTAATAAGAATAAATTTGCAAATTGAGCCAAATTTGAGATATATATTTGAGATGAGGAACAAATCATGTAAACTATATACCAAGTGGGTGTGAGTTGAACCACTTCTGTTTCTTACTTCAAGATATTAATAATATGCATTAACTTGAGTTATTCCTCCAGATCAAAACAATAAGGGGAGTATTTTTATATTACAATGCCATGTTTTATTATCATTAAGTACCTTAAGTACTCAGTGTAGGAAACCAAAATTGAAACTTAGCTGATAGATACCCACCATAGTGCATTTGTTTTTCAATATCAAATCACATATTTAATGTTTCATGTACCATGCAAATCTTTTAAATCTTTTGAGATGTGTTAGTATATTTTCTAACACATCTCAAGCCTGCAATACTGCATTCTAATTACTGAGCCACCATGGCGCCCAGGAATAGGAGTGTAAGCATTTTTTTCCCTTCAGTGAAAGATCAATTCTAGTCCTTCCAATTTACTGTATTAACCCTAATTCATAACTTGCATGCCAGCGATGGTTGAATGAAACGAGCTGCCTTGTGATCTTTTCTGAAAGACATTAGAGTTTTCTAATGCAGGGTCAGTGTAAATTAGATTAAGTGAGGCATGAAATTTGCTTCCAGATGTATACTAAGGGTGACAAATTAATTTAAAATTATCTCAGTAGTGATATAAGTAAAATAATTGTATTTTGATATTTCCTTAGTATTGCAAACATGCTTATGAATTCCAAAAATTGCCTACCCCAAATATAAGTGCTTGTCAACTATTGTAATTTAAATGAGGAAGATTAGTTTATTACAGAAAGTAGTGCCACAAAGTATATTTTAAGAGTGCTTTGTGGATCAAACTAATATAAAATCTGTTTTAAAATATACAGTATTTTGCCTGCATTAGTCAAAGAAGAATATTGTGAAATAATTAATACTTTACTTTTTCAAGCTACAAATTTTTAGTAAAATGATTTAAAATAGCAGTATACTTTAAATCACTCTTTTTGTCTAAGTGTGTGTGTGTGTGTGAGAGAGAGAGAGAGAGAGAATACAGATAGATGCAGTGTATGTTAGAGAGACAAAGATAAATTTGTAAAATAGTGTCTCTATATAATGTCTTAGCTTTTGTTCTGAAAGTATATTGCAAATATATAGAAGCATACAATGGTTGATTTAAGCGAATTCTGCTAATCTGCAGTCCCAAACTTTTTGTAACCATTAGAGATGACCAAAGGGCAGAGATTTCAGTTTTAAATTTGGAAGATACATGTTCTCTTCCCCAGTGAGCAATTAAAGAATGGCTGGCCACAAAGAGTTGTCCGTCAAAGATTAACGTACTAAAACACAACTTTAGTCTGCCTTTTTCAACAGACAGTGAAAGTCATGTGTGTCTGTGTGTGTGTGGGGGGGGGGTTAGCTCTGCTTTTCTTCAGCTTCTTCATTATCTTTCCCTCCCTTCAATAAATATCTCAGTTGGAGAAATAGAAATAAAGGAATCCTTTACATTGGAGGGGAAAAAATCCCTTAATTTTTATCAAATGGAAAAAATAATGGGATTATTATCACAGTACAAAAAATCATTTTTCAAATAAACTGATTACTATTTTATGTGTGTGGTAGTGATTTTACACTGAAGAATTTTTGCCAAGAATTCAGGAATTTAGAAGACATCTGATTATTAATTCACAGGGAGGGAAATCTTAGCAATTCAGAAGGAAATTCAGTTGAATTGAATGGGCTTGCATGCCAAGTAAGAGAATACAAAATACCTTCAATGATTACTTTAAACTTTACTGCTATTTTAAATTTGATGGGAATCTGACATTATCCTTTGATTAAAACATCAAAGTGCTAATACTAATGCTTTCATGTATAAGTAGAAATAAATTCCATTAAAACGAATGCTTAGTGAATACATATGCATGTGTAGAAATAGTGAACTTTCCCCTGTTTTTAAATCAGGGATTTTACATAGTGCTGATTTCAGAGAAAGCCAAGAGCATCTTAGACTACACAGTGTGTTGGGATGATTGATTTAGAATTGGCCTATGTATTTTATGTCTACATTCACTGAGAAGTGTCAGAAAAGAAACACAATGCTGATAATCTTCCAATTTTTTGAGTGTTAACATATTTTTTTTAGTTTATAAAAAGGTTTACTATTGAACTTTCTTGCAATTTATTTGTTCATCCTAGCATTTAATTTACCCCACGATTTACACAGACATCTTTCATTCATTCTAGAGTTGATCATAGATTATTTTACTAATATTAAAGCAAACTATGATGAGAGCAATTTAAAAACCAAGGAGGGAATTTACACATAAGGGGGAAGAATATGAAAGTATGCAATAAGTATCCACTTTCTCTAGTTATGGTTTATGGGACCAATCCCAGACTAGGTACATTTAGATTGCTTGTTAGAATCTAATATAGTAGGTTATAGCTTGTAAATGGTGGTGCAGGTTTTTTCTGTAATTTACCAGAATAATATAGGCTCTGACTGAATATAAATTAAATGGCTTTGTGTGTGTGCACGTTTGTATAAACCGGGAATGTGATTGAGCTGACTTGTGAGAAGAGTATAAATTGTGAAATATCTGCACACATACCTAGGGGCTGTTTTATTTGGTACCCTCTTCTCTTTCCAATTGTTACACCATTTGAGATACACTTCACGTATTTCAATAACTCTAGGGAGAAGAAAATGAAACCCTTGCATATACTCTGGAAATAGGCAAATACTAGGATTTAAATATGAGTGTCCTAACTAACTCAGACATAGCAATAGCAATAGCAGTAGACTTATATACCGCTTCATAGGGCTTTCAGCCCTCTCTAAGCGGTTTACAGAGAGTCAGCATATTGCCCCCAACAATCTGGGTCCTCATTTTACCCACCTCGGAAGGATGGAAGGCTGAGTCAACCTTGAGCCGGTGAGATTTGAACCGCTGAACTGCTGATCTAGCAGTAGCCTGCAGTGCTGCATTTAACCACTGCGCCACCTTGGCTCATAACATGAGTAACAGAAGAAAGGAAAGGGGGTCATCTTAAACCTGTGGCTATTCTCCTTTAGGATAATTGAAGGAGACCTCTTTTAATGTTAACTTCACTGTATCTAATTCTCAGTACTAATCTAATTGTAATAGAATAGATAGGCCAAGTTCATTTTTAATTTGCCCAGTTGAATGTAGCTGTATGGAATCCAGAGATAGTGGATAATTTTCTTTCGACATAAAAAGCGTTGCAATATTAGATAGAATTACTTCGTGAATTGTTAGGGGTTTCTTAAACCACTGTCAATTTAAAGCAAATATTTAAAGCAGTGGCCAGCTCTCACTTACGGTTAAGCAAACACTGATCAACAGGGGATTAAATATGAAACAGAAAGCACATTTTGGCCTTAGATGCTTAAATATTAAATAAGCTTCAGTTTTATTTTAAAAAATGCTTGGAAGGTTTGAGTGGATGGAAGGCTTTGGAATATGGAACACTGGGTGTGTGTATGACATGTATCTGATGCATACAGAATGCAGAGAATTCATGGAGAAAATCCAGGGCAATGTAACAAATCCTTGGAGGGAAAAGTCAACCAACTCCAGATGTTGATATGGTTGACTGCAAACGCAAGAGGGGGGTTTCAGATTTAGCTATTTAAGCCTGGGAATTTCGTTCTTTCTTCCAGTCACAGGAAATAGAATGCCTTCTTGTATTAAGAGAAGCACAAAGTGGAAGATTACAGAAGAAAAACCCTTCCTCAGCTTCTTCTGTTTGTCACAAGCAAAATATATGAATTAACACTTTTAAGTATTATGTTAGTAAATAATAAGGTGATACTTATTTTACACTGGAAATAAGTTTTAATAATGAGGGGGAAATATGATTATAACATTTATAACATGATTACATGAAATTAAATTATGGTATAGGCTGCAGACTTTTTCTAGTAAAACATTTGCCCAGGGAAATAAGAAAACAAAACTTGTTGGGCCATTAAAATATAAAAATGTATGTTGAATTAGAGAAACTGCAGATAACCAACTAGCATCAACTAGGTGACTACAACCTAGATTTTATTTCATATTTAACATGATTTTAAATCTTTGTGGTAGAATGCTGATAATTGACTTTCTTGTATTTTGAAATTATTATTTTTTCTTGATAAAGCTTGGGAACTTAAAAGGCAGTTATAAAATAGATACAGGGAGGATTAATTTATGCTTTCATATGATAGTTTATTATATGATGGAGTTGGCAGAGCGATGAGCATCTGATAGGTGCAGATTTCAAATTCTTAATGTTGTAATCTGTTCCTGCAGCTCCTTTAAAAAAAAAAAATCCTCATGGCTAAAAATGCCTCTGGTCTCAATAGGTGCTCCATACCCCCAGATGTCTAGAAAACAAGAAAATAATAAACTGGTGAGCTTGTATTTGGAGCTTGTTTTCTGTGCATGTGTATGTTTTATCTGGGGAAGGGTTGAAGTGGGCATAGTAGCTGTTTTATTTACTTTTGCATGGTGTGTGTTTCATCAGGCTTCTTTCTGTTTTGATTTAACTGTAGGGTGTTGTTTTGCTTCAACAAGTGTTTGTTTCTGTAGATCCTGTCATCAATTTCCTTTTTGTGTTTGTGGAGCAAAAAAAAGTGATTTGTCAGTTTGGATTCAGATCTGTCCCCCACTTCACAGCCACTGCCTTTTATTTTTATTGCTTTATTAAATTTGTTTGCTGCCCATCTTCCCAAAAGATTATTTTTCTTGTATCACTTCGACTTGGAATGAAGTATTTGACTGAGACCAGAGCTTAGTTTAGAGGATCCTCTCAGTTGTAAAAGGCTTGTAAAGTACCTTCTTTATGTCTGGCATATTTTAGGCTTGACTCCAAGCCTAATAGCTAATTCTTTTAGTTTTGATTTTAAATTGTACTGGATTAGCGTCTTTTTTTAATGTGTTTAGAATTTAAATTTATGCTCACATTCTGCTTTTAAATTGTTTTTAATGTTTAAGTACTTTCTAATTTATCCAGATAACTGTCATTATTCATTAGAACTAGG